>NW_024070196.1:46196892-46251265 GCF_014754425.2 Oryx dammah | reverse complement strand
TAGGTCCAGATATACAACATGGGCTTCCCAGGTGGCTCAGTGGTAAAGAATCTGCCTGCCAATGCAGGAGACTCAGGAGACACAGGTTTGATCCTTGGGTTGGGAAAATCCCCTGGAGTAGGAAATGGCAACCCACTCCAGTATTCTTGTCTAGGGAAAATCCCATGGACAGAGGAGGCTGGTGGGCTATAGTCTGTGGGGTCGTAAAGAGTTGGACATGACTTAGCAATGCGCATGAGCACGCACGTGCAGATATACGATATAGATACAGGCGTATATACAGACACAGATATATAGAAAGAGACAAAGATGTAGATATAGCATTTTTTTTTTTCAAAATGGGTCACTGGTGGACAGGCAATATCATTCGAAAGCTGGGAGGAGGCTGATGAAAAAGATATTTGGAAGGCATTCAGTGTTTGGGGATCTCAAAATAAGCGATTCCAACGCTGCTGGTAAAGGAAGCATTCTTAAAAGATCAACTTTCTTAAATTTCAGTTGACTTCTCTTTGTTTCAGTTTTGAAAATGCGTGTATTTCCTGGGTCAAAGTGTCTGTAAAATAATCACTGAAATGCCTAACTCTCCACTCCTAATTCTGGACACTATACTTTGGCCATGAGAATCTAAATTTGTATCTATATGTCATTCTGGGTAGGCTAAGTTAATTGCAGTAATAAACAGCTGCAAAACCAAAGTGATGAAATAAACCAGGTTTTCCTCTTGCCCGATTCCAAGTCCATTGCAAATCTCTGGGGGTCCAAAGGGACCACAAGATAGACTGGTTCAAGCAAGAGAGAAGAGCAGCTGAAGCTTTGCCAGGTTCCGTGGCACAGGAAAAAGTGATGCAATAGGACTTGAAGGCGGTCTGGGTCCTGGGCATAACCCATATTGTTTCTATTCAGCACTCAAAAGTCAGGACCAGACCGTGATCCCACTCAGCTGCCGGGGAATCTGAAAGTGCAATCATACTTATACAGAGGATCAAGGGGGCCCAGACTCAAGACTTGGAATACTACTGATACTTAAATACCACCACCACTCCTACATTCTTCCAGAGTGGTCTCTCCAGGCTGAACTTCTCTGCTAAAATCCAGACTCACATACCCAACAGCCTTCTTAATACTTCCAAAAGGTAACATTCCCAAACCCAAACCTCTGGTATTTCCCTCCAAACATGTTCCCAATTCAACTGATGGTAATTCTGTTCTTCTAGTGTGTTACTCAGACCAAAATTCTTAGACTCATCCTTGACACATCTCTTCCTCTCAAAGTGAAGTGAAGTAAAGTGAAGTCGCTCAGTTGTGTCCGAATCTTTGTGACCCCATAGACTGTAGCCTACCAGGCTTTTACGTCCATGGGATTCTCCAGGCAAGAATACTGGAGTGGATTACCATTTCCTTCTCCAGGGGATCTTCCCGACCCAGGGATGGAACCCAGGTTTCCTGCATTGGAGGCAGATGCTTTAACCTCTGAGCCCCAAAAGATGAGCAAACTCTTTAAGCTTTCTCCTCAAAATACACAGGACTTGGCCTTCCACTGCCACTGCCTTGCTCCGGGCCAGCCTCTCTCTTACTCATATTATTACAATAGTCTCCAGAACAGTCTTGGTTTCCATCCTTGCAATCTTCAGGCTTAACTGCAGTAACAAAGGGATCACAAGACAGAATGGTTCAAACAAGAGAAAAGAGCAAAGATTATAACTCTCTCCAGACTGTCCAGAGAGGCAATCTGGGGTGGATGGAGTGTGTGCTAAGTTGCTGCAGTTGTGTCTGACTCTGTGAGACCCTATGTACTGCAGCTTTGTCTCTTCTTTTAATCAGTGTATCTTGTGGTCCCTTTGTTACTGCAGTTAAACCTGTACCCTCTACCCTTGACTGTAACAATACAGAGCTAGGGGTAGGGCCAAGGTTGGCCTATTGATGATGGTGGTTGATGGAGAATGGGGGTCACCAATGGGGAAATCCTTGCCTAGGAAAGTGGACATTGTCCACCAAAGTGTGCTAAGAGACATTTCATCAAGCACACATATTTTCAGAACAATTAAGAGTCTGTGGTCTTTATGTCAGCAGTAAATAAGAAAAGGCAATACATTGAAATTCAAGGGGAAGACAGCCTTATCAGAGTTTTAGCACAAGCTTTCCTTCACCTAATTTTTTTGACTTTTCTCAGGTTTTGCAAGAGAAAGGTCTTTGGAAGGCAGAACAAAGGGACTGTATACCTTTAACCTGTACATTTATATATTTATACATTTCTCCTTTCACACCAGCTCCTGTTATTAACTTTAGATGTTTGTCCATTTCAAAACTTCATAGATCTGAAAATCGAAAAACCCTACGTATTTTTATTTTCTGATCTGGTCACTATATTCTAGAATATTATCTTCTCTGTTATCACAAAAGCACTGCTTTGAAACTGTCTCCTTGGAGAGTTGACTTACACATGAAGAACTGTTCTCGTACCTACCGGGCTGGGAAAGGCATTAAGGTACAGAAGTGATATTGCATTAAAGTGGCCCAAGGGGGGGGGCGGGGCTTGAAAATCATGGAATCAAAGGAAAATGATCCAATATTTCAAACAAAATCAGGTCTCGTATATTTCTGCTCCATTACAATAGGGTAAGTTAGATCTAGTCTTACCGAGGCTGCGATCTTAGATGTGGAACTCTGTAAGTGCTTGAAATGTCTTCTATTTTATTACATATACAAAGGAGCTCTTTAATACAGCTACTGTCTGTGACACAGAAGTCATAGCTCAATTTTCTTTTTCAACTAAAACCACTCTAAACTGGAAAGCTATCCCACTACTGAAGAAGTTATCACTCCGGTATTCCCCATGGGTGAATAAGCAATATACCTTATCCCTTTTTTTGGTCTTTTTAAGAAACCGTTCATTGACTAAATTACCCAAATAGTCTACCTGTCTTATGTGAGCTGCATATTTTTATAAGTTTTAATATCTGTAAAATATTCTTTCGGTCAAAACTGAAAGCTGCAGAGTAAGCGTTTTCTCTCACATTGGAAAGTAAGGCTTTGTGATTATAAATAGCTTTTTCCTCCTTTTGCTAAGCTTTGAAGAAATTTAATTTATTGATGGTTTTAGAAAGTAAACTTTCTGGGATGTAATTACTTTTTAACAATTTATCAAGGAGCAGACCATCTGCTCACTATCTGCCCCATAAAAACAAATCTAAAGTTAATGAAGCCCCCAAATTTTAGAAATCAAAGATGAAGTTGACACAGGGCAAATTTATCCGTATAATTGACTGGTTTTATGCCCAATCTCTGAGAATCATGTCTTCTGTAGTTTTTGAATACATCAATACAGGGAGTAACATGTGACAGCTACTGTTTTAAAACTAGTTGAAAACTCAATCTTTTCATGTTCATTCAACAAATATTTATTGAAAATCCGCTATGTGTTGGCAATTACACTGTCTCTGTTCTCATGAAATTAACAATCAAATGGGACCGACAATGAATAAACAGCCACAAGGGGACATAGCAAGGCTGTGCACTTAAATCCTTTTTATCAGGGAAAGCATTAGGGTATCGTATAAATGGGCTCCTTAATTGGGATGTTGGGAAGATTTACTGTGGAAATGACATCTAAACAGATTCCTAAGGAATAAATATGAATTTTCCTAATTGAATGTTACTTTTACCACTCTGAGCCAGGGAAACATGAGAGAAAGCTCCAAAGACTGCAGAAAATTTGGTATGGCTGGAGTGTAGACCATGAGCATATGGTAGCCAGGGATGATGACTGAGAAACAAGCAGGGGCCAGGTGGTGAAAACCTGACGGTGTCCTGAACTAGATCGATGGCTGTGAGGAGGGAGAAAAGTGAACTGGTGTGAGAGGCAATCAAGTGATGGGACAGATAGAACTACATGCCTTGTTAGGTGGTGGGCAGGGTTGGGGGGTGGGTGAGGGAAAGAATGGAGGATGGCTCACAGATTTCTGGATGGACCAAGATAGGGAACCCAAGGCAGAAAGGGCTGAGTCTCATTTTGAATTTGTTGAGTTAAGCTACCTGGAGATCTCTAAGAGACAATGTATAGCTCCCAACTGGACAAGTGACTCTATATGAACTTACTCCTCTCAGAATGGAAACTCACCTTTATCCATTCAGGTTAGGCTAAGTCTCTTCATTCGTGTCCGACTCTGTGTGTGACCCTATGGACTGTAGCCCGCCAGACTCCTCTGTCCATGAGATACTCCAGGCAAGAATACTGGAGTGGGTTGCCCCTGCCCTCCTCCAGGGGATCTTCTCCAACCAGGGATCGAACACATGTTTCTTATGTCTCCTGCTCTGGAAGGTGGGTTCTTTACCACTAGCGCTACCTGGGAAGCCCAGAGATGTCTTTTTTATCTTTGGAGTGCCTAGGCCTAATATAGTTTGCTTTCTATCTGGAAATAGTTGTCTACTTCCAGGTTTATAATACATCCCATGTATTTAACTTGTTGCTTTGAGATTTGTGCTTTTTTCTGGGAGACCCTATAACCCTGAGTCCCCCCAAAATTAAGAATTTCAGTGGTATTCTGATCTGAGACCTCCATGGGGGGTTACATATTAAAATATCTCCATATTGTAGAATAGCCCCTTCTTTTAGGCATATTTCCCTTAGTTCTTTCCTAAGGCCTGGGTGAACAAGGGTGGGCTGTCCCCAAACCCCAAAGGTTGAGTTACTACAAAACACTGGAATATCTGGGTGGGCAAGACATCAGCGCGTTTATCCTGATGCCTGTCATATTGTATTTTGTAAGGAACAGGCTTTGTCAACTCCCCATTAGAATGACAGAAAACAAGTTTAGTAAGAAATCTTGAAAGTTAATCTTCTCTGACCTGTTCTTGTTTATCCTTCATGTGTTCCCAACAGGGGCTCCCTCAACCTCAGCCTGCAAAGCTCCTGGGACCGGATATTCACAATTTCCAGAAGCAGCATGGTCTGTCTCACAGCACTCCTAATTTCCAGAAATTTCTCCATTACATGCAATTAAACTGATCACTTTATAAGTTTCTTCTGCTTGGGAATGATGAACAGAAATTTTGAAGTCAAACTTCATAGGTTCCAATTCCTGCTCTGACAATAATAGGTCATGTGACTTGAGCAAAAACTTGAGGTCGGCTGTCTCAGTCCCTTCTGTAGAATAAGTGTGGATATCAGAACCAGCATCGCAGGGCTGTTGCTAGGAAGAACCCAGATAGTACATACAGTGTTGGGATCTGAGCTCAGTAAATGTTAACCATTTAGCATTTAGTTTAAATGATAATTTAAAACAAATTTTTTTAATCAAATAGTCTTAACACATCCTACCCTATGAAATACTTCAAGGAGACTCACGTCAACCCTGAAAGTGTCTCTTCTAAATTCTGTGACTGTCTTCCCATCTTCTCATCTGACACAGCTTGACATGTCTTCACCGTGTTGCTGACTTTCCTTTGGACATGAATTTATTTATATCCCCTAAATCCAGTCTATTTATACCCCTCCCCTCAGAGAGTGGGGCCCGGAAAAGGATGGAACACTCCACAATGGTATGTCCTGAGCAAGATGGAGAGGGCTTCTCACTTCCTTTTTTCTTTAGGCTGAAGTCCTGTGAAGGCCACACCAGGTGCCCCTCACTGGGTTCGTTGTTATGGTCACGGCACGTGGCTGATGGATGGGGAATTCAATGCTGAGTACATTGAAATCCACAGTGCTGCTCCCAGTCACAGTGGAAAGCACAGCAATCTGAAGCCAAATCCTTTCTCTATCCTACCAGCTGTATGATGTTCAGCACTCTTTCTGCGCCTTAATTTCATCATCAATAAAATAATATAATTCTAGTTTTCTGCAATCCCACTCCTGGGCAAATATTCAGAGAACACTCTAATTTGAAACAATATGTGCACCCCAATGTTCATAGCAGCACTATTTACAATAGTGAAGACATGGAAGAAGCCTAAATGTCCATCCAAAGATGAGTGGATAGGGAAGCTGTAGTACATATATGGAAAGGAATATATTACTCAGCCACATAAAAAAGATTGAAATAATGCCATTTGCAGCAACAGGGATGGACCTGGAGATGATCACAGTAAATGAACTATGTCAGACAAAGACAATTTTCATATATCACTTATATGTGTAATCTAAATATGATGCTAGGGAACTTCTTTACAAAAAAAATCAGACTCACAGACATAGAAAACAAACTTATGGTTGTCAAAGGGGAAGAGGGATGGGGAGGGAAAAGTATACACTACTATACGTTAAATAAACAAGGATCTCATTGTATACCACAAGGAAACTATACTCAATATTTTGTAATAACCCATAAGGGAAAAGAATCTAAAAAAGAATATATATCTATATATACTCTATACATATATATAGCTGAATCACTGTTCTGTACACCTGAAACTAACATAGCATTGTGAATCAACTGTACTCTGATAAATTTTTTTAAAAAACATGGTGTGATGATAACTACACCTACCTTACAGAGGTTATTGAGATTGAAAAGTGTTAGTACATGTCAATTATTGGCAGTGTGCCTGGCACACAGTAAGCCAAGTACAAATGTTATGTATTATTATTGCCCTTTAAATTACATTTTCTATTCCATGTGCTAATTCTGCCCTGATGTGGGTTTCAAAAATACAAATTTGTTTCCATGCAGTTGGTGTATTAGGGGGCAATTTGAATGTAGCATGGAACTCACACTTGCTCAGGGGCAACTTCGTCTTTGAGAAATGCTAGGGCAATACAGAAAACTGCAGGTGATGAATCAGGCAGAAAGAATACACACAGTGCACGCACACATGCACGCACACACACGCATGCACACATACACTCACACACACACACCTTAAGCACTGACTTGGTTCACACAGGTTTCACGAGATACACCTGAGATATGGGCTGACATCATTTCCTTCAATTTCGGGAAACATTTTCACCACCTCATGATAACTCATCAGCTACAATGCTTCTGAGGCCACAGGCAAACATCAGGTCTTTAATCAGGTAAAGTGCCGTAGTCATTGTAGTATTAATGTATTCTTGTAGTCATTTAACATGTGTAAAACCATGCTGGCATTTTTACTCTGTTTCTATTGATATCTTTCCTACAAAGCATTCCTGATGAACTTTTTGAGCATTATGTTCCAACCCTATTTTTCTCATAAACCGTGTGATTTATATTATGAGTTTTCATAGCACTGTGGTTTCTAGGCAGGCATATGATACATTACAGCAGAACTGATGATCATTCTCTCTGCTAAGTTTTCTAAACTCTCAGAATATCTTGATTCTGCTATTTCTAATATTTGCTGTTTCCTAACTTCATGTTATGCATGAATTTGATGTGAATAATTACATTGTGCTTAGTTTCTTAGTCATATCAAACTCTTTGTGACCCCAAGAACCAGAGCCCGCCAGGCTCCTCTGTCCATGGGATTCTCCAGGCAGGAATACTGGAGTGGGTTGCCATGCCCTCCTCGAATAATCACATTAAATATCTGTAAATCATCAAGGGGAGAGACTATACTCTGGGAAAGGGTCTGACAAAATTGAAAAAGGCATTTCCTGCAGCAGAATGTGTCTTCCATATAATCATGAGGTTTAAATACTGTTATCAGTTGAATAAGCTACTTGCCAACTTAGCTTCAAGAAGAAGAATCTGTTTTCCCCCACTTACTGAAATCCTCAAGATCTGCCTGGCCATGGACCCTGGATGGCTCGACAGGAGTCATCTAGTCCAGTCTCTTTGCTCCGGATGAGTCAGCGTGGCTCTGGGTAATGTGCTTTTTGCCAAGTTTGCCCAACTTTACCGGCAGTGGTGGAGCCAAGTTTCACAGCTGTTCGTACAACCCTGGGCTGACACCCAGTTACATGTTGTACAACTTTATATCCTTGTAATAACACTGCAGCTTATCCCAAACTGGACCTACCCATTACCACAAGGATGGTTTTGTACAACTTCTCAGACTGGTACAAGGAACAGGAATAGTAACATCCTTCAAAAGAGACCAGGCACCCCAGTGCTGCCTACTGGGCAGCCAAGACCCTGCCCACACCATCCGCCAGAGGCAGCTGCCCCAAGATAGAACAAATGCTGGCATAATCACCTCAAACCTATTAAATGAGCATAAAGCCAGCTCCTCCAAAAAATGTCATCCTTCTCGATTTCTTTCCTTATAAAATGGGTTCGTCCTTTATGAATCATTGGCTTGAGTTATTCATTTATTCATTTGCTTGGAAGTGGAGGTGACTGCACAGGGTATTTTAAGGGTATTGAAGTATATGATGCTTCCCAGGTGTCACAGTGGTAAAGAATCTGCTTGTCAGTGCAGGAGATGCAGAAGACGTGGGTTCAATCCCTGGGTCGGGAAGGTCCCCTCAAGTAGCAAATGGCAAGCCACTCCAGTATTCTTGTCTGGAAAATTCCATGGACAGAGGAGCCTGACAGGTTATAGTCCATGGGGTCGGAAAGAGTAGGATACAACTAAGCACAAACCAACAAAAGTATATACAGGAGAACTTACCTGGGGGTCCAGTGGCTAAGACTCCACACTCCCAGTGCAAGAGGGCTGTGTTCAATTCCTGTTTGGGGAACTAGATATTACATGGTGCAACTAAGAACTGGCCCAGCCAAATAAATAAATAAATATTTTTTTAAAATATAAAGTATACATAGGGAAAAATAGACTATTTTCATTTGCCAACTGGGAAAAAAAGTACGCATGCTTGATTGATGCTGCTTATAATGACAGAATAAAATCAGAAACACCTCCCTCAGTCACTTTCTTTAAGTACACTCTTGTTTTTACT
This sequence comes from Oryx dammah, assembly GCF_014754425.2. Classification (NCBI taxonomy): domain Eukaryota; kingdom Metazoa; phylum Chordata; class Mammalia; order Artiodactyla; family Bovidae; genus Oryx; species Oryx dammah. The sequence continues at coordinate 46,242,447 of NW_024070196.1, read as the reverse complement.
AGAATAATTTTGATTAATGCTATGTTTGCATCCTGGTGGCTCATGGTAAAGAATCTGTTGCGATGTAGGAGACCCAGGTTCAGTCCCTGGGTTGGGAAGATCCCTTGGGAAAGGGAATGGCAACCCACTCCAGTATTCTTGCCTGGTGAATTCCACAGACCGAGGCTACAGTCCGTGGGATTGCAAAGAGTGGGACACAACTGAGTGACTGAAGCTTTACACCATCACAGTTAGTTAATTGATTAGTCTGTTTCTAGAACGTGTAGGGGCCCTTAGCATAATATTATAACTTATCCATCCATGTACTTGCTTATTGATTCATTAATTTCATTCTTCACTTATTTATCTCTGGGAAATCTCCTGGCTTGAATTATTCATTCCTTCATTTGTTCGTTTGTTTGCTTGCTTACAAGAGGTAATGTACACACGAGGCATATGATTTAAAAGATATTGTAGGGTGGGGACATCCCTGGTGGTCCAGTGGCTAAGATGCTGCATTCCCAATGCAGGGGACCTGGGTTCAGTCCCTAGTCAGGGAACTAGATCCCACATGCATAGCTAAGAGTTTGCATGCCACAACTAAAGAGTTCGCATATCACAACTACGACCCAGCACGGCCAAATTAAATAAATAAATATTTTCCTTAAAAATATTGAAGAGTGTGTAGGGGAAAGCAGATCAGACCTTCTTCCCCATTGCACCCGCACCCTCCACCTAGGAAAGAAAACTACTTATTACCAGGTAGACTTTTGTGTCCCTTTTCAGGATGGACCCTGTGTTCATGATTTTGTATGCTTGTGTAAGAGAGAAAGAGACAGACAAATGGACAGACAGATGGGCAGACAGAGAGAAATGCAGTATACTATGTATACATGTCCCACTGTTCTCACCTGGAGTGGCTCTGCCTCACAGTGACCTTTGGTAGTGTATAGAGACTCTGTTCATTGTCACAATAGGAGGTGGGCAGCCATTGGCATCTAAGGGATGAGATAACCAGGATACTGCTTAACACCCTAGGATGCACAGATCAGTTCCCAGCAAAGAATGGTCTGACCCCAAACGGCAGGAGTCTTGAAGTTAAGAATATACGGCTTTTATTATTATTATTATTTTACTTCTGAAGCTATTTGGACTATTGTTCCTCAAACAAGTTAGCCACAGTTTTGGAAACAAAGGTTGGAGGAATTAGCTGCCTCAGCAAATCCCCCGTTCCTTCACCTGGCCTCGTTTACAAAGATGAGTGTAGAGTAGGAGAGGAGAAAATTTAAAACTCACTGCATACAAGGAGCTTAATTGTGTTTTTGGATCACCAGCACGGCTGTCAGTATGTGTAGTCTGAATGCACAGATGAGTAATTCATTGTGGGTGGGAGATGTATGAAATAAAATAAAATGTCCCATAAACTGTTCTTTCTTCAAATCCGAAACCCCCATATGCTCTGGAGCATTGATTAGAAACTGACTGAGTGCCGCAGAAGAGGTTACAGTTGCTAGAATCCTTTGGACCCCAAGGAAACAGTATGAGTTCCAAAGGAAACTTTCTATTTTGGAAACAAAGGTTGGAGAAATTAGCTGCTTCAGCGAAGCCCCTGTTCCTTCACCTGTCCTCATTTATAAAGACGAGTTATTAAAATAAATAGAAAGCTTGCCTGGCTTTTTAAACGGTGAGGCTCGCCACCCTCCATAAAAGACGTTAGAACACACATCACCGACAGGGTAGAAGGTGTTTCAACTTCATCAAAAGCCTTGAAAAGGAGGACATCCTTTGTATCCATGCTTTCGGAAGTTTTACAGGACTGGTATTTATTTTAAATCAGAACTGCTCACAAAGTGAACCCCCTTTACAAAATGCATAGGATGGAGCCATCCTAGAGATGACCTCTGCCGTTCGAGCCTGGACAGAGATATTATTTTTATAGAAAAAAAACGGATCTCTTTAATCAGCTTTAAAAAAACATTGTGAACAGTCACTTCTCTTATTTAAAAGTTTAACTTTACTTTCATCAATTTATAATCAGAGTTCCTCTGGTATGTTTGATTCCTGACAAACAAGGATAAAAGTCTTGTGCCCCCATTGCTAATGAGATGATAAAACAGCAGGGATCAAGTTTTTAATTACTACAGGCAATGCACTGGAGAGGTAGCGATGATATTTTCTATTGCATGTCTAAGTTGTAACTTCAGGCTTATGACAGTCCTGCTGTGCTCCACTGCCTTTGATGATCAGTCATTTTTGTCTCCTGAGAACACACAAAAATTTCTGAGCTGGGATCCTGGGGGGCTGGCAATTATTGGTGTAACCTGGTGCAGGTTCCCCTCTTCAACCAGGATGCTCAGTAAGGATCCAGGATCTTAATGCCTGCCTTTATCCCAAAAGGGAAATTGGACATTCGAAATGGCTGTGAACTTCCCTACTCAAATGATACCCATTCTCATTCTACCAGCATGGGCTTGCCATTAATAATGAAATGTTTAATTGAGTGGGGAGATTTCTAGTACATATGTTTTCCCTTTCTTTTCAAAGTCATGCTTGAAATTTTTTAAAAACCCATATTTTTATATGCTTTTGTATTTGTTACTAAGCTCTTTCAACACATTTCTCACAATATTCTCTTTGTTACTGCAGACAGTTGATAACTGGTATTTTTAGAGGTGCCATTTGGGATCAAATGTGTGTCACACCAAGGTCACATGCTCTTATCCTGATGGAAATGGAATCTGGAAGTGGATTCCATTAATTCTTCATTTCACAAGACACACACATCCCTCTGGACAGGCAGGGCGCTCTACCAAAAAAGCTTTTTCTTTATTTCTAGCCATAAAAACTAGAGCACAGAATTGATTGGATTTGTGGATGATCACTAACCCAATCTGAATCCAACTAAACAGTTTATCAATCAACTATCCAGTTCTTCAAACAACTAATCCTTGATCACTCAGATTGTCTCTAAATTGCAAAGTAAGATTGTGTCAGTATCAAAAGCATTGACTGAATCTACCAAGTGGTTTAAACTTCTAAGACTTTGAACCATAAAGTTAAAAAATGAATCTTCAGCTCCTATATTGGGAAAACCCATAAAAGAAGAGAGATTTACAAATAGTAAAAGTAAATGGACTTTCCTTTGGTCCAACACCTCTTCAAATCAAAATGAACTGTATCCATTAGAAATTCAACTTTTATTAATATGACTTATTATGGCCTATATATGTGAAATAAAAAGCCCAGATACTTGCAGTTATTTTTCTTCTTGGAGAAAGGAAGTTAAAGATGTTTTGATTGCATAATTTAGTGGAATACAGAATTCATATTGCTTGTATTAGTCAGGATGGACCAAGTGTTGAAATGAACAGTGCAGAAGCTCAGGGGCTAAATGCAATAGATATTTCTTTCTTTCTTTCTGGAGTTAGTAACTTTTAAAATTTTTATTGAAGCATATTTGTTTTATTGGGTTAGCCAAAAAGTTTGTTTGGATTTTCCATATCTAATGGAAAACATGAACAAATTTTTGGCCAACCCAGTACAATCGTGTGTTAGTTTACACTGTGCAGCAAAGTGAATCAGTTATACATATACATATATGCATTCTTTTTAAGATTCTTTTCCCATATGAGTCATTACAGAATATTGAGTAGAGCTCCCTGTGTTACACAGTAGGTTCTTGCTGTTCATCTATTTTATATGTGTGTATATGTCAATCTTAATCTCTCAATTTAACCCTCCCCCTATTCTCCCCTGGAAACCATAAGATCGGAGAAGGCAATGGCACCCCACTCCAGCACTCTTGCCTGGAAAATCCCGTGGACGGAAGAGCCTGGTGGGCCGCAGTCCGTGGGGTCACTAAGAGTCGGACATGACTGAGCGGCTTCACTTTCACTTTTCACTTTCATGCATTGGAGAAGGAAATGGCTACCCACTCCAGTGTTCTTGCCTGGAGAATCCCAGGGACGGGGGAACCTGGTGGGCTGCCGTCTCTGGGGTCTCACAGAGTCGGACACAACTGAAGCAACTTAGCAGCAGCAGCAGCAACCATAAGATTGTTTTCTATGTCTGTGAGCTTGTTTCTGTTTTGTAAATAAGTTCATTTGTACCATTTTTTTTTAGATTCATATATAAGTGATATCATATGATATTTGTCTTCTTCTTCTGACTTACTTCAGGCTTCCCCGGTGGCTCAGTGGTAAAGAATCTGCCTGCAATGCAGGAGACTTGGTTTCGATCCCTGGGTCAGGAGGATTCCCTAGAGGAGGAAATGGTACCCTACTTCAGTATTCTTGCCTGGGGAATCCTATGGATAGAGGAGCCTGGTGGGCTACAGTCTATGGGATCACAAGAGTTGGATATGATTTAGCAACTAAAACCAAACCACCATCTGACTTACTTCAGTCAGTATAACAATCTCTAGGTCCAGCCATGGGGCTGCAAATGGCATTGTTTGGTTCTTTTTTATCGCAGAGTAACATTCCACTGTATATATGTACCAAGTTGTTTGTTTCCTCTTTGTGGAAGTCCATGTGGATGTAACTGCAGTCTTATGAGAGTCTGGGCAGTGGTCAGTGCTCCTGGGCAGCTCTCCCCAGAACCAGTTCCTCCAATCCAGTAACAGTAGGACTCTGGAATCTTCACACTGGCTGGCAACAGAGTTTGAAGACATGCCAAGGGCTTCAGAAGCCATTCCCAGAAACACTTCTGGTTTTACTTTGTCCAACTTCCATGAATCAAAAGAGATAGCAAGGCATCACTCAGATGCAAACAGACCCAGCAAGAAAATGAATTGTTTTGGCTGGCAAACTTAAAGAGACTTTTCTGCATTAATTATAATACTATTTTACACATATAGGTTGCATTATAGTTGTTGAAAGATTGATCCTATCTCATTTCATCCTCATAGTCTTCGAAATTAGCCAGAGTCTACTATTATTTACAGATAAGAAAGCTGAGGTGCAAAAATATTTATCTTCTTGTTAGAAGTCAGAAACCTTACTCTAAGAAATAAAACCAAATGCTGGTTTTCTTGTTCCTCTTTGATATTTGGTCTACCATTCTCTCAGCTTGACTTAGGAAGTCTATTGTCCTTTAGAAATAGTTATTATAAGGAAATCAAAGATTCAGGTAAACAATATCAAAAGACATTTAATCCTCTGCATAACACAACTTGACGTAAATTTGACCATAAAATTCTAGTAATCTAAAGCAAAGGAGAAAAGGAAAGATATACCCATTTGAATGCAGAGTTCCAGAGAATAGCAAGGAGAGATAAGAAAGCCTTCCTCAGCAATCAGTGCAAAGAAATAGAGGAAAACAACAGAATGGGAAAGTCTAGAGATCTCTACAAGAAAATTAGAGACACCAAGGGAACATTTCATGCAAAGATGGGCACAATAAAGGACAGAAATGGTATGGACCTAACAGAAGCAGAAGATATTAAGAAGAGGTGGCAACAATACACAGAAGAACTGTACAAAAGATATCTTCACTACCCAGATAACCAAGATGGTGTGATCACTCACCTTAACCACGATGGTGTGATCACTTACCTAGAGCCAGACATCCTAGAATGTGAAGTCAAGTGGGCCTTAGGAAGCATCACTACGAACAAATCTAGTGGAGGTGATGGAATTCCAGTTGAGCGATTTCAAATTCTAAAAGATGATGCTGTGAAAGTGCTGCAGTCAATATCCCAACAAATTTGGAAAACTCAGCAGTGGGCACAGAACTGGTAAAGGTCAGTTTTCATTCCAATCCCAAAGAAAGTCAATGCTAAAGAATGCTCAAACTACTGCACAATTGCACTCATCTCACACACTAGTAAAGTAATGCTCAAAATTCTCCAAGCCAGGCTTCAGCAATATGTGAACCGTGAACTTCCAGATGCTTAAGCTGGATTTAGAAAAGGCAGAGGAAGCAGAGATCAAATTGCCAGCATCCGCTGGATCATGGAAAAAGCAAGAGAGTTCCAGAAAAACATCTATTTCTGCTTTATTGACTATGCCAAAGCCTTTGACTGTGTGGATCACAATAAACTGTGGAAAATTCTGAAAGAGTTGGGAATACCAGACCACCTGACCTGCCTCTTGAGAAACCTGTATGCAGGTCAGGAAGCAACAGTTAGAACTGCACATGGAACAACAGACTGGTTCCAAATAGGAAAAGGAGTACATCGAGGCTGTATATTGTCACCTTGCTTATCTAACTTATATGCAGAGTACATCATGAGAAACATTGGGCTGGAGGAAGCACAAACTGGAATCAAGATTGCCAGGAGAAATATCAGTAACCTCAGATATGCAGATGACACCACCCTTATGGCAGAAAGTGAAGAAGAACTAAAGGGCCTCTTGATGAATGTGAAAGAGGAGAGTGAAAAAGTTGGCTTAAAGCTCAACATTCAGAAAACGAAGATCAAGGCATCTGGTCCCATCACTTGATGGGAAATAGATGGGGAAACAGTGGAAACAGTGGCTGACTTTATTTTTTGGGCTCCAAAATCACTGCAGATGGTGATTGCAGCCATGAAATTAAAAGATGCTTACTCCTTGGAAAGAAAGTTATGACCAACCTAGACAGCATATTAAAAAGCAGAGACATTACTTTGCCAACAAAGGTCCATCTAGTCAAGATGATGGTTTTTCCAGTAGTCATGTATGGATGTGAGAATTAGACTATAAGGAAAGCTGAGCACCAAAGAATTGATGCTTTTGAACTGTGGTGTTGGAGAAGACTCTTGAGAGTCCCTTGGACTGCAAGGAGATCCAACCAGTCCATCCTAAAGGAGACCAGTCCTGGGTGTTCATTGGAAGGACTGATGCTGAAGCTGAAGCCCCAATAGTTGGGCCACCTGATGCAAAGAGCCAACTCATTGGAAAAGACCCTGATGCTGGGAAAGATTGAGGGCAGGAGGAGAAGGGGATGACAGAGGATGAGATGGTTGGATGGCATCACTGACTCAATGGACATGAGTTTGGGTAAACTCTGGGAGTTGGTGATGGACAGGGAGGCCTGGAGTGCTGCGGTTCATGGGGTCACAAAGAGTCGAACACAACTGAGCAACTGAACTGAACTGAACTGAAGCTACAGAAATCATCCTCATTTTTAATGTTCCACTTATTCACATAATTTGAAGACTACAAACTTTAGTAAAAAGTATAAACAGAGAAAATCAATAACCCCAGCTGTTGAAGTGATGTATCTTGAAATTCATTTACAAATCTTATACTATTGAGGACCATATTAGCTTTAATTACTACATGGCTTACAGTTGCATACTCTTAGTGACTGTGGTGTAGTTAAAACCTCATATTCCTTTCATGATGTCAGGTGGACCAGAGGACAAAAGATAGAAATGTAGAACAATGATCTAACATAACATACATTCATACAGCTGACCAAGGTGATAAAGATACTAGTGGAGACTCTTGGAGAAATTTTTAGTTTGGAAACATGTAGCTCAGAGCCCTATAACTGGTCAAACTGAGAGTATTTTTAGCAAAACAGTTTATCAAACAATTTAGCTTTGGGACAGGTAGGAAGGTAAAAACAGATCATCATTGGGATAGTTCAAAACCAGGGTTGAAACTATGAATGCAAAAGTGTAGGCATGATGCCAGTAATCACAGATCTTGATGGATTTTCACAGAATGCCAGCCACCATCCAGAGTCCTGTGTACATTATCTTGAATCTATACAATAAAAATCCAAGGCAATGGTATTATTCTTCTCTTTCTTTTAATCAAAGAGAGAGAAATTGGCAACTGGAGCCTTTTTTAACAGTCAGATCCAGGGGACTTCCATGGTTATCCAGCTGTTAAGACTCCCCATTGCTAACACAAGGGGTCCAGATTAGATGCCTGGTCAGGGAACTAGATTCCACATGTGCAGCTAAGACCTGGTGCAGCCAAATAAATAAATATTAAAAGAAAATGAGAGCTGGCTGGTTCCAAAGGCTGGGTGGGACTTACTGAAATTTACATTATGACTCTCTATAGGAGAGATAACCCCGCCGTGTCTGTGTAGCAGAGTGGCCGTATAGTCCAGTGGTTAGGAGCATGGACAATGATGTTACACCTCTGGGATCCAGTCTTCCCCAAACTCCTGACCAGGCTACTTAACCCCCTCGGTGTGTCAGTTCGCCTGTTTACAGAGTTGGGGGTGGTAATGTCTCGTGTAGATTAAATGAGGAAACGCACATGGCAAGCACAGAGGAACCAAGCTGGCTATTACTATTACAGCTTCCAGCTTGCCAAAGTTCATCAAGAGATCGCCAGTCACTTCAGGGGCATATTCAAAGCACCAACCCCAACTTGCACGTTGGTCCTTGGAAATCCGCAGAAAGTGACCATTTACATCACTTACAGACTCACATTTCAGGAGCAGGAATGAACTCCTTCATCCTCTAAATAAAGATGAACTTTGTTTACAGCATCAAATATGAGCAGTCCACTATATAGAGATGTGAGCCATGGCCAAAGTCAACCCATGACGTCAGAAAGGAAAGCTCTTCCCCAGTAGGAAGAGCTTTATTTGGACACGTTTATTACACACTGGTTTATTTGGACAGGTTCTCCCAAGCCCCTTCTCATGTTCCACACCCTGCACCTGGCTTCCCAGGTCCCTCAGTGGAAAAGAATCCACCTGCCAATCCAGGAGACACAAGAGATGCAGGTTCAATCCCTGGATCGGGAAGATCCCCCAGAGTAAGAAATGGCATCCCACTCTAGTATTCTTGCCTGGAAAATTCCACGGACAGAGGAGCCTGGCAGGCTACTGTCTATGGGATCGCAAATAGTTGGACATGACTGAGCACATACACACATCTCCCAAGCCCCTTCCCGTGTCCCACACCCTTCACAGGAGCCTTGACGTCAAGAGGACCCTACATCTCCTGACCTCACACCAGAAGAGATGGCAGAAGGAGTGGAAATATGCTCACTTTTTCTGTGAGAATCAAAGGTCCCTGGGTACATGCATCCCCTCAAATAAAAGCCAAATTAGTGATAGTCATACTGAGTGAAGTAAGTCAGAGAAGGAGAAATATCATATGACATCCCTTATATGCAGAACCTAAAAAGAAATGATACAAATGAATTTACTTACAAAACAGACTCAGAGAATGCACTTAATGGTACCAGGGGGCTAAACTGGGGAAGGAATAGTTAGGTAACATGGGATGGACATGCACACACTGCTATATCTAAAATTGGTAACCAACAAGGACCTACTGTGTAGCCCAGGGAACTCTGTTCAATGTTATGTGGCAGCCTAGATGGGAGGGGAGTAGCAGGGGAGTTTAGGGGAGAAAGGATATATGTATATGTATGGCTGAGTCGCTCTGCCGTACACGTGAAATTATCACAGCCTCTATTAAGTGACTATACTCAATGTAAAAACAAACAAGCCAACAAATCAAGAGATTAATATATATATATAGCTCATATATACGTGGATTCAAATAGATGCTCATATTGTATACAGTTAGTGCCGAGACCCCTGTGGCTGGTCCCTTCCATCCTTTTGTGTATTGAATCTACACAGGGCTCGATTTGGACAGGAATGAATTCAAAGCAATGGTTCTGAAATTGCTGAATTTGAGGCAGGTGAGAGAATCACATCCTTGGTGTTATTTCTTTAGTCTTTTTCTCCACCCCGACATTATAAAAGTTGCTGTCTGGACTGCATGTTAAGCCTCCTCCTTCATGTCACACTTCCATCCTCTCCACTGTAACATGGCACTTGGGCATGAAACTGACTCCAAGGCAGGGTGCCATCAGTATAGTAATGTTAAAAATGTACTGATTTTCATGAAATGTAAGCTATGAAATTGAATGTTATTGATGAGCCCCTTAGTACATAAAAATTCCTACACCTAGCTACCTTATAAATTCCTCTACCATCTCTAAGCATGACAGGAAAACATCTTTATTTGATTTATTTTGGTAATACAAAGGTGATTAAATGGGTGCTCCCCAAAGTCAAATTTGTCCTTAACACTGTACTTTCAAGAGGAGACTGTTCAAAGTTTTGCGTTATCTTCGGTGATGTGATGGCTAAGGTTACCAGTCACTTGGACAGGGCTAAGGAATGCCCAGGATGCTGGTCAAACATTGTATCTGAGTGGATTTAGGAAGCATTTTAGAAAGATATTAGCATTTGAACTGTAGACTAAGTAAAGTGTTCCCTCACCCGGGCAGGCATCATCCAATCCTTTGGCAGCTTGAACAGAACCCACCAAAAAGGTGGAAGAAAGATGATTCCTTGCTTTCACTTCTTGAGCTGGGGTGTCCATCTTCTCCTGACCTTGAACTTCAGAGCTCCTGGGTCCTGGGCCTTTGGACTCTAGGACTTAAATCAACATCCCTCTGCCCACACCCAAGCCTAGTTCTCAGGCCTCCTGCATCAGACTGGAAGAAACACCATAGGCTCCTCTGGTTCCCAGGTCTTTGGACTCAGGCTGAATAATACCACCAGCTTTCCTGGGTGTACAGCTTACAGACAGCTAACTGTGGGACTTCTCAGCCTCCATAACCACATAAGCTGTTTCCTATCTTATATACACCTTCTGCTAATTCTGTTTCTCTGGAAAAACCTAATACATATGATTTGCCAAATATCCAGCCCAATGTCCTATATATACTTGGTCAGAGTTGCACTGTGACTCACAAGTGCCAGGCACCTTTGCCTTCTTGGGCTCTTCATTTCATTATAAGAATTATAACATTTATATCTTATGGTTGCATTGGTTTAAAGACTAATGTAATCCAGGCCAGATTATATTCACTTCTTTTGATTTTAAAAAAACTTAAAATACTTCTGTGGGATCCTAAAAGAATCCTTGTTCCTATGCCTACTGTGGTTTTCCCAGGTGGCACAGTAGTGAAGAATCTGCCTGCCGATGCAGGAGACACAAGAGATGTGAGTTCCATTCCTGGCTTGGGAAGATACCCTGGAGAAGGGAATGGCTTCCCAACGCAATATTCTTGCCTGGAGAATTCCATGGACGGAGGAGACCGGTGGGCTACAGTTCAAGCGTTGGACACGACTGAGTGACTAGCATTTTATTTTGATGGAAAACACAGAAACACTTCACACAGTGACAAAAAAAAACCACAAATGGTTTCCATAACTTGGAAAACCCTTTGTGTCATTCAGGATACAACTCTTTGCCTGCAAAAAGACAGCAGAAGATCTAGTAATCACTATAATTGGTGGGCTTGCAATGTCTTTCTGTTTTTTAAAAAATAATTTTTATTAATTTTTTTGGCCTCATTGCGGGGCATGTGGTATCTCATTACCCAACCGGGGATCAAACCAGCATCTCCTGCAGTGGAAGCTCTTGACCGCTGCACTCCCAGGGAAGTCTCTGTAATTTCTGAATATGTTTAAATGTTTGTCTCTTCAGCTATTTAGAAGCACTACTGTTTATCTACTTGCCTTTTGGTTTCTCTTACGAAATCACAGAGGAACCCTCCCATTTCCTTGCAGCATTACTCAGAGCAGCTATGCAAGAGATGAGCAGAAGAAAACCTATGGTTTGGTAAGAATTGACACAAAACTGTAGGGGTTCTGGTGAAGGAAGCAACTGGGGCAAACACCCAATTATTCACATTTTAACAGCCTGAGAGCCTTCAAAAGCAAACTGGTGCAGCAATAGCACAAAGCAAACAGGGAAAGATCAATCTCATGATAGGAGGGGAAAGGGTTAAGTTGTTGACAAAATCTTGGCTTTGTTTACAGATCGGACTGTGGTTTGGATGACCTTAACACCTTCTGAACGGCAGGTTACTCAACATTTTAAAAATAGTTTGATTAATTATTTAGTTTTGGCTCTGCTGCGTCTTCGCTGCTGCTCAGGCTTTTCTCTAGTTGCGGTGAGAGGGTATGAGGGCTTCTCACAGCGGGGCCTTTTCTTATTGAGAAGAATGGGTTATCGGGGGCGGGGCTTCAGGAGTTGTGGTAAGAGGGCTCAGGAGCTGCGGCTCCCGGGTTCTAAAGCTCTAGCTTAGCAGTTGTGGCAATTGGGCTTAGTTGCTCCGCAGCATGTGGGATCTTCCCGGACCAGGGAACGAACCCATGTCTTCTGCACTGGCAGGCAGATTCTTTACCACTGAGCCCCAGGGAAGCAGTATTCAACATTAAAAAAAAATTAAATTATCTAGTTAGCAGAAGATCTGGTGTACAGACTCGGGTCATCTACCCCAGGCCCAGGAAGATGAAAGCACTTTTCCCAGGCATTTGCAGTGGAGTTAGCACATTGGTCCTCTCTCCATACCCGCCTGATATTCACACACAGTGATGCTCTGGAGACAAACGCCGAGGCCATCTGATGTCCCCCTGCTATGTTAAAAATGCTTTTCTATTTTTTCAAGCGTGCTTTCGTGAAAGAGGGCACATCTGTTTTAAGTCCTCTTTTATGAAAATTACTAAGCTTCCTCAGTGCGCTTATCTTTTAATTTCGAAATTCTTTGTAGCAATAACTTGAGATAATAACCAACCATATTTCTGGTCCCTTTACAAAATAAAGGGTTGAGGGGGGCAGGAAAAAAAGAAAGCACGAATGAGCCATTTTAGAGCTTTGAACTCCCTCTTCTAATCCTTCCCCTTTAGGCCTGGGTGGAAAGGGCCCCCTCATTTGCGTTTAGAATGGCTGAGTCCCGCCTTGATGGCGGTTGGCTCAGTCCCCCAGCCAGACCCAGGATTATTCATCAACTCCCCGGCAGGGGGGAGCGCGGCTCACTCCAGCGCTTAGCCGCCAAAGTTCAGCTTGCCTTGATAAGCCTCTTTATTCCTCCCTCCCTCCACCCTAAACCATTTTTTTTTTTTTTAAACAAAGTTTCTCACCCTCTCTCTCCCTCCAGAGGGGTTCCTTGAATGGACAGGACACTAGATTGCTTTCTAATACCCCAACCTCCCAGCCCCAGCAGTTTTGTTTTGAATAGCACATAAGAGGCAGGGCTTTATTGACCATATGTCTTTCTGCTTTTAAACTGGTTTAAGGCTCAGACTTAATCGGGGATCGAGCAGAGAGCTGGATCCAAAACCTTAAGATTCCTCCTCAGGGCTTCTGGTGCCGTCTTTTCCTTCCTTCCTCTAAGCGGTGATTCAAGGAAATCAAAGTGGGACATACGACCAGACTTGCGTCGGAAGGTTAAAGAAGAGATGGGGCATCCTATAGACTTCTGTTCTGTGGCTGACCCACCATTCGGCTTCAGTTTCATACCCTCTACAAGAGGCACAGAGAAATTCTTGATTTTCTTCCCTGGCAAGTCTAACTAATGACACTATAAGACAGTCTTTGTAATCACCCAACACAAGTGATTCCTGAATAGCCAAAATGTTTTCCTGTGAGCTCTGTTGAGAGGCTGAAGTTAAAACAAGAGAAAACATGAGTTAATTGGGTCTTGCTTTTCTCCCCACTTAGGAAGCTCAAACACCTCCATCCTGGAAGCCCTGGATCCCATTGCAATATTCACGTCCACAACACTGACTTGGAAATCTCCTGACTCCTTAACCACTTAAAAGGCAGGAGATATTTGGCCCATTTACAGAGATTCTATGGCTTTTGGCATTTTTCTCCTGCCTTACGGTGTCCTTCCATCCCTGTCTTAGTGGAAAGTGTCAAACAGAAATGAAATCTTAAATTATTAGTTCTGCCAGGCGAGCAGCTCTGATTACCAGTATCTGAAAGGGACTAGTGGTGACTTGTGACTTCCTTTCACTTACTTTACTTCATCACAGGATGTTGGATGTTGAATTTATACACTGTTTACAAAATGAACTGAATCAGAAAACCTTGCTTACCATCAACAGACTAGGCTAGGCACTCAGGAGAAATGCAAATGAATAGAGAGATTTTTTTTTTTTTTTAAGACTCCAAATCCTTACCTACTGTAAAGCACAGGGAACTATATTTAATATCTTATAATCTGATAATGGAAACAAATCTTAAAATTCTTTATATATTTATGTGTACATATATATATATATATGTATATATATATATATTCAGAGAAGGCAATGGCAACCCACTCCAGTACTCTTGCCTGGAAAATCCCATGGACGGAGAAGCCTGTCAGGCTGCAGTCCATGGGGTCATGAAGAGTCGGGCACAACTGAGCGACTTCCCTTTCACTTTTTACTTTCATGCATTGGAGAAGGAAATGGCAACCCACTCCAGTGTTCTTGCCTGGAGAATCCCAGGGAGGGGGTAGCCTGGTAGGCTGCCATCTATGGGGTCACACAGAGTCGGACACAACTGAAAGCGACTTAGCAGCATATATATATATATATATATATAATGGAATCACTTTGCTGTACACCTGAGACACTGTAAACAACTATGTGTGTGTACTGCTTCGGTTGTGTCTGACTTTGTGTGACCCTGTGAACCGTAGCCTGTCAGGTTCCTTTGTCCATGGGATCCTCCAGGCAAGAATAGTGGAGTGGGTTGCCATGCTCTCCTCCAGGGATCTTCCCAACTCAGGGATTGAACCCGAGTCTCCTATATCTCCTGCACTGGCAGGCAGGTTCTTTACCACTAGTGTCACCTGGGAAGCTCATTGTCTGCAACTGGAAGAGCCCTCAACTGGCCTCCAGAGAATGCGTTCAGTGGTAGACCAGAAGTCTAGCTTGAGCTAGACCATCACAGCTATCATGTTTGAAGAGATCTGTTCGAAATGGATAAAAGGTGTAACCCAGGTTTCTCCACTTTTGCATTAACATTCAGGACCACATAACGCTCTGCCTTGGGTGATGTCTTTGCATGGTAGGATGTTCTCAGCATCCCTGACTTCCACCCACTAGATACTAGTAGAACATTCCTTGTGGTCCAGAGATAACTAGAAATCTCTCCAGACATTGCCAAATGCTCCCTGGTGGGGCAATAGACCCCAGTTGAGAACCACTGGCATAAACAAAAATGCCAGGAAAGTCAAAGATACACCCATTATCTGACTGACAGTCAATAAATATTTGCAGTCAATTATTCTGGAAATCAGTGAAGTTTGGGAAGAAGTTCCCCTCCCTGAAGCCAGATGAAACACATGCTTAAGGCACCAGCAAAAGCAAAAAATTTTGAAAAGAATAAAAAATAGACATTGAAAAATGAAAAAAGGCATCCAAGTAGACAACATGGGAAGAATCTGATTTCTGTTAGTTACTAAAGAATTCTGTTAGTCTCCTTGTTTTATGCTTTACCATTTCCTTATTCAAAAGAATGAGCTGCATGCAACAGCGCGGGCACATCCAACAATGCTGAGGCCAGACAAAAAGGTAGATCGTGTTTGAATCCATGTATAGGAAATTAGAGAACAGGCATGAGTAATCTAGGGTTTTTGAAGTCAGATTTGTGATCTCCTTGTAGGAGGTGGTTTACTGACCAATGCAGGGCTCAAGGGAGGCTTCTGGGTGCTGGAAATACTTCCTATCTGGAACTGGGTGGTGGTTATATGAAAGCATATAGATATAAGATTCATAGAGTTTTACCCTTGAGATAGGTGCATGTGATGTATGATATCTGTATTTAGAAGACCTCCTTTTTACTGAGCTTAGAACTCCTCAAACAATGCCCCAGGCTGACCCAGGGAAAGCTTGGTTTATTTCTGGCTGGATGAGAAAAGTTATGCCACATTATTGTTAGCTAGGTGCAGAGCTTGGTGGAAGAACCTTATGATGAAAAGGCAAGTGTCAAGAGAGAGAACAGCATCCATCTCATGAGGCAGCTGGTGGACTTCTATTGCTGGGGAAATAGAATGCACTCTTCCTGCCACTAGGATATCTCGTCCCTTTCTGCCATCTAAACAGGCCCAAGAAGATGCCTCCTCAAGTCCTCTCCCTGACAGAGAGCAGTTGACAGCTCAAGTTAGGCTCTTGGCATCAAAAAATGGAGATGGATCAATGGATAAAGAGAGCAATAGATAAACTGAGAGACAGAATTTTGCAGACCCTTAATGTTAATTGTCGGAGAAGGTGATGGCACCCCACTCCAGTACTCTTGCCTGGAAAATCCCATGGACGGAGGAGCCTGGTAGGCTGTAGTCCATGGGGTCGCTAAGAGTCAGACACGACTGAACGACTTCCCTTTCACTTTTCACTTTCATGCATTGGAGAAGGAAATGGCAACCCACTCCAGTGTTCTTGCCTGGAGAATCCCAGGGATGGGGGATCCTGGTGGGCTGCCATCTGTGGGGTCGCACAGAATCGGACACAACTGAAGTGACTTAGCAGCAGCAATGTTAATTGTAGCATATAGGTGTGGGCATTGGGTGTTCTTTCTCCAAAATTTCCCATTTTCTATCTGTTTGAAATATTTCAGAATAAAATCTTGGGGAACAAAATCATGCCCCTTTGTCTTTCTGTCTCTACCAGGCTAAAACACCCCGAGAGCTTATAAAATGGAGCAAATATCATTTTAAGTCTCTATTATTATTTTTAAATCACTGTTAAAATCATCAGCAAGGAGATTATTTAGGGATGTAATCTAAAACAAAACTGGAGAAGGAAATGGCAACCCACTCCAATTATTCTTGCCTTGGAAATTCTTTGGACAGAGGAGCCTGGCGGGCTACAGTCCATGGGGTCACAGAGTCGGACACCACTTATCGACTAAACAACAACAATCTAAAAGAAAACATCCAAATACATTTCTGCAAGTAAATTCTTTTCATGCCGAGATGATTTCTCAAGAAAAGACTTTTTCTATCTCCTTGTGGGGGGTGATATATAAAATTCTTTGAAATTCAACTGTCTAGAAAAAAATGCCCAGCATCTCCTTCCTAAAGATGCCCAATTAAGGATGAAATGAATTACTGTTTTCTTTCCTCACACAACTTTGTTATAAATCACCAAGCTGGCATGAGAACCCCTGTGCTGTAGCCCCTGGGAGCCCGTGAGGTCATTGGTAGCAGTGAAAAGGGTCCTGGCTACCCTCAGGTGTGGAGGGACTCTACCTCTTGGGAGGGGGGTTTAACAAAGGAATACATTTCAAAGGAGACACTGTGTTTTCCACTCTTTTTCTGAAGTGTTTTCAAACATATTCCCAGCTCAAAATTCTTAGAACTAAGAAAAAGATGCATCCATCAGACAACCCCTGAAGCAGCTGACAATTCAGAGAGAAAAAAATAGGGTCAGATTTGAGAGACGGGAATCCCAATACATTCCCACCGTAGGAGGGCTTGATTTATTTTTGCCCCACCCACTGGGTCTCAACTTTGAAATGCTCAGTACAAAAGATTTGGACGAATGCCCTACTTGCATGCATTCTCTCCTAAAATGTGACATGTCTTATTTCCATCTCATTCCAAGCCAGTGTGCAGCATCTTTATTATAAAAGGCTTGTTGCATCCCCTTAAACTCACATACCTCTGAAAGGTGATGGAGAAGGTAAATTATAGAGGGCTTGTTTCTTTTGCAGTGGGTGAGTGTGTGTGATATGTGTAAGGCAGTAGACTTATCTTTATTAAAAGAAATCAAATCAAGCATTTTTAAAGGTAAAAAGTGAGATTTCCCCCACCTCGAATCTTTTTCTTTAAGATTTTTTGGCAGTGTGGACCATTTTAAAATTTGTTACAATATAGCTTCCATTTTATATTTTGGGCTCTCTTTTTCCGCCTCAAGGCATGTGGGATCAAACCCCAACCAGGGATCAAACCCACACTACCTGCATTAGAAGGCAAAGTCTTAACCACTGGACCATCAGGGAAGTCCCCCTGACCTTTGATCTTTTCTCTTTTCTGTTTCTTTCCCTGGAGATAACAGTTGGGTATGAAATCCTTACTATAAGTAGGAAGAGAAACTAGCAAAATTGGATGTTATGCATGTGAATATGACTATTTTAAAAGAAATGTTCACTGGGCTAGCATAATGGAAAGCGTTTAAATTGGGTTTTGCCATGAAAATATCTCTTGTTCATGATGTATCCTCAGAGATCCTATCATCTCTACAAAGAGATGAGACCTTTGTAGAGATGATGCCTGATAGGTTTGCAATTTAGTTAGTCTTGACCTGCTTACACTTTATTAATTAGTTAAGTTTTTCATAATTTTTGTACATTTAAGTTTTTTCATTTATAATTATTCTTAAACCATACACAGTTTATAGCCTATGTAATACAGATTATATATGGTATAGTATGTAGCATTAATCTATACTATATATAATAGAGCATTTATTATTAAATAATTTATTATTTTATATAGTATAGGTCAATAACATGTAGTATATATGTGTGTGTGTGTGTATAATTTTCTGGTTAAATTTTGGCTATATTCTTTAAGAATTCCAAGGTAACGTTAAAGATCATTTGTGATATTCCTAATATTATCAAGCCAAAAAATAACTGAAAATATACTCAGACTTGGGATTTCTGATTACCAGTGTTTATAGCCAGCAAGGTAATCTTTTTGGAGTGGGATAGTCTAAAATTTTTATTTTGAAAAAACCAAAATAATGTTCCTCCAGTGATAGACTTTTTTCATCAGCAAGATGTCAACTTGCAGGGCTGGCGTAACTCATTGGTGACTAGCGTTTCACTAACACCCACGCCCAGCGTGCTGCCCATTTCCTTAGAACAGTTGGGGTTAGTGTTCAGTCTCTCAGTCATGTCTGACTCTGTGAACCTATGGACTGCAGCCTGCCAAGCTCCTCTGTCTATGGGATTATCCTGGCAAGAATGCTGGAGTGGGTTGCCATTTCCTTCTCCAGGGGATCTTCCTGACCCAGGGATTGAACCTATGTCTCCTGTATCACAGGTAGATTCTTTACCACTGAGAATAATTGGAGCAGAGACTTATGCTAGACCAGGTGCCTTGAATTTCCAGTAGGTTAGTCGTAGGAGCTCTGACTTGACTTTTGGAAATTCTCCGCCATTGACTCAAACACTCAGATTAACAGTAACACAAAAGTCAGTATCACCCACTGTTCTTTCTGTTTTTCTGGGGAAAACTGAAACAGGATAGTTTTGATTCTTGCATTGGGTTTGTCTGAGATTTAGAGGCACATGGCTGCTGACATGAATGTGTTATGTTTCATAATAAAGTCTAACTGGTTTGATGCTCCCTGAAAGTGAAAGTGAAGTCGTTCAGTCGTGTCCGACTCTTTGCGACCCTGTGGACTGTAGCCCACCAGGCTCCTCCGTCCATGGGATTCTCCAGGCAAGAATACTGGAGTTGGTTGCCATTTCCTTCTCCAGGGGATCTTCCCAACCCAGGGATTGAACCCAGGTCTCCCGCATTGCAGGCAGACGCTTTAAGCTCTGAGCCACCAGGGAAGCCCCTATATGTCTGTAATTTCTCCACTAGTCCACTCCAGCTAGCATTTCTGTGACAGTCACTGTATGATCGTCTTTGATATAGATGGTACCTCAACTCTTATTCAAGCTCCTTAGGTGTGTTTGAAACTGGGGTGGCATCCTGTAATAATAGTAATATCTCTCCAGTGAAATTATGTGTGTTCACACTTCCCTGGTGGCTCAGAGGGTAAAGGATTCACCTGCCAATGCAGGAGACCTGGGTTCGATCCCTGGGTCAGGAAGATCCCCTGGAGAAGGGAATGGGAACCCACTCCAGTATTCTTGCCTGGAGAATTCCATGGACAGAGGAGCTTGGCGGGCAACTGTTCATGGGGTTGCAAAGGGTTGGATGTGATTGAGCGACTAACACTTGCTTAGGAACAGCCTTAGTTCTTATTGCCAAACAGCCTAGTGTTTCTCTTTGGATTTAGGCAGAGAAGGAACTTTGGGTTTGGAATGACTCATTTAACTCTTATAACAGCCCTATGCAAGAGATACTATTGTTATTTCCACTCAGCGGGTGAGGGGTACTTCCCAGGTGGCTCAGTGGTAAAGAATCCGCCTGCCAGTGAAGGAGACGTGAGTTGAATTCCTGGATCGAGAAGATCCCCTAGAGTAGGAAATGGCAACCCACTCCAATAGTCTCACCTGGGAAATCCCATGGACACAGGATGCCATGCCATACCGTGCCATTCAGGGAATAAATAAATTGAGGCAGTGAAAAGGTAAGTTGTTTGCCTGAGGATGCATGGCTGTTGAGTAATAAGGCTGGGATGAGGCTA
Organism: Oryx dammah; assembly: GCF_014754425.2. Lineage (NCBI taxonomy): Eukaryota > Metazoa > Chordata > Mammalia > Artiodactyla > Bovidae > Oryx > Oryx dammah. Next base: position 46,222,389 of record NW_024070196.1, on the reverse strand, counting down.
CCTGGTCTTAACCACTCTGCCACACTGCCCCGCACATTATGCATGTTGTCATCTGTTAAAAAAAAAAAAACAACAACACCAAAAATCTGTTACAAAAACACAATGACAAAAAAAGCCCATGCCTGTTCAGGTTATTATTTTAATGAGCCATTACATTACATCATTCTGGGTTGTTTTTGCTAAGATGATACATTCATCCAGACGTGTGTGAAAGTAAATGTCACATAATGTGAAAATAGTATAAAGAAAAATTTGATGGTGGGATGGTGAGATGACATGTTAGAGGTTTAGAATCTTTCACTTCAATGCATATGAGTATCAGTCAATTTGTCCTTTGAATACGAAAGTACATTTGCAGTAGCGCTGTTATAGATGAGTTACAGACATGCCTGGGAGACCACCATGTCTGAGTCACTAAATATATTTTGTAATATACACAAATACACACACACATGCACACACTATATTCTGCAGATTCCTGAAAGAGACAGCCTGGGTCCAAATTCTGCTCTAACGTGAATCCATATGTTCTTGAGCTATCTGCACAGTATTTCTATGCCTCAGTTTTCTCATCTGTGAAATGGGACTAGTACATGTATCTAGAGCATTGTTATATGAATAATAATCACACAGCACTTTCTCCATGGCCTTGATGTCTGCACCTCAGCCACTTTTGGAGAACTCACTATGGTGGTATTCCTGGCTTTGTGGGAATGTGCCTTCCTTCAGTTTATTCAACCCTTGAAGCAGGATGATGGGAAGTGAGAGGGAGACTTCCTGTCCAGGTGCAGGCTGCCCTTTGACCTCCAAATTCATACTGCCAGATCACAGTAAGTGGGCAGCCTAGGACCCCTCCTGCCATCCTCTCATTGTTTCTTTTTGCCCTTCTCTTTTGAGAGAAGGACTCAGGAGTCATCGGAAACGTGCCACATTTGAGGTCAAATGAGGAAATGTAAACCTTCCCAGGACCCCAGTGGTGAATCCTAAAACCAATAATGTACTTTTAAAACGGTTCCTCTAAGAGCAAAGAAGGCCTTTATCCTTCCAAGCGGACTAGCTGACAACACCATCATCCAGTCAGACAGACAAGTTGCATTGCATAAACTTGGAGCAAGTCTTCACTAAAGAGTTTGGACAGCATCAAAATCTTCTGCATTCTAAATTGGGAAGGAGAGTCATTAAAATGCTATTATTACTGCCCCTTACTAAGATACTGGACACCAAATTAATCTTTAGAATAAGTAGAAATGGCTTATTGCTCAACTAACATTTCTTCACCAGAAAAGGCTTATATTTAGCAGTTTCTGTTTGCACTATTCATTTGTGATTCCTTTGGGTGCCTGTATCAGTCAGGCTAGTCTAGGTTATGCTGTAATAACAAATAAGCCCCAATTCTCAGTGCCATAAAAGAACAAGAGTTTAGGTCTTATTCTTGTTACTAGAGACAAGAACCTGGTAGCGCAGCCCTCATCTGCTTTGAGGAGGAGTCTCTCAGGCAGAGGGGAAGAGGGACAGCCCAGGGGACGAAGTCCTGATTTGAAAGCTCCCCACAGAATGTTTTAGAAATCTCTTCCACACGCATTTCATGGAAAAAGCATGGATCATCATCACATTTACCTGCATCATCTGAACGCTTGGCTGAGGTCTGAGGAATCTCCCACTTTTTCCCCCAATTTTTAAATTTTTAAAAATTGGAGTAAAATTGCTTTACAATGTTGTGCTAGTTTCTGCTGTACAACAATGTGAATCAGCTAGATGTATACATATATTGCCTCTGTCTTGAGCCTAATCCCACCTCCCCATCCCACCACTCTAGATCAGCACAGAGCATAGAACTGAGCTCCTGTGCTATATAGCAGCTTCCCACTGGCTATTTATTTTTCACATGGTAATGGCACCCCACTGCAGTACTCTTGCCTGGAAAATCCCACGGGCAGAGGAGCCTGGTGGGCTGCAGTTCATAGAGTCGAGAAGAGTTGGACACAACTGAGCAACTTCACTTTCACTTTTCACTTTCCTGCATTGGAGAAGGAAATGGCAACCCACTCCAGTGTTCTTGCCTGGAGAATCCCGGGGACAGGGGAGCCTGGTGGGCTGCCGTCTATGGGGTCGCACAGAGTCAGACACGACTGAAGTGACTTAGCAGCAGCAGCAGCAGCAGTGTATACATGGGGTTACATGTCTCTCTGTTTATCCTACCCTCTTCTTCCCATCACCCTTGTCCACAAGACCTTTCTCTACACCCGTGTCTCTATTCCTGCCCTGAAAATAGGTCCATCTGTATAATTTTTTTCTGGAAGGAATCTCTCACTGGAGGCAGTAATAGTTCAGTTCCTGCTCAGGATGCCAACAGTAGCAGACACACAAGTCTCTGGATTCTCCAACAGGCAGGTAACACCCAGGCTCTGATAATCAGGGGCATCCACTGGAGTCTTGGGTCTGAGGCTATTGTTGCAGAGGAGAGATTCTATACAATCCACATTGACAGACAGGGGCAGCAGTAGCATCCAGCCTCCAGAGGCAGTACTGGTGATGATGTCATCAGGACATACTGCAGCATCTGTGACTGGTGATGGCCTTAGCCCCACAGTGGAAACTGCTCCTGCCCTTGGACCTCTGAGCTTTATGCTTTGGCTATCCTAGAAATCCTAGTTGATGTCAATATCCTTTTTTTAAAAAAAATGAGGTAAAATACACATAATATATGGGGCTTCCCAGGTAGTGCTAATGGTAAAGAAACTGCCTGCCAATGCAGGAGACATAAGAGATGTGGGTTTGATACCTAAGTTGGGAAGATCTCCTGGAAGAGGGCATGGCAACCCACTCCAGTATTCTTGTCTGGAGAAGCCCACAGACAGAGAAGCCTGGTGGGCTACAGTCCATAGGGTCACAAAGAGTCAAACATGAGTGAAACAACTTAGCAAGCATGCATACACACATAATATATAATATACCATCTAAATCTCTCAGTGGCATTAAGTACATTCACACTGTTGTGCAACCATCACTACCATCCGCCTCTAGAACTCTTTTCATCTTACAAAACTCTACACCCATTAAGCAATGACTCTCCATCCTGCATTCCTTCAGCCCCTGGCCACCAGCATTCTCCCTTTCTGTCTCTGTGGATTTGCCAATATCCTTTTAATAAATCCCTTTTCTGCTTGAATTAGCCCAAGTGTCCCCTGGTGCTTAGAGTGAAGACCTTGAGTGGTGCTGACTGTAAGTGCACAGAGGGCAGTGGTTATCTCCTGTCCTGTTTGTTGCCTCACTGCCTGGTGGACAATTGAATTGAATGGCTGAAACGGTTAGAAGTTGATCATTGCAAAATGAGGCTGCTCAAACAGGATGCTGAATAACCACTTCAATACTGAACACATATCTTTATGTTCTGCATATAGGATTAAAGAAGAGAAAAGTCCTTTTTTTTATCAAGAAAGGCAAAGTGAACAATTAATTAGGGTTCAGTTTTCTGAAGAGATGATACATGCAAAATAGAAAATGCGTGTTCTTGTGATGCACTGATGCTTTTAAGGGACTTCAAAATAAATCTATTCAGCAGAATCATCAGGAATGTGGGTTTGAACAGCTGGTGTATTGCCTCATTCCAGCTATGGCTGTCAGATTCCACACTGGCTTCACAACTAATTGAATCTGCAGGGAAATGTCATTTGATCTGAGATGCATTCTTTTTTAAAGAGGTTCAAACACCCAATAGAATCAATCCAACAACTAAAGAAAAAATAGAAAGGAATACTGAATGTGTGATTCAACAGAAATCCCTAAAACAAGAGAGAATCTGATATAGTTTGAAATGTTCTCTCAAATTCGTATGTTGAAGCTCTAATTCCAACTGTGATGGTATTTAGAGTTGGAGTCTTTGGGAAATAACTAAGGCTGGATTAGGTCAAGAGGGTGGGGCCCTCATGATGGGATTAGTGCCCTTAGAGGAAGAAGAGACACCAGAGAACTTGGCTCCCACTCTCTCCCCACCATGGGAAGAATCAGCACGAAGCTGGCCGTCTCAGGCCAGGAAGAGAGTTCTCATCAGAAACTGACCATGCTGGCACTCTGGTCTTGGATTTCCAGCTTCCAGGACCATGAGGAATAAATGCCTATTGTGTACCTCCCCCAGCCTCTAGAATTTTGTTATGGCAGTTTGAGCCAACTAAGAGCCTCTCTCTCTATATATATATATATATATTTTTTTTCTTTTCTGATAATGAATCAGAAGTCTAACCAATGGGGCCACATTACATTGAGGGAGTTCTACACCTTGGTCTGTTGGCACCTTGAGCAGGAAAGTTGGCGGCCGTAGACTAACTCTTGCTCAGGGAGTGTTTCCAGAGCACTGTAGCTGCTGAGAATTTCCTTTCTGATCACCTGAGCAGGTGGCATCTTTCTCATAGGTAGAAATCATTTGTCCATTCAAGATACATTTATTGTGCCAACTATTGCCCTAATGGCTGGGGGTATCAGTTCAGTCGCTCAGTCATGTCCGACTCTTTGCGACCCCATGAATTGCAGCACACCAGGCCTCCCTGTCCATCACCATCTCCCGGAGTTCACTCAGACTCATGTCCATCAAGTCCGTGATGCCATCCAGCCATCTCATCCTCGGTCGTCCCCTTCTCCTCCTGCCCCCGATCCCTCCCAGCATCAGGGACTTTTCCAATGAGTCAGCACTTCGCATGAAGTGGCCAAAGTACTGGAGCTTCAGCTTTAGCATCATTCCTTCCAAAGAAATCTCAGGGTTGATCTCCTTCAGAATGGACTGGTTGGATCTCCTTGCAGTCCAAGGGACTCTCAAGAGTCTTCTCCAACACCACAGTTCAAAAGCATCAGTTCTTCGGCCTTCTTCACAGTCCAACTCTCACATCCATACGTGACCACAGGAAAAACCATAGCCTTGATTAAACGGACTTTAGTTGGCAAAGTAATGTCTCTGCTTTTGAATATACTATCTAAGTTGGTCATAACTTTTCTTCCAAGGACTAAGCGTCTTAATTTCATGGCTGCAATCACCATCTGCAGTGATTTTGGAGCCCCCCAAAATAAAGTCTGACACTGTTTCTACTGTTTCCCTATCTATTTCCCATCAAGTGATGGGACCAGATGCCACAATCTTCGTTTTCTGAATGTTGAGCTTTAAGCCAACTTTTTCACTCTCCTCTTTTACTTTCATCATGAGGCTTTTTAGCTCCTCTTCACTTTCTGCCATAAGGGTAGTGCCATCTGCATATCTGAGGTTACTGATATTTCTCCCAGCAATCTTGATTCCAGCTTGTGTTTCTTCCAGTCCAGTGTTTCTCATGATGTACTCTGCATATAAGTTAAATAAGCAGGGTGACAATATACAGCCTTGACGTACTCCTTTTCCTATTTGGAACCAGTCTGTTGTTCCATGTCCAGTTCTAACTGTTGCTTCCTGACCTGCATAGAGATTTCTCAAGAGGCAGGTTAGGTGGTCTAGTATTCCCATCTCTTTCAGAATTTTCCACAGTTGATTGTGATCCACAGAGTCAAAAGCTTTGGCATAGTCAATAAAGCAGAAATAGATGTTTTTCTGGAACTCTCTTGCTTTTTCCATGATCCAGCGGATGTTGGCAATTTGATATCTGGTTCTATAGCAGCAAACAAATCAAAGTAGTTTCCTACTCAGGTAGCTTGTGTGTGCATATATGGAAAAGTGAAGTTACTCAGTCGTATCCGACTCTTTGTGACCCCATGGATTGTCTCCTACCGAGCTCCTCCATCCATGGGATTTTCCGGGCAAAGGTACTGGAGTGGGTTGCCATTTCCTCCTCCAGAGGGTCTTCCTGACCCAGGGATCGAACTCAGGTCTACCTGCACTGCAGGCAGACGCTTTACCCTGAAAAATGAGATAAATGTTATGAAAAAATAAACCTGGGGGGACGGTGAAGGACAGAGGGAATAATTTAATATGGGTCCACAGGGAGATCACTCTATGGAAGCATCACTTGAACCGTGTATCAGCAGAGGTCCAGGCACAGCAGCAGAGATGAAAGTAGGTACTTCAACAGGTGAGGTTCAGTACAGGAAATGAATAACGTAGCAGATGTTGGGCACTGACAAGCCAGAGGCACTTGGAGTAACCCAGGAGTCGTAAATGCAGAAGCCACTGCCGTACTAGGACAGGGGAATGAGAGGACGAGATTGGGGTTATCAGCACCCAGAAACTCAGAAGAGGAGGTTCTAAAGCTAACTTTAGCTTTAGTCTGGGATCTTCTTTCTTCCTTCTGCTGGGAACAGATGCAAGTCTTGAGCAGCGGCAGCCATCTTACAATCATTAGGAAACCATGGAGATGAAAGTTACTATCAAGGGATGATGGAGCAGGAAGATGGACAAAGGCTCAGGAAAGAGTAAAATCAACTGAAGCATCAGCCTGGCTTTCCTATCTCTTGACTTCTTGCTATTTGACCCAATGATATTTGATATTTTAATTGAGTAAAGTTTGAAGTTGGTTTGTTAGCAACTAAGAAAGAAAAGTCCTGGCAGATAAAGTAAGGCACAAATTCTTAATAATAATCTCATGACACATGAAATGGTTGTATCATCCCTCTTGGCTAAGAAACTCCTGTCATCTCATCAGATAGATCTGTAGTCTCTCTTGATATGAGCTACACTGCTTGGCATGAGTGGCCAAGACTTTTGCTCATATCTCTGCTTCATCTCTGTGTTGGTATCTTCTTTACTTGGAGGCTGCTTGAGAAGAAAAATGTCTTGGGACTCTTTCCTCCTAAGACAAATATTTGGTATCATATCTAGTCTCACTTTCCCAAACCAAATCACACTGTAGTTTCATTGGTAACATTTCTGCTAGCCCTAAACCAAACACAAAGAGTGCCAACAGTGTGCATAAGTTGATGAAGTGGTAAAAAGATGAACAGCTGTGACCAAGTTTGAGCTGGGCAGGGATAATGACAACTATGTCACAACTGGTGCCTGCCCCCACCCTCTACCCCTCGATTCCAAGATGCCCTTGGGAGCAGAACTAACGTAGATTTTATGGATGACAAATGTGTCTTAGGATTGATGAAATACAGACCAAGTACTTAATAAAAGTTGTAGTCACTGAAACTGTTATTTTACTGCCTGTAAGGGCAGTTGTGTGACTGTTTCACGACTGGATTTGACATGTATTTGAAAAGGAAAAACTGAGAGAGCTTTTTTAATCTAACCATTAGATTCTTTTTTTCTTTCTAGAGGTGCTTTATTATTATTCTCAATTGTAGTATAGTTGATTTACAATGTCATGTTGGTTTCAGGTATAAAGCAAAGTGATTCAGATATATATACATGCTAACTCATTTTAGTCGTGTCCAACTCTTTGCAACCTATGGACTGTAGATCACCAGGCTCCTCTGTCCATGGGACTCTCCAGGCAAGAGTACTGGAATGGGTTGCCATGCCCTCCTCCAACCCAGGGATCAAACCAGTGTCTCTTATGTCTCCTGCATTGGCAGGGGAGTTCTTCACCATGAGTGCTACCTGGGAAGCCCATATGGGCATGTGTGTGTGTGTGTTCTTTTTCAGGTTCTTTTCCTTTATAGGCTACTACAAGATATTGAATATAGTTACCTGTGGTAACTACCCATATGGTATGGTACTATACATACCATATAGTATGTCCTTGTTGGTTATCTATTTTATATATAGTATTGTGTATCTGTTAATACCTAACTCCTGGTTTATTCCTCCTCTTCCCTTTCCCCTTTGTTTTAATCATAAGTTTGCTTTCTATGTCTATGGGTCTAATTCATTTTTAATTAGCATTCATACCCCTAAAATGGGCTTTCCTAGTTGCTCAGATGGTAAAGAATCCACCCACAATGCAGGAGACCTGGGTTCCATTCCTGAGTTGGTAAGATCCCCTGGAGGATGGCATGGCAACTCACTCCAGTATTCTTGCCTGGAGAATCCCAAGGACAGAGGAGCTTGGCAAGCTACAATCAATAGCATTGCAAAGAGTTAGACATGACTGAGCAACTAAGCACAGCACCCCTAAAATTGGAAAAGGGAGTGTTTGAGTGGGTTAAAGAATCTAGCGATGGGTCAACCATTCACTGAAATTACCAAACACATAAAGCAAACATTTTAGCTGTTTACATGGATTCTGTGGAAGTGGGAATGCAGTTTTGAGGACAGGACCAGAGCCACTCGCATCTCCATCCTATGAACTGTATCCCTCATCTCTTGTCCACTTCTGTCCACGTGTGCTCAGCCAGTTCCAATTATTCAATGACTGGCTCTGAGGCTCCCACACCAAGACTCTCACTGTCCTTCCAGGGTTTGCTCCCCCTGTCTCCTGTCCCCTCTCCTTTGCATTTCTGCCCAGCTCTTCCTTTGCACAGGTCCTCTTTACTGCATTGCACACTGTGCGTAGCTCTGTCGCTCCCAGTGCCATTACTACAGACCCGTGTGGCATGTGGAGTGTGGCCCTGCCCAGAGTCCCTGCCGTGTCCTGGCCCTCCTGCTCTGTGCCCTGCCACCACACCAACCTCCCTCCAACTCTCCATGGACTGTGGCCCACCCACTCTCACACATGGGGTGTCCTTGCCCAGGGGACCTGTCCTGCTGCTCCCCCTGCCCCGGGGGTCACCCTTATTCATCCTTGAAATCAGCATTGTTCAAACATTTCTAACCACAGGTTGTAGTCAGAAAAGCACTTCATATCAAAATCACATAACATTGGACATATATATATATATATATATATCACTCTGCTATGCACTCTGATATTTTCTATTCTGTTTAATTTATCTTGATACAAAGTGCTGTTTGCAATCTGTGATATTCAGTTCCTGACTCAGTGAGTCACAAGTGGCCAGAGATGGTGTGTCTCACAGGCAACACTTCCCCGGAAGCCCTGCCCAGCTTCCCCGGTGTGGCTCGGCTCCTGTCGCACTGACTCTCATTCCTCCGGAAGTCGCCCTTTACATCGCCTGTCACAGAGTCTGGTTACGTGTAAGTGTGTGTGTTCTTCTTCACGTGTATATGCACATGCGTGTATGTATGTGTGTGCCGATGCATGTGTGTGTGCTCGTATGCACATGTGTGTTTATATGTGTGTGTGTGATTATTTCATGGATGCCTGTACTCCCCATTTAGACGACATCTCTGTCAAGGCAGAGGCAGTGTCTATTTTTCCACTATTTACTAGGATAGACCCTCAGGAAGGTCCCTTCATGGAGGCTTCCACCCTATGTCCCATTCATTGACTAATTTCATCATAAGAGGCAGGGGTCATCAATAGACTGAGACTCTGTTCCTTAGGCCACTTAGAGCAAGTTCTGTGGGTCCCTTTCCCACTTAAGCTGCGTGTCTAGGTGAAGGAGGAGGACAAAGGACAGGGGACAATTCCTGGGTCATTGCTACCAAGAGAATCAGCAGCCAGACTGAGCCAGCTCCCCTCTGGTGCCAGCAGAGCCTGAAATCACCATCCGGTGATTTCCAGAGTGTCTGGCACAGAGAAAACATTCAGAAAGTACCTTCCAATTTGCTCTCTGATCTTTATTATCTCCTTCCTTCTGCTGACTTTAGGCTTTGCTTGTTCTTCTTTTTCTCCTTTTAAGTGCTAAGCTAGGTTGTTGGAGATTCTTCTTGTTTTTTTTTTTTTTGAGGAAAGTCTGTTTGTGAGAAATCATAATGGAAAAGAATTCTTTTTTTAACTGAGTCATTTTGCTGTTCATGAGTAATTAGCACAACATTATAAATCAACTATGCTTCAATTAAGAAATAAAAAAAGAAATACTGTCCAAGAGTCATGAAACGGAGTATTACAAACAGCAGCTGCTGTGAATGGATACACCAATAAAAATTTATTTTTAAAAATGTATTACTAAAAGAAAGACTTTTGGGAGGATGGCTGACTATGGAGAGGAGTTAGCATGAGAAGTTTTGTGAACACAATGGACACTGTTCCAAGCCATACCCGATCCCCACTTGCATGACAGCGATGGCCTCCCCTCCCGACTGGTCTCCTTGCCTCCCCTCCCCCCACGCCCACTCACTCTCTTCTCAACACAGTGACTCTTGGTGCTCTTGCTTTCATTCAGCCCCAAGGCCCTGCCAGCTCTCCCTTCCCCTTCAGAGGGCAACACCCACATTCCCTTGCTCCCTCTGCTCACCCCTAGTGCCTTTTTGGGGGCCCCAAGCCCTCTTCTGCCTGGAGGTCTTTGCATTTGCTCTGCCCTCTGGCAGCCACGTGTTTGGATCTGAAAGCTATTTAGGAGATTATGTAGATGGGTGGGATGGGATGGGGCAGGGGAAGGAGGTCCAAGATGGAGGTGATATGTATATGCGGATAGCTGATTCACTTCGTAGTACAGCAGAAATTGACACATCATTGTAAAGCAACTATACTCCCCAATGTTTTTAAGAGAAAACAAATCAATTTAACTATGAGAAATATAAAGCAAGTATAAATAACTTACACATAGAATTGGTGTTTCAGAATTTATTTCCCAGTTATAACTTCATAAATTCATTGTCTTTTCATCCATGATACAATTATTCAGGGGAATGTGACAGATGGCAGCAGAAACAAAAGCTCAAAGAATTTTTTTAAAAAGACTTGGTTACGGGAGTGAGCATGTCGGGGTGTCATCCATACTTCCAAATTTCCTGCCCACACAAGGAGTGGAGGACGGTGGGGTTGTTCTCTCAGGAGGCACCACTGGGCGAGCCCAGGTTGGGTGGGTAGGATTCTGAATTCAGTTCTGAACCCATTGAAGTTGAGGTACCTGTGAGTCATCCAAAGGGAGAGAGCAAGGAAAGAGACAGATATTCAGTGACCTGACCATCAGAGCAGAGTTCTCCACCAGAGATGTCAGTTCACATCTACTACGACAGCTATCTCCTTACAATATCTACATGTAGGTGTTAAGGGAAGCCCAGTGGGTGGATGAGATGGGGAAGAGTGCAGTGACATGGCCCAGGACCAGCCTTGAAGTACCCCAACAGTGAGTGACCTTGACTACAAGGACAAGCTTACAAAGGAGACGGAAGCCAAGAAGGAGGAGGGGAATCAGGGTGCAGGATGGGGAAAGGAGGTTGTGGCCACTGGGGTGGGATCTTGCCTACCAGTTTCATAAGCTTCCTCATCTCAGACCCACTTCATAAGGTTGCCTGAGGAAGCAAATGAAACATGACCCTCGCTAAGGGTTAACATCATGCTTGGCATGTATTAGATGACCTTACATGGAGATGGTTCTCTTGATGGGGAGATTCCCTAGGATTAGTGTGGCTATTCATCCCATTTTGCCCAGAACCATCCTGGCTGACACCTGTTGCCCTGATGTCATTGTGAATGTTACTCTCTTTATTCTCCAAAAGAAAGTTCAAGTGTTAGTTGCTCAGTCATGGCCTGCTGTTTGCAACCCCATGGACTATAGCCTGCCAGGCTCCTCTGTCCATGGAATTCTCCAGGCAAGAATACTGGAGTGGGTTGCCATTCCCTTCTCCAGGGAATCTTCCAACCCAGGGATCGAACCTGGGTCTCCTGAATCTCCTGCTTTGCTGTCATATTTTTTACCATCTGAGCCACAAGGGACTCATTCTCCAAAGATGCCCATTTGACCTGTAAGTGGTATTTTCACCCCACCCATGACATGGACCATTAGCACAGGGACAGCATAGCTGAGATGAACTACAAAATCATCAGAGGTATAAATCCCAAGGGAGGATCCCATGGAGAGTCCGATTCAGGACCAGGAGTATCAAAGTCGGGTGCCCAAATGAGACATCTCCTGTTACGCAGCCAGTAAACTTGACTGCCGAATAAAATCCAATGTCAAGGTTTTAGCAACAGATGACATTTTTTAGCCTAAAACCACCCACAGATATTTTCACATTTAAATACCCTTGTAAATGAAACTCCATTGTGAAAGGCAGCTTTAAATATTCTAGCCTTGAAGAAAAAAAAAATCCTATCATGATGATTTCTTTCCACTGGTAAATGAGTCATGCATTTATGGAACATACAGAGTTTTTATTTTTAATTTATATTCCTTTGATAAACAGCTATCTATGGTGACAAATATTCTATTCCTTTCTCCAGAGCCTCAGAGATCAAATCCTTTTTATAGGATGTGATGTTATAGATCATATTACACTGATCAGTTAATTCTCGACCAGAGGTATTTAAAAAGATTTATAGTATGTGAGAAGTATAAAATTGTTTAAAAAGAGCCTTTGATGTTTACAAACAAAAATACTTTATTTCATGACTGGGAGGTAATTGTTTTTTTTTAAGTTAAAATACTAGGACGTATTTAAAAGAGAATAGTAAAGACCAGTATGACAGCATCATTCATTTAAAAAGAATTTGTTACAGTTTTATAAATGTAACATGAAGAATTTTGACCATCCTACAAAATAGGAGAGGCTCCCTTCTCTGCCATGAGCACCCCACCAGAAAATAAACACAAGGGACCCAACTTAGAAGAATAAATTATGTGGTACCATGACAGTAATATGGGTTGATTCTCCTGGGAAATTCCAAGACCTCCAAATGATTTTATTAAAATATAGATTTTTTTTTTACAAAGATCTTGGCAAGATCAGAAGAAAATAAACTATTTTTAAGGGTCTGGAATTTTTAAAATAAATTTATTGAGCTATCACTCACACACAATAAAATACACCCTTTTAAAGTTTGTGATTCAGTGAGGTTTAGTAGATTCACGGGGTTGGTAATTTTAAAAATTACCAATATTTAATTTTAGAACATTTCACTAGCATGAAGAAAATTCATAAACTTAGCAATCATGCACCCTTCTATCTTTCTCCAGGTCTAGGCATCTATTAACCTACTTTCTGTCTTTACAGTTTTTCCTACTCAAAACGTTTCATATAAGTGGAATCATATACTATGTGGTCTTTCATGCCTGGCTTCCTTTACTTAGTGGAATGTTTCCAAGGTTTATGCACGTTGTAACATGTATCAGTGTGTCCTTCCTTTTTATGGCTGAATAATATTCCATTTTATAGATATACCACATTTTGCTCATTCCTTTGTCTATTGATGAACATTTGGGTTGTTTCCACTTTGGGGCTATTTGGTACAAATTTGGAAGGGAACATATATTTTTAATTCTCTTTCAAAATGTAGCTTCTCATAGTTCAGGAGGCCAGAAGTCTGAAATCAAGGTGTTGGCAAGACTACCCTCCCTCCAGAGGCTGGAGGAGAGGACCCTTCCTTGACTTTTCCAGCTTCTGGCAGTTGCCGGCATCCTTGTGTTCCTTGGCTCATGACTGCCTCTCTCCTCCCACGGCCTTTCTCTCTGTGTGTCTCTCTGCATCTTCCCATCCTCTGATGAGGAAACTAGTCATTGGATTTAGTTCCCCTCCTAAATCCAGGATGACTTCATGTCAAGATCCTCAACTGAATACGTCTGCAAAGACTCTGTTTCCAAATAAGTTCACATTCTGAGATTTCGTGTGGGTGACTCAGCAGTAAAGAATCTTCTTGCAGTGCAGCGGTCACAGGAGATGTGGGTTCCATCTCTGGGCTGGGAAGGTATGACAACCCTGGAGGAGGGTATGACAACCCACTCCAGTATTCCTGCCAGGAGAATCCCATGAACAGAGGAGTCTGGCAGGCTACAGTCCATAGGGTCACAGAGTTGGACATGAATGAAGTGACTGAACACACACATGAATTTGGGAGAGTGTGTGTGTGTGTGTGTATGAGGGAGGAGGGTTACGCATTTAGCTGAGACCTCTAGTATTCAGGAAAGGACAGAATTGGTTTGCAGGCCAGTCCCCCCTGGTGGCGCAGCCCAGGCCGCCCTGGACCGGCAGCGCAGCCCCTCCCCTTCCTCTCCAACCCCTTCCCCTTCACACACTTGTTCTCCTGTTCCCTAGTTTTTATTACTACCTAGGCCTTCCTGTAATGGCACCCCACTCCAGTACTCTTGCCTGGAAAATCCCATGGATGGAGGAGCCTGGAAGGCTGCAGTCCATGGGGTCGCTGGGGGTCGAACACGACTGAGCAACTTCACGTTCACTTTTCACTTTCATGAATTGGAGAAGGAAATGGCCCCCCACTCCAGTGTTCTTGCCTGGAGAATCCCAGGGATGGGAGAGCCTGATGGGCTGTGGTCTATGGGGTTGCACAGAGTCAGACACGACTGAAGTGACTTAGCAGCAGCAGCAGGCCTCCCTGTTTTCCTCTCTTTTGGTGTCCTGAGCTCTTTGCAACACAATGCGGGTATAGACCACTATCTGTCCCCCCGAATCAGGAGTTCCCAAGAAAGGGTGCCCTTTGGTTTTCAGAATCTGCCTGTGGGTTCCAGTGTGTTGGTTATGATATCAGTGATTTTTTTAAATTGTTTTTCTTCTTATGTTTTTATATTATATATTTAAAAGGCAGTATATCTTTTATACTGGGAATTTGCAGTATAAGAGGCATAATGCACTTTTTTTTTTTTTTTTACTTCTGTTGGTGTGTACTGTATATAGTCTGTGTGCTTCTTGTGATGGAAATAAAGTCTATAAATTTTTTTTTATTGGGGTACAGTTGAATAACAATGCTGTGTTAGTTTCAGGTGTACAGCAAAGTAGTTCAGTTATACATATACATAGAATTCAGAAAACTCTTTTTCCGTTTAGGTTAACACAGAATATTGAGTAGAGTTCCCTGTGCTATACAGTAGGTCCTTGTTGTTTATCCATTTGAAATATAGTAGTGTGTATATGTCATTCCCTATCTATACTTCCTCCCACTGATCCCTTCTGGCAACCAGAATTTCGTTCTTCAAGTCTGTGAGTCTGTTTCTGTTTTGTAAATAAGTTCATTTGTATCATTTTCTTTAGATTCCACATATAAGTGATGTCATACAATATTTGTCTTGCTCTGTCTGACTTACTTTACTTAGTATGGTAATCTCCATGTCTACCCATGCTGCTGCAAATGGCATTATTTCATTCTTTTCAATGGCTGAGTAATATTCCATTGTATCTATGTACCATATCTTCTATATCCAGTGATGCATCAATGGACATTTAGGTTGCTTCCGTTTCCTGGCTATTGCAAGCAGTGCTGCAGTGAATATTGGGGTACATGTGTACTTTCAAATTATGTTTTCCTCTGGATATATGCCCAGAAGTGGAGTTGTTAGGGGAGCACACTGACTGAAACTGCCCACCCTGGCCAGGCACCGTAGTAACCATTTGCATGAGTTGTTTTATGACAGGAGATCCTGATAAGGAATAAGGAACTAATAAGCCACCACCAACCAGAAGTGTTCGGGAAAGGTCTAAAGGAGACACCGCGTGTCCATCCACTTCCCAGAATCCCTCTTGCTAGCATCCATCTTGGCTGAGCTATGCGTGCGCCACCAGGAAAGACTGTGAATTAGAAAGATTGGCCAAAGACCACCCGGAAACTAATCCCATCTCCATAAAACCCGAGACTGCGAGCCACTAGGCAAAGCAGTTCTCCTGGGTTCCCTTACCCTACTGCTCTCCACCCGGGTGCCCTTTCCCAATAAAATCTCTTGCTTTGTAAGCACACGTGTCTCCTCGGACAATTCATTTCTGAGTGTTAGACAAGAGCCCGGTTTCGGGCCCTGGAAGGGGTCTGCCTTCCTGCAACAGAATTGCTGGATCCTTTAGTTGCTCTATATGTAGTTTTTTCAGGAAGCCCCATACTGTTTTCCATAGTGGGTGTACCAGTTTACATTCCCCACACAGCATAGAAGGTTCTAAAAAAGGGGGCATCCTAAAGGAGAGATATTTTAGTTAAGTCAGCTAGCGTTTGCACTCTCTTCTCAAGCTGTTTTAGTTCTTTGTTTTAGTCTCTCCCAGCCTGGACACTCTCTTCCCCAGCACGCCTTGTGGTTGGTTTGCCTAGCACCGCTGGTGTCCTGTTTGATTACATCTGTCTGAGAGCCCAATCCCACAAAATGCCCCCGGATGGCCACTTTCTGCCATGCTCCATGGGACTGGGAAAGAGGTAGAGTCATATGACCCTAGTTGTGAGGCTTGGCTGTCAGGGATAGGAGTATACCCATCTGGGAGAGATGGATTCATTTCTGGAGAAAGAGGGTCTTGTATTTATATTCTTCCCCATGGAAGTTAGGCAAGGAAATAACCTGGGCCAAACCAACAGACTGACGGATACTACCTCTCCCAGAAAAGTCCTTTCAAAAAGACGCAGATGCGTATGAGAACCTCTAGAAGGGGGCTTTTTTACATGATGATAGTTTGATACTGGCCAGATAGTTTTTTTAAATGGTTGGATAAATAATTCATATGTATGCAGTTTGCTCCTTTTTTTTAATGGAAATGTATTTATTTATTTTAATTGGAGGCTAATTACAATGTTGTGATGGCACTGAATCATATACATTACCACATGTAAAATAGATAGCCGTTTGCATTTATATGCCACTTTTTCTATTTAAAATATACTGTGACAGTCTCACATGCCATTAAGAATTCTTTTGTGACCTACAGATAATTATTACACAGCATATTATTCAATGTCTGTTATTGTAACCAAAAGCGAGGTCTGGCTCTCATTGCTCAAAATTCAATAAAGAGACAAGGCTGAGAGAATGTAAAGTTTGCTTAATTTTGAATGTTGACAATCGGCTGGGAGGGCAGATGTCTGTCCAAATACTGACTCCCCTCATGACAATCAGTGGTCAAAGAGCTTTTATAGGCAGAGTGAGGGGGCTACATGCAGAACCAGCACAGTCAGCTCTGACAGTCATCTTGAAGTTGGTCATCGGTGGTCTGACCAGAGTCATCTTGATTGTCTCAAGTCCAGTTAGTCTTCAGTTCCAGGGTCAGCTTGTTCCCATTTCCTTGAGGCCAGTTCTTGGAATTGTGGCAGCTTATGTCATGGCTACAGTCTGGTCATCACGCAATTAACTTCTTCCACCTGGTGAGTGTTCTAGTATCTGTAAGACAGCTTACAGGACATGGCTCAGAAAATTATCTATAGCCCTTGACAAGGAACATCGAACCTGGTCTCCCGCCTTGCAGGTAGACTACCACTGGAGCCACCACGGAAGCCCTGAGTGTTCTTGGCTTTGCTTAATGACCAAACTGTTATCATTCAATCTCCTTCGACTGTTTTCCTGTTTTTGCATGTTCTCATTTCTCTGATTAACCTTATTTTGGGCTAAAGTTTTTCCACAGATAAAAGGCAGGTGGAGAACATAGGCAGCAGGAATCATGAAGCATAGTGTTTTGCTTCATTATCGTTGTTTAGCCAGCCCCTATTATTGGGCATCTGATGTGTTTGCAGCTTTTCAATATTATGAGTAGTGCTGTAATGAACATCCTTGCCTATATGTCTTTGGGCTTACCTTTGACTATTTCCCAAAGCCAGGTTCCTCATGGTGGAATTTATATGTCAAAGGTTTACATATTTTTAATTTTGGTATACTTTGTTAAAATACCCTCTTGAAAGCTTGCTAATGTACATCTCACTAATATGCTATTATCTTTCTAGATTTTGCAATGTGACGAGTGGGCTTGCCCAGTGGCTAAGTGGTAAAGAATCTGCCTGCAATGTAGGAGACACAGGATATGCAAGTTCAATCCCTGGGTTGGGAAGATCCCCTGTAGGAGGGCATGGCAACCCACTCCAGTATTCTTGCCTGGAGAATCCCATGGACAGAGGAGACTGGTGGGCTACAGTCCATGGGGTCACAAAGTGTTGGACACAACTGAAGTGATAAGGGAATGTGAGGAGTATAAATAGAAATTTCTACGTTTTTGCCTTTGATTATTAGTGAAATTTGCTATGTTTAAAATTATTAGGCATTTGAATGAATATCTATTCTTTACCCAGCTTTTCCACTGGACACATCGGCCATACTTTATTGATTAATAAGAAGTCTTTATATTTTCAAAAATTTAAACCTTAATCAGAAATAATTTTCCCTGTTTGTCATTTGCATTTTCAGTTTGCTCTCGAAATTCTTTAATTTTATGGAAAAATTTAAATGTTTCTATGACCTGTATATCCATTTTTCTCTTGATGTCCTTTGAGGGGTTTGTCTTTTTTATCCTTAGAAAAGTATTCTTACCCATGGAAACAGAGACATATCCATGTAGTATTGTGTCTTATTGTTTCCTTGGTTTCATTTTTTACATTTAAATAGTGAGATCATCTAAAGTATAATTCAGAGAAAATTATAAATTAGCAATTTCAATGAATTAATTTTGTTCCAAATGGTCATCTAATTGTGCCAAAATAAGCTACTAAATAATTCACTCCTTATCTCTGATTTGAAATGCTACCTTCATTCTTGTTCTTGATCTTGCCCTTGACTTTGTATCCTGTTCTAATAACTGTTCATAACCTTGCTAGTCCCCTTCTATCTTAGCTACTAAAATATTAAAATAAATAAACAAACAAACATTCTGTATCCCTATCTATCTATCTAATCAATAACCTAAGCCCTTCCTTGTCATTCTTTTGCAAAGTACACTTAACACAGTATCAAGTCTGGGTACAGTCAGGAGACAGAAACTGCACCATGATTTAAACATGGAGAGTTTAATATGAACAATCAGGTAACTATGATAAAAGAGTGACTGCAAAATACAGAAAACCTTAGCACTGCAAGAGAAAGCATGAGGAAGTTTACAGCAGAGGGCTCCTCCCTCGCCTGGGCTCACACCGCACTTGATAGGGTGGAGATGGAGATCTTTGGATGACAAAGAGGTTGTCTGGTTTACAGAAATTGCCAGGCCAGAGGCACAGGTGAGTCCCAGTTAATGCCCAGGTGCATGACAGAGAGATGCTAGTCCAGGCAGGAGCCTGGAGCCCATAGTGTCCATGCCAAGGGCCTGAGGGAGTTGATTGTCAGGTTGATGAGGAACCATGTGCTTTGGGTACATGGCTAAAGCAGAATGTGAATACCTCTAGTACAGCTTGTAGTATGTTATTCTTCCATATGCAGGTTAGACTCATTTTTATATAGTCCCTAAATGTATCCCGTTGGAATTATATTAAATATTTTCATTATTTTAGAGAAATTGATGTCCTTATAATCCTCAATATTCTTGTCCAGGAATATATGTTTCCTCTCTGTCATTTTTATAGCCATCAGCAAAAATGTAGGATTTCTTCTTATATATTGCTTATTCCTTTAATCTCTTCCTTTTTGCTATTTATATCTCATTTCTATTTCTTGTCTTCTTGCATTAACTAAACACTATCAAATATGAATGTGTGTTTAGTTGCTCAGTTGTGTCCGACTCTTTGTGACCCTTTGGATTATAGTCCGCCAGGCTCCTCTGTCCATGGAATTCTCAAGGCAAGAGTACTGTTATGGGTTGCCATTTCCTTCTCCAGGGGATCTTCCTGACCCAGGGATCAAACCTGCATCTCTTATATCTCCTGAATTGGCAAGTGGATTCTTTCCGACTGAGCCACTGGGAAGCTCTTATCAAATATGAATGTGAAAATGCTACCTGCTAGGCTGTATCTTGCTGTTCCTAGTTTTCTTTGTGTTCTAGGAAGTGCCTCTCTAGCCTTTATCAAACTGATCAAGTAGTTTTCCTTCTTTACACATTTCATGTGATGAATTACATTAATAAGCTTTAAATAGTAGGCTATCCTCATCAAAATAAGTCATAATTGGCCATGGTGCATTATCTTTCAGCCTAATACTGAATTTGACTGTCAAGTATTTTGTTTGGGACTTAGAGATCTATTGCAAAGGGGAATAATCTCTATTTTCTTTCTTGAACTGTTAGGTTTGAGAATCAGGATTAGCCTGGTTAGAAAAACAAACAAACACAAAACTAGGAAGGATTCCATCTTTTTTGGAGTGTATAAATTAATGAGTTTTCAAGTTTTAGAAATTTGAACTCTATAGTCTTTCTTCTTATTTCTTCTTCCCAATCTCTCTGCCTGCCTTGCTTCTGGCCCCTATCACTATGGATTCCTAACTGGTGTCTCTCAGCCTCCAGTCTCCCCTCCTGCAAAACTCATGGTAGGTGTTATGATTCAAAACCTGGCCCCAGACACCATGCCTTGAGTCACCAGTGTGCACAAGGATCCTGTGTCCAATAGTGAGTTTCAGCTGCCTGGCCACACTTGCTAGCTATGTGACCAACAGCAAGTTACATAACCTCTCTGTGCCTGTCTGTGCCTATTTCCTGATTTGTAAGAGTATAGTAGCAACTTCCTTGTGTTCATTTCCTGGGGGTTTCTAGGAGAGAGATGAGCATGGAAGTAGTAAGTACTACTCCCATTGGACAGTGTTGTTTGTTGACTCGAAATTTTAAAATTGAGCTTGTATTTTGTATATCTTTTTGTTTTTTCCCATTTCACTTTTCTGGGAATTTATTTTTATCCTATTTTACAAAAGTGGCAGTCTGTTACACATTGGGAGGAAACGCCGCCACGCGATGGTCCTCCCCTACTAAGAGTGTGGGAGCACTGCTCTAAAAAGCCTTGGCCCTTCATCTCTCCAGAAACTCTGGAGTCCTGCTTGATCACACTTGACCAGCAGGGCAGTGCTCACACCAGATGTGAAGCAGGTCACCTGGAAAGGATCATTTTAGGTATCCTAACATCCCCAGCACCCAACTGGGGCTTAGAAAGTTGCATAAACTCCATGAGGGCTCAGATCTGCTAAGCAGCAAAGGCAATTCAAATGTGGAGCTCTCAAGTCCTGAAACACACATTCCTCCCATGTGACTGGTGAACTTGGCGGGGGTGGTGGGGGAGTGGCAGGAAATGGGGTGGGGATGGAGATGATCGGGTCTTGATGACTGATGAGCAGACTCCTCTCTCTCCACTGCCAGTCTTCTCTTCCTGGTGCAATTAGATTCACAAGTGTCTTTTTTTTTTTTTAAAGCAAAACCAGGGCACTATCTATCTCAAATATTAAGAAGCAAGAGGCATTGAGCTGTTCCAACAGCTCATAACCAAAGTACCAGAATATAGGTAGTTAGAAATAGCAACCTTTCAAGCTTTATCCATGATGCCAGTCATCTTTTCATTTTTGGGGGGAAAGAAAAGACAATTTAGCTCCAAGATCCAGTGTTTCAGATGCTCTGAAGGATCCTGAACTGAAGACAATATTTTCTCCAACACGAGCTTGTTTGTGGATTAAAGGCAAGCATTTCAAAAATTATTCTGTAGCTTAAGAAAACATACTTCAACAATTACTGTTTCCTTTTCCATGTAACCAAATTCACTGTACATTACAACTTTAAAGCTGAGATCTAAGGTTTTGATCAGCCCTTTAATCCTGCCTGTGGCTTCGGGTCCTTCCTGCTCTTTATGAGAAGGGCTCCAGGCCAGCAGCTGCCTGTGAACTTTGAAAAAAAAAAAAAAAAGAGGAAAAAAGGGAAAGAACTTAGCTGACTGGGAACAAAGTTCTAAGGCATTAAAAAGGTTAAGCCATGGCATTTAAAAATCTGACTCTTGAAGAAGACGTAACTTAATGACATGACTCCACCTTTGTGCTCTTTAGAGAGCTTTAGGTCAAATAAAATTACTAAAGGGAGAAGTGACATTGAATCTCTTTCTTGTCCAGTAAGTTGAAAACTCACCAGGAGCCCCTAACTTCATGTTTTCGAAATTGAACCTGCTTTTGTCTTTATTGGGTGTGCCGCGTTCTGGATTTACCCAACTTTCTTTCTTTTTTTTTTTTTTATTCATTGGTCTTCCTCTGAGTCAGCTTAGTTTCACTGTCCTGTACATTAAGATGATGTCATCAGCAGGATAAGGGGGTGACGGGGGAGGTCCAACAAGGTTGCTGAAACTGTGGTTCATGATTCAATACAGATTCTTCAGAAAGCATGGATTCATGGGCAAGCATTTGGATTATGACTCATAACTTACTCGTACACGACTTGAGCAAGTTGCTTCATCTCTCTGGGCTCTCCATGCTACTGTCCGTAAACTGGTCCAGGAATATTCACCTTACAGGATGACTAGGAGAATGAAGTGAGATGAGAAAACCCTTTTAACACATAGCCATCAGATCATCCTTATTACACGTATTGTACAGACCATGGTTCCATGCTTCAATGTGCTGTTGCCAACTTTGTTGTCACTCAAGCAAAAGGTCACCTTAGAAGTTCCATAGAGAAGACGACTTAACACAGTTAGACCCTCTTAGAACAAAGAAAATCCTCTGGTTCTACACTTGCCCTTCAAAATTTCCATCAGGGAGCAAGGAGGCTTCAGTTTCAATTGTATCCACTGAAAGAGGAAGTTCAGGTTCAAGGATGTCCTGAGAAGTCTCTCCCTTCCTTTTTCCTTGTTTCCCTCTCATTTTTACACCATTTGCGTTCATCAGAAATGCTGGTTTTTTGCTCAAGATCTTTGAGAACAGATTTAACACAACATCTGAGATGCTGCCGTCTCCCGATGAAAACCACGTGAGTAATAGGATTATGGTTCTGAAACATAACTCCTGACATCCTCATGCCGGGCTGGCCGTGTTATATATTCCAGCTTTTCTTAAATAGGTCCAGGCTCTGTCAAAACCCAGCAGCATGTGAAGATCCCCAAATGAAGGTCAACACCACCCTGAGCAGCTTGGGAAGGTCTTCTGTTCCTGTGCCTTCAGCTCCAGTGAGCAGAAGCCATCACACCCTACAAATCGCACGAAGAGGAGCTCAGACTCAAAAGTCTGTTTCTATTTATTTGAGCCAACACCTCCTGGTAAAGCTGAATAAACCAGATACTTGCTGCATTCTGCTAGGACAGATGTAACTTAAAATAGAAAGAAAGAAAAGGCAGACTTTTCCTCTCACCCTCTCCTGCCCTGTAAGTTCTTCCTCTACGAATCCACCGACGGCTCATCTCCCCAGAGCTCCCAGCTACACGCGTTAACAGCTGTCTACCCGAGCAATTCCGGTCTCCCCAGGCATCTCTTTCCTGTTTATACTTGTACATCAAATGTGCCTCTGGAAAATTCCCTGATTTCTTTTGTCCTGTTTTCTTTGTTCTGTTTCCATTTGGAAATGACATGTAAGGGAAATGGCTTATTTCAACAACTGGAGATGATGGGAAAAGGCATCAAATAGGCAAAAGAAAACACACACACACGGAGGCTCTGAGAAAGCAAATCTCCAAGCCGTGTGGACTTCTTTGGGAGAAATTTGGTACAAAATGGGATAACAGAAGTTTCTCTGGAAATTTCAACTTCAAAACTGCTTTGCTTCTACAGATAAACAGAGTCCAACTGTAGAGCCCAGGGAACTATACTCAATATATATATATATTATATATATATATATAATATATATACATATGATATCAATATATATATATCATATATATATATGATATCAATATATCTCAATGTAATATCCTGTAATGGAAAAGAATACAAAAAAGAATATATATTGGGGGATTGGGATTGACATATATACACCACTATGTACAGATAACTAATGGCAACCTACTGTATAGCACAGGGGGAAGAAAAGAAGGTACAGTCTGTTTATAGGACATGTAACAAGTGAACCTTAAAAATGCATTCCAGTATACAGTAGATGCAGACAAATACTGTTTGACTCCACTTTTACGAGGTACCTAGGACCGTCAAATTTATAAAGTCAGAAGGTACTTTGGTAGATGCCAGGGGCTGGGGGTGGGGTGGGGTGGAGTCGGAGGATGGAGACTTAATGTTTAGCGGGGATAGAGTTTCAGTTCAGGAAAGTGAGAAATTCCAGAAAGGGATGATGGTGAGAGTCACACAAGAGTGTGAATGTAGTTAGTGCCACTGAACTGTACACTTACATTTGGTTAAAAGAGTGTGTTTTCTATTAGGTGACTTTTACCACAATAAAAAAAAACCATAAAAAGGAACAATATTTATGTATTAAACGGCAACCCACTCCAGTATTCTTGCCTGGAGAATCCCATGGACAGAGGAGCCTGACAGGCTACAGTCCATGGGATCGCAAGAGTCGGACACGAGTTAGCATCTAAACAACCACCATATGCATATAAGTATAACTGAATCACTTTCCTGTACATTGTAAATCAACTACACTTCAATAAATAATAATAACCACCATTAATAATTTAGTATTTAACCTTTAAGACCTTAATGTAACAATGTTTTATCCTTATAAAAAGGTACCATTTACACTAACTACTTTGTTTCTGATTATTGCTGTGTGTGCATACTCAGTTGCTCAGTTATGTCCGACTCTTTGTGATCCCCATAGCTGGCCTGGGTCCCCTGTCCATGGGATTTCCCATGCAAGAATACTGCAGTGGGTTGCTATTTCCTATTCTAGTGATTATCATCAGGTGCAGTTAAATACCAGCCTGGTGGTGGAATCCAAACATGCCCTTGACGTCCGGTCTGTCTTTGGAAGCAGCCAGTTCCCACAAGAAGACCCATGTTCCCATCATGCAGGCAGCAGTGATGCTAAAAGATGAACAGCCTGGCGAACTGAGGTAGTGGTTCGTCCTCATCAGTCACCCCAAGTGAGCACAACGCTAAAACAGAAAAGGCTTGCTTTCTATGCGTATAGGCAGCCCCACTGCGTCTGAACACATGGTTAAGCCATCACCATTTGCTCCAGCACTGTGACAAATGAAATCTCTAAGAAGACCATTTGCAGACATTTATTTTAATTGGTAACATTTAACGGATTATGGAGAAGCCAGGAGAAGACGACCTCAAACAATTCCAAACTAAACATAATCCATATTGTGAATGGAACTTTGAGGTGTGGGGAGGGGGGTTTAAAATCCTTAATATTTCATGAAAGTGATACTGGTGTTTACAGGTTTGGTTTTGATTAAACTCCCAAGCCCTACACATCTCTCCTCCTTCTCCCTTGGCAGGGCATTTAAATAATACTGTAAAAAAGGCTTTGATAATCTTTTTGTTTATCTTTGCGACAAAACTGAGCTCAGATGATTCACAAATCATATTTCTGTAGCTTTAACCCCCTGACCCCCAGGAGAGCTCGGCAGGCTACTATATAATAAAATTCCCCACTGTGGGGGAAGAGCCCAGGGCAAGCTCAGTGCTAATCATGAGAGAGCATGCCTTGCATAACTGTGCTCTGTTTTGATGAAATATTCATCTATATTGATATTGAAGTAATAAAAATTAGTGTTGAAAAGTTCCACAACCCCTTTGCAAGCTCAGTCCTGACATGTTAAATGTCATGCTTTCAAAGGGTCACCGAGATTATGATTTGCTGGGATCTGTTTCTGACCTTGATAATGAAAACTAAACCACGGTTGAAATGTTTTGATCCTCTAGGGTAACGTCAATTGCAGATATTGTCTGATTTTTTTTAATAGAAATAAACTGCTGTCTTTTTTATCACTTTGAAAGGATTGTATGTCCACACAAACTCAAATGGTTCAAAAATATGTACAGTAGAGAATAGAAATAGTGCGTATTACCAGTATCCAGAGTATCTGTCCGTCCAGATCTATAGAATCATCTGTGGACTCAAACACACACACACACACACACACACACACACACACACACACACACACA
>NW_024070196.1:45767103-46196882 GCF_014754425.2 Oryx dammah | reverse complement strand
ACACACACACACACACACACACACACACACACACACACACACACACAGGATACAGCTCTAAGTATATGGAGAGAAAGAGATAGAATGAGATTCTGGAGAATAAAGGAGAGGAAGAGAGAGATACTAAAGAAGGATTGTCTTACACAGAAGTAGCTTTTCAGTTCAGTTCAGTTCAGTTCAGTCACTCAGTTGTGTCCAACTCCTTGCTACCCCATGAATCGCAGCATGCCAGGCCTCCCTGTCCACCACCAACTCCCGGAGTTCACTCAGACTCACGTCCGTCGAGTCGGTGATGTCAGCCACCCATCTCATCCTCTGTCGTCCCCTTTTCCTCCTGCTCCCAATCCCTCCCAGCATCAGTCTTTTCCAATGAGTCAACTCTTCGCATGAGGTGGCCAAAGTGTTGGAGTTTCAGCTCCAACATCAGGCCTTCCAAAGAGCACTCAGGACTGATCTCCTTTAGAATGGACTGGCTGGATCTCCTTAGAGTCCAAGGGACTCTCAAGAGTCTTCTCCAACACCAAAGTTCAAAACCATCAATTCTTCGGTGCTCAGCTTTCTTCACAGTCCAACTCTCACATCCATACATGACCACAGGAAAAACCATAGCCTTGACTAGACCGACCTTTGTTGGCAAAGTAAATGTCTCTGCTTTTCAATATGCTATCTAGGTTGGTCATATTTTTCCTTCCAGGGAGTAAGCGTCTTTTAATTTCATAGCTGCAGTCACCATCTGCAGTGATTTTGGAGCCCAAGAAAATAAAGTCTGACACTGTTTCCACTGTTTGCCCATCTATTTCCCATGAAGTGATGGGACCAGATGCCATGATCTTCGTTTAGTAAGTGAATTGTGTACCTTTTTCTGGATGCCAATAAACATAGGCCTGCACATAAATTTTAACAGCTCTGTAAATTACTACCATCCATGGCTTAATTCACTCAAACATTCTCCACCATTTTCCACAGAGCCAGTATTTCAACAACATTTGTTCTTTGTTGTTTTTAGGTAGAAGTTGATTCACACTGAGTTCTTCTTGGAGGTAATGACTAGAAGTCAGATTGAGTGGAATAATCAATTATTTCATGCTTAGCTCTTATCAACTTAGGGTGTAAGAATCATTCCCTTAATTTATTATATCAAATCTCCTCAAGGAACAAGAAGGATTGGCATGGAAAAGAAATGAACCTGATCTAAAAGAGAAGAGTAGCTCGTATTCACCCGTGGTGGATTCATGTCGATGTATGGCAGGGCCAATACAGTATTGTAAAGTAGAATAAAGTAAAAATGAAATTTAAAAAATAAATAAATAAATAAAAAGCATAAAATTCCAAACAAAAATAAATAAATAAATAAATATTGAATATAAAATAAATAAATAAATAAAAGAGAAGAGTAATGAGGTCAGATTTGGAAAGCCCTCTAAGATCCTAACAGGAGTTGAATATATAAGTATGGTAAATATAGAGTGTACATCTATGAAATTAGTATATTTTGCTTGTGTTCATAATATTGTCAATCACCTGCTTCATTATGGTCTCACATCCCTCAAAAGTGTTTCATTTTTTTAATAGTTCAGTTGGTAAAGAATCCGCCTGCAATGAGGGAGACCTGGGTTCAATCCCTGGGTTGAGAAGATCCCCTGGAGAAGGGAAAGTCTACCCACTCCAGTATTCTGGTCTGGAGAATTCCATGGACTGTATAGTCCATGGGGTCATAGTCAGACAGGACTGAGTGACTTCCACTTTCACTTCTTTCAAACCCAAATCAAGTAACAGTCAAGGAACGCACGAGTAACATTAATTACTTTATGTGAATTTACACATTGTCATTTCTGTGTATTAATAGATTCATACAGAACATAACACCCATCAAGTATTACATTGAGATTTGTGTGAGCATGGTTACAATATCTTGATGTTCTGTGCACTGAAATATGTGTGTTTATTTAAGCAGAGAAATACAAACATGTGTGCTGGCTTTTTTGCTTAAAAGGGTGGATCACTTAGCAATTAAGAGCATGCACTTTAGGCTCAAAGAGACCTGGACTCAAAAATCTCCAATTGTCTCTATGGACAAATTGTTTCTTCATCTGAAAAGTAGAGATAATAACAGGGCTTAGCTGGCAGGGGTGTGGTGAGAAGTAAATGAATCCTATTCCTAAGCCACTTAGCAAGTGCCTGATACAAAGCAAACGTTCAATAAAAAATTCTATATTATCAGAACGGTGATGATGCAAACAATGAAGGCATAGTTTAAGTGGAAGTTAATGATAAATGTTGGACACGCTGAGGGATTCAGGTGAGCAGTGACATAGTCCATCCTGTATGACCTAAGTTAACTAAATACTGGAGTGATTCACCATCATTCTTTTAGATGGAAAAACTAAACTTTATAAAGATGTCAGTTTCCTCTAAATAAATACATCAGTGTCATACATCACCAATCACAACAGGACTTTTCCTGGAGCTTAATGCTCTTAATAGCATCTTCACAAGTTATGACAGTCTTTTAATGGGAATTTTGGGTCTACCAGATACAGTGCCAAACATTTGTCTACATTCTCTCATTTTATCTCCATAACAGCTTAACTGGGGTCTCCTATCATTTGCACATTGAAAGTGTATAATTCAATGGCTTTGAGTATCTTCAGAGCTGTGAGGTCACCACAGTTTTAGAACATTTTCATTACCCACCCCCAAAAGGAACCCTGCGTACATTAACAGTTGCTTCTAATTTTACCTCAATTTATTTT
Source organism: Oryx dammah (assembly GCF_014754425.2). Lineage (NCBI taxonomy): Eukaryota > Metazoa > Chordata > Mammalia > Artiodactyla > Bovidae > Oryx > Oryx dammah. The sequence continues at coordinate 46,194,129 of NW_024070196.1, read as the reverse complement.
CCTACGCAATAAATAATCTAATTTCTATCACTATAGATTCACATATTCTGGGCACTCCTATACATAGAATCCTATAATGTTTTGTCCTTTGTCTTCCTTCATTTAGCATCATGTTTTCGAGGTATACCCAACAAAGTAGCATGTGTCAGCACTTCATCCCTTATATTTCCAAACAATATTCCATTGTATGGAGAGACCACATTTTGTTTATCCATGCATCGGTTGATGGATATTTGAGTTGTTTCCATGTTTTTAGTTTTGTAAATAATGCTGTTGTAAGTGTTCCCATATACGTTTTTGCGCAGGTGTGTTCTCATTTCTCTTGGGTATAAATCTAAGTGTAGAATTGCTGGGTCATGGGTGCCTCCATGTTTAACCTATTGAAGAAATTTTAGACTATTTTTCAAAGCAGCTGCACCATTTACATTCCTGTCAGCAGTGTATGAAGGAATCTATTTCTTCACATCCTCCTGAACACTTGTTTTTTTATTATAATTCCCCAGTGAGTGTGAAGTGGTATCTATCTCATGTGGACTTGATTTGAATTTTCTTGATGTCTAATAACATTGAGTATCTTTTCATATGCTTTTTGGCTCTTTCTAAATTTTCTTTCTCTATGTCTTCTTTGTCCATTTCTAATAAGGCTATTTGTCTTTTTTATTATTGAGTTATCAGAGCTCTTTATATATTCTAGATACCATTCCCTAATCAAAAATATGATTTATACATATCTTACCTTGCTCTGTGATTTGTCTTTTCACTTTCTTGACAGTGTCCTTTGAAGCTCATTTTTTTTTAAATTGATGAAGTTCAATTTACCTCTTTCAAATTGTGTTTGTATTTTGGGTGTCATAGTTAAGAACCCATGGCTTACTCCAAAGTCAGGAAGATTTACTTCTATGTTTTTTCCTGAGATTTTTATAGTTTTAGATCTTACATTTAGATCTTTAATCCATTTTGAGTTAATTTTTGTAAGCTATGTAAGATAGGGTTTAGTTTCATTCATTTGCATGTGGATATTCATTTATCCTAACACTGTTTGTTGAAGAGATATTCTTTCCTCATTGAATTATTGTGCCAAACTTCTGAAAAAATAGTTGACTATATAGGTAAGGGTTTATTGCTGAATTTTCAGTTCTATTTCACTGATCAATGTCTATCATAACACAATTACTACAGCTTTGTTCAGTTCAGTTCAGTTCAGTCTCTCAGTCATGTCCGACTCTTTGAGACCCCATGAACTGCAGCACGCCAGGCCCCCCTGTCCATCACCAACTCCTGGAGTTTACCCAAACTCATGTTCATTGAGTCAGTGATGCCATCAAACCATCTTATCCTCCATCATCCCCTTCTCCTCCTGCCCTCAATCTTTCCCAGCATCAGGGTCTTTTCAAATGAGTCAGCTCTTCGCATCAGGTGGCCAAAGTACTGGAGCTTCAGCTTCAGCATCAGTCCTTCTAATGAACACCCACGGCTGATCTCCTTCAGAATGGACAGGTTGGATCTCCTTGCAGTCCAAGAGACTCTCAAGAGGCTTCTCCAACACCACAGTTCAAAAGCATCGATTCTTCAGCACTCAGCTTTCTTTATAGTCCAACTCTCACATCCATATATGACTACTGGAAAAACCATAGCCTTGGCTAGACGGACCTTAGTCGGCAAAGTAATGTCTCTGCTTTTTAACATGCTGTCTAGGTTGGTCATAACTTTCCTTCCAAGGAATAAGCGTCTTTTAATTTCATGGCTGCAGTCACCATCTGCAGCAATTTTGGAGCCCAGAAAAATAAAGTCAGCCACTGTTTCCATTGTTTCCCCATCTATTTGCCATGAAGTGATGGGACCGGATGCCATGATCTTCGTTTTCTGAATGTTGAGCTTTAAGCCAACTTTTTCACTCTCCTCTTTCACTTTCATCAAGAGGCTCTTTAGTTCCTCTCCACTTTCTGCCATCAGGGTGGTGTCATCTGCATATCTGAGGTTATTGATATTTCTCTAGGCAATCTTGATTCCAGCTTGTGCTTCATCCAGCCCAGCATTTCTCATGATGTACTCTGCATATAAGTTAAATAAGCAGGGTGACAATATACAGCCTTGACATATTCCTTTTCCTATTTGGAACCAGTCTGTTATTCCATGTCCAGTTCTAACTGTTGCTTCCTGACCTGCATACAGATTTCTCAAGAGGCAGGTCAGGTTGTAGTAAAATTCAAAATCAGGAATTATAAGTCCATCAACTTTGCTCCTCATTTTCAAGACTGTTCTGCCCATTTGGGAGTCTCTTATATTTTCATGTATGTTTAAGAGCTATCTTGTCAACTTTTGCAAAGAAGCCAGGTGGAATTTTAATAGGGATCATTTTAAATGTCTAGATCAGTCAGGGGGTATTTTCACCTTAACAATATAAGTCTTCTGAACCATGAACATTGCATACTATTCCTTTTCTTAGATCTTCTTTCAAATATGAAAATATTGAATATTTTTAAATAGTCAAAGTGAAGTGAAAGAAAATAGTGAAAGTGTTACTCGGTGATTTGTGTCCAACTGTTTGTGACCCCATTGACTGTAGCCTGCCAGGCTCCTCTGTCCATGGGATTTCCCAGGCAAGAATACTGGAGGAGGTAACCATTCCCTTCTCCAGGGGATCTTCCCCGCTGAGGGATTGAACCTGGGTCTCCTGCATTGCAGGCAGATTCTCTACCATCTGAGCCACCAGGGAAGCCCCAAAGTATGTATTTTATACTTCTTTTGTTAGGTAATTCCTAATTATTTTATCCTTTTTGATGCTATGTAAACAGAATTGTTTTTAAATTTTATTTATGGTTTATTCATTGTTGGTGTATAGCAATACAACTAATTTTTGTATATTGATATTGTATCACCTGACTATACTGAACCTCTTTATTAGTTCTAATAGTTTTCCCTGGATTCCTTAGGGTTTTCTGTATACAAAATTGCAGCATCTGAAAATAGAAGAAGTCTTATTACTTTATTTCCAGTTTGAATGCCTTTCCCCTCCATTTTCTTGCCTAATTATCCTGACTAGAACTTCTAACACAATGTTGAATAGAAGTGGCAAGAGCAGACATTCCTGTCTTGTTCCTGATCCTAGGAGGAGAGCAGTCTTTTACTTTACATATATTAGCTGTGGGTTTTTTCATGGATTCCCTTTATCAGATTGAAGAAGGTCCTTTCCATTGCCAGTCTGTCAAGTGTTCTATCATGAAAGAATGTTGAATTCTGTCAAATCCTTTTTCTGCATATATTAAAATGACCATATGGTTTTGGTCCTTTAATCTATGGATATGGTATGTTACATTAATTGATTTGTGGATGTTAAATCTACCTTGCATCCCTGGGATAAATCCCACTTGGTCATGGTGTATAATCTTTTTTATATGCCCTGGATTCAGTTTGCTAGTATTGGGGATTTTTGTACCTATTTCATAAAGTATATTGGTCTGTAGTTTTTTTGTGATAGCTTTGACTGATTTTGCTAGCTTTGTAAAAACCAAAACAAAACAAAATCCCCAAAACTTTAGCAAATGATCCTGTCTATTTTTTTCAAGTCTGTGAATAATTTATATTAATTCTTCTTTAGGTATGTGGTTCAACTCATCAGATATCAAAAATACATTTAAAAAACCCAATAACAATTAGAACAGTTTAGCACTGACACAGTTTTATATATAGCTTATTAGAAGAGATTCAGTGATCTGGAATGCACACATACACATATATATTCATAAATGATTGTAGTGTTGGAGCAGATATTGTTCCTGGCTTAACCAGCATCCAATACCTTCTTCTTACTGCCAAACAGAACCTGACTTTGTTCAACACTGTATGCACCTCCACACCTCCCCCATTCAGCTCGGGAAGTGAGGCTGTATCTTAGGGATACATCACATGATTGGTTCATAAAAGGACATGTCACACTTTCTGGCCAATGAGATGTGAAGAAAGTTGCCACTACCTCTGAACCAATGGGTCTTCAAGGCTGCACAACCACAGTTGTCTCAAGTCCTCCTCAAATTATCATCTTGGAATTTCCCTTAACTATTATTCTGTAATAGTTAAGGTACTTTCTCAGTATATTCCTTTATTGATTTGGTGAAACACATTCTACAGTTGCTTCCTGAGAAAAGGAAGTAAATTATTGATTCTCTGCATTTCTCAAGTATCTTCTTTTCACCCTTTGACTTGATCAATAGAGAGAGTAAGCAGAACATTTTAGGTTGGAAACCACTTTCCTTTGAGATGTTGAAGATACTCTTCCCTGACTTCTAGCTTTCAGTGTTGAGGTTGAATCATCTGATGTTGTTTTGATAAGCAGTCCTGGAGACATGACTCTTTTTCTGCCTTGTAGTTACTTTCCTTTTTGTCCCTGATGTTATTTACTTTTGCATCTTACTACTTGGGAGATTTAACATCTTATTGGCCATTTTAATGTTCCTTTTCAAAATGTTTATTCATATCCTTTTCTTGCTCATCTATGGTATAGGTTGTTGCTCCAAAACATCATTTGGTCTTGTATTTTATTTATGATACACTTTGCTGAACAAAATCTTAGATCTTTAAATATCTTTATATACACGCACATATATACTCTGTACATACACACACACACACATATACATATATATTGTGCTGTGCTAAGTTACTCAGTGGTGTCTGACTCTTTGCGACCCCATGGACTGTAGCCTGTCAGGCTCCTCTGTCCATTGGGATTCTCCAGGCAAGGATACTGGAGTGGGTTGCCTTGCTCTTCTCCTGGGGAATCTTCCCAACCCAGGGATCGAACCCAGGTCTCCTGCACTGCAGGCAGATTCTTTACCATCTGAGCCATCAGGGAAGCCTATATATGTTAGGTAGGTAGAAAAGTAATTTTGACTTTGCATGGTTGAACGTTGCTGTTTGATAATGGAATACATACTTAGATAAATGTGGTTACTTATACATCATTTTAATGTTCATTTCTTGCCTTATTCTTTTGCTAAGGCCTTCTTACTTGCTGTTCATTTTATATTTAGACTAGGAAAATGATGTTAGACAAAAGGAAAATTCAAGTGATTTTCTTATTTGAGTTGAAAATGGGTCATAAAACACCGGCGACAACTCGCAATATCAACAACGCATTCGGCTCAGGAACTGCTAACAAATACACAGTGCACTGGTGGTTCAAGAGGCTTTGCAAAGGAGACGAGAACCTTGAAGCTGGGGAGTCTAGTGGGTGGCCATTGGAACTTGACAGTGACCAGTTGGGAGGATCATCAAAGCTGATCCTCTTACAACTACATGAGAAGTTGCCAAAGAACTCAACATGGACCATTCTCTGGTCATCTGGCATTAGAAGCAAATGGGAAAAGTGAAAAAGCTTGATAAGTAGGTGCCTCATGAGCTGACCACAGATCAAAAATATCGTCATTTTAAAGTGTTGTCTTATTAAAAAAATAAAAAAATATAAAAAAGAAAAAAGAAAGAAAGTGTTGTCTTTTCTTATTCTGTGCAACAATGATGAACTATTTCTCGACTGAATTGTGACGTGCGACGAAAAGTGGATTTTATGTGACAACCATTGACAACCAGCTCAATGACTGAACCAAGAAGCTCCAAAACACTTCCCAAAGCCAAACCTGCACCAAAAAGCGTCATGGTTACTGTTTGGTGGTCTGCTGTCAGCTTGATCCACTATATATTTCCGGATCCTGTTCTTCTGAGAAGAACGCTCAGCAAATTGATGAGACGCACCAAAAACTGCAGTGCCTGCAGCCAGTGTGGGTCAACAGAATGGGCCTAATTCTTCTCCATGGCAAAGCTCGCAAGTCACACAACCAACACTTCAAAAGTTGAATGAATTGGGCTATTAAGCTTTGCCTCACCTGACTCCTACCAACTGACTCCCACTTCTTCAAGCATCTTGACAATTTTTTGCAGGGAAAATGCTTCCATAACCAGCAAGAGGCAAAAAATGCTTTCCAAGCATTTGTCAAATCCTCAAGCACGGATTTTTAACCTACATGAATAAATCAACTTATTTCTCATTGACAAAAATGTGTTGAATGTAATGGTTCCTATTTTGATTAATAAAGATATGTTTGGAGCCTAGTTATAATAATTTAAAATTCATGGTCCTAAACCACAATTACATTTGCACCAACCTAATATATTTCCTGGGTTTTCTAAGTTATAAAGACCTCCTGAGCCCTTAGGCTGCAACTTAAGAGTCTCCTAAATTTTCTTCAAATATTTGTGTTTATTTTTTACATGCAAATCTTTAATTCATCAGGAATTTGAATTTGTCTACATTGTGAGTTAAATACACAATGAGGTATTACACTGATTGTGCCACTCATTTATTTAAAAATCTTTTTTCTTCTTATTCAACTGAAAAATCACCTTTGCTCTATCAGATTTCATTTATACTGAGATCTATTTCTATTGATCATTCTTCCCCAATGGTCTATTTGTCAATTCCAATGTCAATACCATTTTGTTTGGAATCAATTTTTCATACTTGGTGAGAAAAGCTAATATCTTGTTATTATTTTCCTTTCTTTATGAGGGCTGTTCTAATTTATCCTCTGATATAAATAATATGATCACTTAAAAAATCTCCCCAATAAAAGATTTAATTGGAATACTTTCAATTTATGAATTAATTTAGAAGAAATTACATTTAAAATGGTTGGAATTTCCCTGCTGATCCAGTGGTTAAGAATACACCTTCCAATGCAGGGGACATGGGTTCTAACCCTAGTCCGGGAAGATCCCACATGTCACAGGGCAAGTAAGCTCATGTGCCACAACTAGAGCAGTCTGCACTGCAACTAATGAACTTGTGCAGTCTAGACCCCGTGCTGTGCAATAAGAGAAAGCCATGTTGCGACTAGAGAGAAGCCCCCACATGCCACAGCTAGAGAAAAAGTCCATGTGCTGCAAAGGAGGAGCCCACATGCCACAACGAAGACCCAGAGCAGCCAAATAGTCTTTCCATCTTAGAATGTGATATGGCCTCCCATTTATTCAGGTCTTATTTTATGCCCTTCAGTGTGATTTTACAGTTTCTGCGTCTAAGTCCTATGTGCCCAGTCCCCAGTTAGTCACTCGGTCATGTCAGATTCTTTGTGACCCCATGAACTGCAACCTGCCAGGTTCCTCTGTCCATGGAATTCTCCAGGCAGGAAAACTGGAGTGGGTAGCCATTCTCTTCTCTAGGGGATCTTCCTGACCCAGGAATTGAACCCATGTCGCCTAAATCGCAGGCAGATTCTTTATCATCTTTATCTATCATCGAGCCACCAGGGAAGGCCCTACACTTTTTTGCTAAATGATAATACCCAGTGCTAGAGAGGATGCAGTGAAACTTACATCTACTTGGCTGGCAGCAACAGAAAGTAGCCCAATCAACAGTAGCTCTTTATAAAGAGCAAGTTTACAATATACAAAGGGTCCTAAAAAGTGAACATTTTCCTGGGAGAGAATACATGCATTAGAGAATTTATCCTCAATACATTTCCAGGAGAAAGAAAAAGCTATAGGTTAGGTGTGGCATTGTTTACAATGTTGAAAACTTAGAATCAGTACAAAAATGAATTCAAAAGGAGACAGTTTTTCAGCTTATGGCAAACTCACTTAATAGCATAGGTCCTTAAAGTGGCATATGAAATGTATGTAACAAGATTGCTACATAATAAGAGGGAAAATGGGATAGAAAGTTGAATGCATAGGGACTTCCCTGGCTGTCCAATGATTAAGACTTTGCCTTCCAATGCAGGGGGTGGGGATTTGATCCCTGGTTGGGGAGCTAAGATGCCACATGCCTTGCAGACAAGCGACCAAAACATAAATCGGAAGCAGCATTGTGACAAATTCAATAAAGACTTTAAAAATGGTCCACATTTTTAAAAAATCTTTAAAAAATTGAATATGTAGGCTACAACTGAAAGAAATATGCTTAGTCACTTCAGTCGTGTCTGACTCTTTGCAACGCTATGAATCATAGCCCGCCAGGCTCTTCTGTTCATGAGATTCTCCAGACAAGAATACTGGAGTGGGTTACCATTCACTTCTCCAGGGTATCTTCCTGACCCAGAGATCTATATGTATATAAATGTAGGAGAAAGAACAGATGACAATGCACCAAAATGTTTCAAAGCAATATTGGTTTCTTGAGATGATAGATGAGCTTTTTCTTCTATTTCCCACACTTTGAAAATTTTCATTATTTATTTTGACAAAGAGTTGGACATGACTGAGCAACTAACACTGCTATTAAAAAGAAAAAGCATTAAATGTTACTAATAAGGATTAGGGCTTCCCAAATGGCTCTGTGGTAAAGAACCCACCTGCCAGTGCAGGGGATATGGGTTTGATTCCTGAGTCAGGAAGATCCTCTGGAGAAGAAAATGGCAACCCACACCAGTATTCTTGCCTGGAGAAGAGTCTGGCAGGCTACAGTCCATGGGGTCGTAGAAGAGTCAGACATGACTTAGTGACTAAACAACAACAATAATCAGGATTAAATGGAAGAGCAGTGGGCTTGAGTTAGGAGGGATGAAGGAATTTTGGAATATTTTCTTTAAAAAGCAATTTGACTAATTTTAAATATATGTAGCAACAAGGGTAAACTGCTAATGATGAGTTTACAAACAGAGGCTCACCTTAAACAGATAAAATTAATGTACTAGTAACAGTTTATATGCAATATATTATGCAGTTTGAGAACAGCTTTCTCTCTTAAGTAGGTTAAATCTGTCTCTGTAATCTTGCTTGCACCATTGCTTTACATCTGACCCCCTCTTTAAAGTACAAAGATAAACTTGAACCCAATTAAGATTGCATTATCCCTGGTTCTTGTTAACAAAATTTAACACAGCAAAAATTTCTCATGCATCATCACTTATCAAATGATTAAGGTTTTGTGTTCATTAAAACAAAACCAAAGTAACTGTAACTTTGTCTGCCTTCAACACAGGTTCACAGACCCCCATTCTCAGTCCTACACTAAGATTTATTGTGCACCTTCTAAAGCGACTTAGCAGCAGCAGCAGCAGCAGCAGCAGCAGCACACTATATGAGGAATAGTTTTAGGTATTTTATGTATTTCATTTAATTTTCTTGACAATCCTATGAGGCTGGAATTTTGGGTTCCAATATAATAATGAGACACTGGGTATTAGAGAGCTGTGACTTGCTCAGGGTCACACACCCATAGATGTGTATTCCATCATTTACTCATTCAGGAGATGTTAACTGAGCCACTGTTTTTGTTTTGTTTTGTTTTCTTAAGTATAGTTGATTTACAATGTGTTAGTTTCAGCAAAGTTAGTTTCACACAGCAAAGTGATTCAGTTATGAGTGAATGTTAGTCACTCAGGCGTATCTTTTGTGACCTCCATGGACTGTAGCCCGCCAGGCTCCTCTGTCCATGGAATTCTCCAGGCAAGAATATTGGAGTGGGCAGCCATTCCCTTCTCCAGGGGATCTTTCCAACCCAAGGATTGAACCCACATTCCCTGCATATGTGTGTGTGTGTGTGTCTATGTGTGTGTGTGTGTGTATATACATTCTTTTTCAGATTAATCTCCATTATAGATTATTAAAAATACTCAATTATTTCCCCATGCTATACAGTAAGTTCTTGTTTATCTATTTTATGTATACTAGTCTGTATCTGTTAATCCCAAACTCTTATTAATTTATCCCTCTCCCCTTTCCCTGTAGTAACCGTGACTTGTTTTTGTACGTTTGAGTCTACTTCTGTCTTATAAATAAGTTAATTCATATTGTTGCTTTAGATTCCATATAAAAGTGATATTATATGATATTTGTCTTTCTCTATCTAATGTATTTCACTTAGTCTGATAACCTCTAGGTCGATTCATGTTCCTGCAAATGACATTATTTCATTCTTTTTTATTGAGCAACTATTAATATTTTTGTGAGGTTCTAACAGTGGCAGCAAGAAGTGAGAGCATAAGAGGGCTTAGCTATCCCCATAATCTATCAGCTATGACTAGGTCAGTCCACGTACATATAAGACTTAGTCACAGCAGTGTGCTTGCCATGCAAACAGGCTTCCAGACGTGGACGCCAGGCCCCTTCCCCTCCATGTGTTCCACCACCTCTTCTAAATAGAAATTCTATCGACATCACTGGTATAGATTAGTGCTTAGGCTGCAAAAATACCTAGTGTGGTCAGTCTAGTCCACAGCCAGAGTCTAGAATTCACTAGCGTCCAAAACATTCTGATGATGTTTAGGAGATTACACGCACATTCATGTACATATACATATGTCTTTCTAAAACTGAGTCCACAACTTCTAGATTTCCAAAGATTGCGAACTCCTGATTTCACACACTTACTCCATGGTCTGTCTAACGCTAAAGTCCAAGCTCTGCTCACCATACTGTACAAACTGTCTCAAAGGTATATTTTCAGAGTAATACTCTATGATCCTTCTGACTAATTTAGGAAGAAAATCCTCATCACCTACAATTCTTTACAATAGACCAGTGAAATTTCATGTCATGTAGTTCAATCTAATTGATCCTGATTTTTGTAGCAAACAAAACAGCAAGTGTTTGGCTTTTGCTCTTTGAATTAAAGAACTGAAGTGAAGATGGATGAAATTTCAAAGATGCCAATACATAAATAATTAATAGTACAGGTGGGGTTGGCCCATTCATGACCCAACTCATTTCTGCCACTGCTATGGGTCAGTTCATAAGCTTGACTAATATTTATACTGGTTAACAGCCTAGAGTAGATCAACTATATTATTAAACATAGGGAAAAACTGAAGATTTTACCAACCAATTTAATTCTGTATATGTGATTTTATTAGTCATTCGAAACAATCTGAACTGTTTTTTGAATATTTTTTCAAAGTACAATACTCTATAATGTGTGGCTTCCATGTACTACAGACGCTGAAATGTGACAATTTTTACCAACGTACAAAATAACCTGGATATCAATACAGGTGGAGGTTCATCTCTGTTCAGAATAGAGGCTAATAAATGATGGGTAAATATAACAAGAGCATATATTTTAGGGTATTTCTTTACCTCAAAATAGTTACCCTTGTAGTTTACCAAGGTAGTAACATGTTTGTCAAAATGGAAGTTTTCCCAAATAAATTGTGAATTTTATTTCTGCTTCAAAACTCACTCAAAATCATAACTTGGATCCTCACACTCGATCTTTTCTACTAACATCAGAATCAATTAGAAAGCCTCCTAAAATTTGAGATCACTGTAATCTACAGGCAAAGTTCAATTCTATGGAATCTTTGTTCAGGTTTGGAGCCAGGAGTCTGTACATGTAAGCTTCTCAGGAGGTTCTGACTCACATCCTGGGGTGGAAACATCTTGATGTAGGGTGTCTTGGGCTGTAAGAACAACCTGAACTTCCTGATTCAACTGGCTTGAGCCCCGAAGAAGAGTTGCCCCTGGGTTACCTTGCTTAGAGTCACAGCAGGTCTGGACATCACCTACTTCAATGCCCCAAGGCAGGATAGATCAACTCTTCATTTTTTTTCTTTATTTTAGTGACCCCAGCCAACAGCCTCTCCTGGGTATTTGGCCAGAATTGTCTCACATGTCAACATCTAGAAGCATCCACTGGTAAAGATTTTGGGGCCATCACAAACAGTTAAGACTAATTTAAAGTGAACCCTAAGTTCTTGGGGGAGGGGTTATGGGTTATGACGGTAACAATGTGGGCCCTTGGGATCCCTGAAGTGAAGGTGCTCAGTTGTGTCCGATTCTTTGCGACCCCATGGACTGTAGCCCACCAGGCTCCTCCATCCATGGAATTTTCCAAGCAAGAGAACTAGAATGGGTTGCCATTTCCTTTTCCAGGGGATCTTCCCAACCCGGGGATGGAACTCGGGTCTCCTGCATTGCAGGCAGACGCTTTACCGTCTGAGCCACCAATAGCATTTCATCTAAGTCAGGAGCAACACAGCCAGTGGTTACTGCCACTTCCAAACAAAACAGCATGGTACAAAACAAAAAATGCACGGCTATTAGCAAAAGACAGAAGAAAAAAAAATTCAGAGAGTAGGGTCCGCTATTTGAAGGAGAATTAAACACACACGTGAGAGAATGAAAAAGCCGATCATAAGTGACTTACACTCTTCACCTGATTTCTGAAAGGCATACAAGGATGGAAATGAGTGAACTGTTGTTTCTAATCTAAAAGCTATTTGTTTATTTGGCTATGTTGGGTCTTAGCTGCTGCAGGCATCAATCTTTGTGCTGTGCGTAAGTGCAAGGGCTCTGGAGTTGCCCAGCAGCGTGTGGAATCTTAGTTTCTCCACCAGAGATCAAAGCTGATCCCCCACATTGCAGAGCACATTCTTAACCACTGGGCCACCAGGGAAGTTCCTGAATAAAGTGTTTGTGCTGCATACCAAGGTGCTTCAGTCATGTTCAGCTCTTTGTGACCTCATGGACTATAGCCCACAAGGCTCCTCTGTCCAGGATTTTCCCAGCAAGAATACTGGAGTGGGTTGCCATGCCCTTCTCCAAGGGATCTTCCTGACCCAGGGATCGAACCCACATCTCCTATCTCCTGCATTGGCAGGCAAGTTCTTTACCACTAGTGCCATCATAAGCTGAACACTGTCAACTGGCTTATTTATTCAAGAAACATTTTCTGAGTTCCTACTCATGTGAGGACTGTGCGATGTGAAGCTTTGTGAGATGGGGATTCTGTCCTCCATGAGCTTTCAAAATAATGAAAGAAACTAACATCCATGCACTTCACTGATAATAGTGAGTGTGATCCTGGATATACAACAGAGAGGAAGGGTTTCGAAAGGAGGGTGCTAATCCACAGGGAGAAAAATTAGGGAAAGAAAACTCGGAGGGCTGCCTCAGAGCTGTTTTGAAGTTCATTGCTGCGGGAACTCAGAGTTGGCTTGTGGGAGACAAGTAGGGAGAGAAAGAGCTGGACAAGCAGCAGAAGGCAGGCACTCCAGGTTGCAGACACGGACCTCAACTCACCTCCCAGTAGCCTCCAACCAATTTTGATCATGCACCTGTAACAGCAAAATTTGGAACGTGTATATTCAATACTTGTGTATTATTATACATATAGTAAGTTTCCTACATATGAACGAGTTCTGTTTCAAAGAGCACATCCATAAATCTAATTTGTTTGTAAGTCCAACAAATTTAGCCTAGGTATCCAACTAACACAATTGGCTATATAGTACTGTACTGTTATAGGTCTATAATAATTTTCACACAAATAATACATGAAAACAAACACAAAAAATAAACAGAACATTTTTAGTCTTATTGTACAAGACCTTGAAAAGTACATTAGTACAGTAGAACAGCTGGCATACACAGGCTGGCATCCAGTGAACAAGTAAGAAGAGTTACTGACTGGGGGAGGGAGAGGAGATGGGAGATAGTAGAGCGGAAGGATTGTCAGCAACAGGAGATGGAGGGTAAGCTGCACTCATATCCTGGGCTTGAAATAAAGATACTGCACTACTGTACTCTATATGGAACTTGTAAAGTACACAAAAGCATAACCACTTATAGAAGTTGCACGCATGTGACAATGTATGCCAGACACATAAACTAACTAAAGTGATTGGACTTGTGAATGCACATGAACATCTTTGAAAGCTCAAAACTTCAAAGTTCGCATATAGGGGAATTACTGTATTTACCATGTGCTGTGCTGAGCTTTTTTCATGATGTTCAGTTCAGTTCAGTTCAGTCGCTCAGTCATGTCTGACTTCTTGTGACCCCATGGACCGCAGCACTCCAGGCCTCTCTGTCCATCACCAACTCCCGGAGTTCACTCAGACTCACGTCCATCGAGTCAGTGATGCCATCCAGCCATCTCATCTTCTGTCGTCCCCTTCTCCTCCTGCCCTCAGTCCCTCCCTTTTCAAATGAGTCAGCTCTTCGCATCAGGTGCCTAAAGTATTGGAGTTTCAGCTTCAGCATCAGTCCTTCCAATGAACACCCAGGACTGATCTCCTTTAGGATGGACTGGTTGAATCTCCTTGCAGTCCAAGGGACTCTCAACAGTCTTCTCCAACACCACAGTTCAAAAGCATCAATTCTTCGGCACTCAGCTTTCTTTATAGTTCAACTCTCACATTCATACATGACCACTAGAAAAACCACAGCCTTGACTAGATGGACCTTTGTTGGCAAAGTAATGTCTCTGCTTTTTAATATGCTATCTAGGTTGGTCATAACTTTCCTTCCAAGGAGTAAGCGTCTTTTAATTTCATGGCTGCAGTCACCATCTGCAGTGATTTTGGAGCCCAGAAAAATAAATTCAGCCACTGTTTCCATTGTTTCTCCATCTATTTGCCATGAAGTAATGGGACTGGATGCCATGATCCTAGTTTTCTGAATGTTGAACTTTAAGCCAACTTTTTCACTCTCCTCTTTCACTTTCATCAAGAGGCTCTTTAGTTCCTCTTCACTTTCTGCCATAAGGGTGGTGTCATCTGCATATCTGAGGTTACTGATATTTCTCTAGGCAATCTTGATTCCAGCTTGTGCTTCTTCCAGCCCAGTGTTTCTCATGATGTACTCTGTATATAAGTTAAATAAGCAGGATGACAATATACAGCCTTGACGTACTCCTTTTCCTATTTGAAACCAGTCTTTTGTTCTACGTCCAGTTCTAAATGTTGCTTCCTGACCTGCATATAGGTTTCTCAAGAGGCAGGTCAGGTGGTCTGGTATTCCCATCTCTTTCAGAATTTTCCACAGTTTATTGTGATCCACACAGTCAAAGGCTTTGGCATAGTCAATAAAGCAGAAATAGATGTTTTTCTGGAACTCTCTTGCTTTTTTGATGATCCAACAGATGTTGGCATTTTGATCTCTGTTTTCTTTACCTTTTCTAAAATGAGCTTGAACGTCTGGAAGTTCACAGTTCATGTACTGTTGAAACCTGGCTTGGAGAATTTTGAGCATTACTTTACTAGCGTGTGAGATGAGTGCAATTGTGCAGTAGTTTGAGCATTCTTTGGCACTGTGCCCTTCTTTGGGATTGGAATGAAAACTGCAGAGTACATTATGCATTATATGCAGAGTACATCATGAGAAACACTGGACTGGATGAAGCACAAGCTGGAATCAAGATTGCTGGGGGAAATATGAATGACCTCAGATACGCAGATGACACCACCCTTATGGCAGAAAGTGAAGAAAAACTAAAGAACCTCTTGATGAAAGTGAAAACGGAGAGTGAAAAAGTTGGCTTAAAACTCAACATTTGGAAAACTAAGATCATGGCATCTGGTCCCATCACCTCATGGCAAGTAGATGGGCAAACAGTGAAAACTTTATTTTGAGGGGTTCCAAAATCTGCAGATGGTGACTGCAGCCGTGAAATTAAAAGATGTTTACTCCTTGGAAGAAATTTTATGACCAACCTAGACAGCATAGTGAAAAGCAAAGACATTATTTTGCCAACAAAGATCCATCTAGTTAAGGCTATGGTTTTTCCAGTAGTCATGTATGAATGTGAGAGTTGGACTATAAAGAAAGCTGAGCGCCGAAGAATTGATGCTTTTGAAATGTGGTGTTGGAGAAGACTCTTGAGAGTCCCTGGGACTCCAAGGAGATCCAACCAGTCCATCCTAAAGGAAATCAGTCCTGAATATTCATTGGAAGGACTGATGCTGAAGCTGAAACTCTAATACTTTGGCCACCTGATGGGAAGAACTGACTCCTTAGAAAAGACCCTGATGCTGGGAAAAAATGAGGGCAGGAGGAGAAGGGGACAACAGAGGATGAGATAGTTTGGTGGCATCACTGACTCAATGGACATGAGTTTGAGTAAACTCCAGGAGCTGGTGATGGACAGGGAAGCCTAGCATGCTGCAGTCCATGGGGTCATAAAGAGCTGGACCCGACTGAGTGACTGGACAACCGAACTGTGCTGTGCTTAGTTGTTCAGTCATGTTCGACTCTTTGCGACCTCGTGGACTGTAGCCCGCCATAGGGGTTCTCCAGGCAAGAATACTGGAGTGGGTTGCATGCCCTCTTCCAGGAGATCTTCCCAATCTAGGGAGTGAACCCAGGTCTCCCACATTGCAGGCAGATTCTTTACCATCTGAGCCACCAGGGAAGCCCAGGAATACTAGAGTGGGTAGCCTATCCCTTCTCCAGGGGATCTTACCAACCCAGGAATTGAACTGGGGTTTCCTGCATTGCACATGGATTCTTTACCAGCTGAGCTACAGGGAAGCCCGGTATTTACCATATACCACTGTATTATGCACATGATAAAACACACTACAAAATGAAAATTCAAAATAAAAATTTGGGTGCAGTATACTCCAAAACGAAGATCTTTCATTTTATTTTATTTTATTATTTTTTTTTTAGATCTTTCATTTTAAACATGAAGTTTTTATCTACTAAAAGCTATTTGTCCCTGAAATAATTAATAATAATAATAATATTTTTAGGAGAGCAATGTGACTGTCAGATCTAAACAATTCAGCATTTAGGACTGCAAAGCGCTTGTACCATGAATAGAGATGTCAGCTCTATGACACCCTTGTTGTTTGCTTATGTTTGCTTTTTTTTGTTGTTGTTTTTTTTCTCTCCCACCCATAGTTTCTATAATCTTTTCAAGCTGCTTTTGCATTTCATGAGGTTTGCTTCGGAGAGAGTTAGATCTTGTTACACGAATCACTGCACACTGGGCCACAGGCAAGCTGCAGCCCATCACAATAGTCTGACAACAGGTGGGAGGTAGGACGTCCCTTACCCTCTGTACATGGGTGTCTCACGCATAGACACAGACATCCCAGAAGGCACCCACTGTCATCTACAGCTTTAATATTATTAAAGGCTAATTTCTCTTATTTAAAAAAGCAACTAATTAGAGTAGAAGCTCTTTCCTTACCTCCTACAGCTGTCTTGTACATCCTGCTTACAAGAGCACTGCCAAAGCAACTGAAGACAGGGTTCGTTAGGGAGAGTACTGCTACAGGAAGCTACCAATACAAAGCTTGGGAGCCAAACATAAGCTCAACAGAGACTTAAGGCCCTTTAAGCTGAAAAGAACATTTAACATCATGGTACCCCAAAAGACAGAGGAAGGTGGTAAGCTTAACATCTTAGCCCAGTGGTTAATACAATGTTTCTTACACTATCTGGTGGATTTGGTTAAACATACATTTCTAGCCCCACTCCCAGAGTTCCTGATTCAATGGCTCTAGAGTGAGATCCAAGAAGTTGTATTTCCAATGGTTTTCCAGCGAAGCTGATGCTGCTGACCTGGAGACCACACTTTGAGAACCTTGATCCATTGACCTTTAGGAGATGGGCAGAAGAAACTCTCATGAATCATATGTAGAAGGACCAACTTGCATAGAGGAAGAAAACCCAGATCATAGGAAGCAAGACCGGACGTTGTTGGGATGGACGGAACCAGCATCACTCTCAATAGGTGCCGAGAAGACAGGTAGGTCTAACAGGTGTCCACTGGATTTGGAAACAAGGAAGGTTCTAGTATCATGGAGGTCTCTTAGAGCAGCCATTGCTAAACTTTTTGGCACCTGGGCATGGTTTTGTAGAAGATGATATTTCCATGGCCTGGCATGGTGCTGGTGGGTGGGATGGTTTCTGGATGATTTGAGGCCATTACATTTATTGTGCACTTTAGCCCATCTATTATTATTAACACATTGTGATACTATGGTGATGAGAGGGATGGGGAGAAGCTGTAAGCACAGATGAAGCTTCACTCACTTGCCCATGCTCACCTCCTGCTGTGCAACCCAGCTCCTAATGCCACAGACCAGTATTGGTCCGTGGTCAGCGCTTGGGGACCACTGTTTTAGAGAATTAAAATCCCACTGTGGGAGGGTAAGAAGTGGATGGGAGGGGAGGGGGCAAAAAGGAACAGTAACCCGTTCTTTCAAAGAGATGCACTTGGAAGGGGAAAGACGAAAGAGCAGCGGTAGTGATTTCTTCTGTTTTGCTTTGCTTTTTAAGATGAGGAAGACTAGACACTGTGGACACGCCAATGCCAAGGAGAAAGCCCTGGCAGAGAGGAGGGCAGAGGATAAAAGCAAGGACTTGTGATAGAGAGAAATCTTTGAGGAAGCGAGAAGAGGGGTACAGAGCACAGGTGAAGGGGTTCAGCTGAATGCAGCTGATGGAAGTGTGGCCCGCAGACGTTCATGGCAATGACCTCACCTTCCTAGGGGCAGCAGAAAGGCCAGTGGGGTAAGGACTACACAGGGGGTTGGTGGAAACTGCGAAGATTCAAGATGGCCTGGAGAGGTGAGGCAGGTGCAGTTAACCAAGAGGAGGAGGCACGTGATGGGCAGAAATGGTGCCCAGCTGAAATCCCAGCTGTTGGTAGAAGGACCACAGAGTAGAGAAGCTGGAGACATGGAGGCAACGGGAGAGAAGTGATTGCCCCAGGGGCTGGCAAAAGTTGGAGCAAAGGGAGGGATTGTAGACTGAATCCATTAATTTGTTATTTAGTCAATGAAGTTTCTTACAAAGCTTGTTGAGGGCTAAGCACCATTGAGTAAAGTGGGAATACCCACGTGGATGTTGGACTTCCCTGGTGCCTCAGATGGTAAAGAATCTGCCTGCAATGTAAGATACTCGAGTTCTATCCCTGGGTCGGGAAGATCCCCTGGAGAAGGAAGTGGCAACTCACTCCAATATTCTTGCCTGGAAAATCCCATGAACAGAGGAGCCTGGTGGGCTACAGTCCGTGGGCTTGCGAAGAGTCAGACACGTCTCTTTAAGCATGCAACTAAGATTAAGCAACGAATACTTTCGCTTTTTTCAAATGTGGATGCAACACATTCCCTGACCTCATGGAGATTATATTCTAT
Source organism: Oryx dammah (assembly GCF_014754425.2). Lineage (NCBI taxonomy): Eukaryota > Metazoa > Chordata > Mammalia > Artiodactyla > Bovidae > Oryx > Oryx dammah. The sequence continues at coordinate 46,175,263 of NW_024070196.1, read as the reverse complement.
CAGGCTGGATGATAATAAATAAACTTGTAACGCCAAGTAACAGAAATGACCTTGACAACTGATAGAACGGGTGTCAGGTGTAAAATGTGTGCAGGCGTGCTAAGTTACTTCAGTCGTGTCCGACTCTCTGCGATCCTATGGACGGTAGCCCAACAGGCTCCTCTGTCCATGGGATTCTCCAGGCGAGAATGGTGCAGTGGGTTGCCATGCCCTCTTCAAGGGGATCTTCCTAACCCAGGGATCAAAGCGGTGTCTCTTACATCTCCTGCACTGGCAGGCAGACTTTTTACCACTAGCGCCACCTGGAAAGACCCACAGGAAGTAGAATACTGTGCCCTAAAAATGCATGGCCACCAGGAACCTCAGATTGTGACTTGACTTGCAAATACGATCTCTAATGAACTCATTAGGCACCTCGAGATTAAATCGTCCTGAATGTAGGGTGAGCTCTAAATCCAGTGACATATGTCCGCATAACGAGAGAAGAGGACACAGGGAGAAACCCAAGGAAGTCAAATGGAGATGGAGGCAGAGATCGAAGCAAGGCAGCCAGAAGCCAGGGAACACCTGGACCTACCAGAGGCTGGCAGAGGCAAAGATGGATTTTCCCCTACGCGTCTTCAGAGAGCATGCCCCTTCTGGCCTTGATTTCAGACTTAAGCCCTCCAGAATTGTGAACCAATAAATTTCTTGGTTTTAAACTACCAAGTCTGTGATAATTTGTTATGGAGCTCTAGGAACTATAAACCAGGGCAAGGACTGAGTGATAGGAGGTGGGTAGAGGGCTCTTTTAGATGGGCTCCCAGGGAAAGGGCCCTGGGAGGAGGCTATATTTGTATAGAAAGCAGTGATGGTCAAGTGGAAGAAGCTTCCAAATTGAGAAACGGGATGTGCAAAGGCCCTGTGGTAACAGATGATGGGCTGGTCTGGAGAGTGACCGTGTAAGGAGGGAAATCCTGTGGATAGGAGCTCAGGGAAGGGCCTTCTGAGGAAGGGACATGTAAACAAGACCTGGATGGGAGAAGAAACCTGGAGGCAGGTGCCCTCATAGAGGGAAGAGCCAGGTTAGAGCCTCAAGCAGGACTGAGCTTGGCATGTGTGTGACCTCAAAGACTAGTGTGGCAGGGGTGCCATTGACTGCAGAGGTGGATGGAGGGGGGCACCCTGTGGGCTGGAGGCTACTGGTACTGATTCTGACCGAAAAACGTGCTGGAATTCACAGCTTTTTTTTTTTTTTTTAACGATTCAGAGGAACTGAAAGCAAAGATGAGACCACCAAGGGGACGGTTTCAGCACCAACACTTCTCAGGCTTAAGTGGCACCAGAATGACATGGACAGTGTTAATGCAGAACCCTGTGCACTGCCCCAAGAGATCGGGGTTTAGCGGGTCTGTGCAGGGCCTGAAAATGTGCATTTTGTACAAACTCACAGGTGAGGCTGCTGCTGCGGGGCCATCGACGGCACTGTGAGAAGAGCTGGTCCAGATCAATGCCTCCTTTTCTAGAGAAGAGAAAACTCTGGAGAGCACAAGTGGTGACCAGGCCACTGCTTAGAACAGAATCGGACCGGTTTTGTAGACCCAAGTCCGTGCTCTCTTTCCCTCACCCTCAAACATCCTGCCTGTGGCCAGACAGTGATATTTGGAGCTCAATGAAAAATCTGTACTTAGGGGACTTCCCTGGTGGTCCAGTGGTTAAGAATTCACCTTGCAATGCAGGTGACTCAGGTTCGATCCCAGGTTGGAGAGCTAAGATCCCACAGGCCTCCGAGCAACTCAGCCCATGCGCTGCAACTCCTGAAGCCTGAGTGCCACAGCTAGAGGGTCCGTACCCTGCAATGGCCTGAATCAGCTCTAACGAGGTGGATGAAACTGGAGCCTATTATACAGAATGAAGTAAGTCAGAAAGAAAAACACCAATACAGTATATTAATGCATATATATGGAGTTTAGAAAAATGGTAATGATGACCCTATATGTGAGACAGCAAAAGAGACACAGATATAAAGGACAGACTGTTGGACTCTGTGGGAGAAGGTGAGGGTGGGATGATTTGAGAGAAAAGCATCAAAACATGTATGCTACCATATGTGAAATAGATGATTAGTCCAAGTTTGACACATGAAACAGGGCACTCAAAGTCGGTGCACTAGGACAACCCTGAGAGATGGGATGGGGAGGGAGGTGGGAGGGGGCTTCAGGATGGAGGACCCATGCACATCCATGGCTTATTCATGTCAATGTATGGCAAAAACCATTACAATATTGAAAAGTAATTAGCCTCCAATTAAAATAAATTAATTAATTTTAAAAAAAGAGCCTGCATGTTGCAAGTAAGATCCAACATGGATAAATAAATATTTTTCAAAATTATGCTTAAATAAACTCGATCCTCACCCATCGCCCTTCCCTTTCAACAAACATGCCCAAGTATTCAGTGTGTGTGTGTGTGCGTGTGTGTGTGTGTGTGTGTATCTTGGGACACACATCCACCTTTCCATTCTGCACCTCTGGTTAGATCAGTATTTAAGGAGATGGGGAGAAGCTGGATAGCTCTGTAGGAAAACAGAAATAGAAAACCAAGGTAAATATGAAGCATGAGATAATGGATTTAGGAAATTACAATTAAGGACTACACGGTAATTTTCTCTGCATTTTTTCTTTTTCAAAGGCTTCATCCATTGCTTTACCTACAAAACCTGGATTAAGATTTTAAAGAGGTTTTATAATCTTGGAATGAAAGGAACTAGGTCAAAATGTGCTCTGATTATTTGGTTTCCAGCTTTAAAATTTTCAGAAGCTGATGGGTTACAGAGTATGATCAAAACTCGTCCACAAGGGATTCTGAACTCTCGATGACTGGACAACTTTCCTTTCCAGCCAGCAGCTCCTACCACCACCTACTAAGACCATGTTACCTAAACTAGTTTCAGGTTAGTTTTGTACCTAAACTAACTTGAGATTTTTTTTTTTCTTCATTGTGTTTCCTTCCACTGGAAAGCTCTTCAGAGCAACTGTCATGAACTCAATGGCCATGGACTGAACAGAAATCCACAAAGGTTCCTGTTTCTCTGTAAAAACATTAGACCCATCCTTTGGTGGATGAAAGGATTAAAAAAAAAAAAAAAAAAGATGGTCTGTTTGTACCACAGAATACTATTCAGCCTTTAAAAGGAAGTAAGCTCTGACACGTGCTACAATGTACATGGATGAACCTTGAAAACAGCTGCTGGGGGAAAGAAGCCAGACACAAAGGACCACGTATGATTCCACTATACGGAATGAACTAACTAGATAAATAGATTGAAACAGAAAGTAGATTTGTGCCAGTCAGGGGTTGGGAAGATGGAGGGGAGGAATGGGGAGTGATTGCTTAATAGGAACGGGACTTAATTTGGGGGTGATGAAAATGTTCCAGAACTAGATAGAGGCGGCGGTTTCCCAGCACTGTGAATGTACAAAATGCCACTCAATTCTTTGCTGAGAAATGGTTAACTTTATGTTATGTGTATTTCCTTTCAGTGAAACAAAACAAGCAGCCACAGTGAATCTAGGACCTCATTCCGCTTGGTGAGGACAGCCTGGGACCCAGAAGTCACTGACCTTTTCAGGTGTGGTGTTTACGCTCCTGCTTGCCGAGCATCGGCTTCTCTTCCTATTTGGTGATCGGTCCACTTCTGCAGTCTAGCTGGCCTGGGCTTAGTATCAACAATAAGAGGACAGAGTATATTGTATTCATAGCAGCTAGCAGGGTGCATTGAGCAGTGAGGACGTTTGGTTTTTATTGTCACTCAACGTCTAGAGCCTGGTCTGTCCCTTCAGTGTTATCACCTGTCCCTCCTCTACGTGTCCCATCACTCCTGCTGGCCCAGCTGCAATTCCCTGCCCAGGCCCTGTCCATGTTTTGCCCGTGGTTCCCTGCAAACTCCATTCAAGGCTTTAACAGCGTAATTTCCCTAAGGCATCTCCCAAACCACCCTCTCTCCAACACTCAGATAATTTTCCCCACCCTATTCACGTTCAGTGTTGGTTTGCCCCTCCTTGACCCAGTTCCTGGAATGAGAATGTACATCCATGTGGTTTCCAGTCTCCAGAGTCAGGCACATATATCATCGCTCCCCAAAACTGATGCCACTGGGGCCCTGATCCTGTGGTCAACACAGGAACTTAAAACAATGTTTCCGTGACCTCTCTTAGTAGCTTTTCTTTCCAAACTGTAGGTAAGATTTGTGAGATGTGATGTTTGAGACATCAGAAGAAAGACGGGTTTTGCCCCCATCCCACTGTATCACAGCTTTTTTAGAAACCAATTACATTGCACATGCAAAGATGCTCTGTGATATTTCAGGCAAACACTGTATCTTCAGAAATTCCAAGGAGGGACTTCCCTGGTGGCGCAATGGTTTAAAAAAACCCACCTTCCAATGCACGGAAAGTGAGTTCAATCCCTGGTCAGGGAACTAAGATTCCACATGCTGTGGAGCAACTAAGCACACGAGCTGCAACTACTGAAGTGGGCACCCTCTTGAATCCATGCGACACAACCAGAGAGTCCCTGCACCACAACAAAGATCCCGTGTGCTGCAACTATGACCCAATGCAGTCAAATAAATATAAATAAATAAGAATAGTTTAAAAACTATTTTTTAAAAAAAGTTCCAAGGCATACCAAGTATATAGAGACTTATACCCTCTAATGTTAGTTTGTGATATTTTTCTACCCTATCTTGAGTTGATGCCCTAAAGATAGATTTCTTGTTCTATTGCTCCATCTGCTGGCAAAATTTCACAGAACAGCTTTCTACTAACATTTTAAGTCTTTCCTAGGAAAGGAGAAGGGCACGACAAAGGATGAGATGGTTGGATGGCATCACCGACTCAATGGACATGGGTTTGGGTGGACTCCGGGAGTTGGTGATGGACACGGAGGCCTGGTGTGCTGCTGTTTATGGGGTTGCAAAGAGTTGGACACGACTGAGCGACTGAACTGAACTGAGTAAAGTTCAAATTCATACTATATTCCAAATTGAGCCATAAAAAAATAAAAGCAAAACCTTTAAAGGCTATTTTCCCCCAAACTACTTCTCACTTCAAGTGCCTTTCTCATGAATTCTTTAACTGTGGGAGATGTCAAGATCACAGATCTTTTTTCAAATTGTTCAAACTCCTCTGAGCATAAGAATCACCTGGTGTCACTTGTTGAAAGAAAATTCCTTGCTTCCAGCCCAGGAAGCAAGATTCCTAGGCTCTTGACTCTAAAGAATCAAGATTACCTGGGAATGTGTGTTTTCAGAACCACCACCACTGCCCCCCAGTGAATTTTTACAATTAAGCTACCATGAGAAACATTGAAATCTAGCCTGTTCCTTTCAGCGCACAGATGAAGCTGTGAGGCTGTGGACTTGGGGAGACTGCAGCCCTCTCCAACCCCATCCCGACTCTGACCGAAGTATACACTCTTAAGAAGGAATAAGAAAATGTTTATTGTATAAGAGTCCCATTAAAGCCAGTCCCTAGAAGCACTCCCCTTTGTTTTTGTTCAATTAAGTCATGTCCAACTCTTTGCGACCCCATGGACTGCAACATGCCAGGCTTCCCTGTCCTTCACTATCTCCCAGAGTTTGCTCAAACTCGTATCCATTGAGTCAGTGATGCCATCCAACCATCTAATCCTCTGTTGCCTCCTTCTCCTCCTGCCCTCAATCTTTCTAGGGTCTTTTCCAGTGAGTCGGCTCTTCAAATCAGGTGGTCAAAATATTGGAGCTTCAGCATAAGTCCTTCCACTGAATATTCAGGGTTGATTTCCTTAAAGATGGACTGGTTTGATCTTGCTGTCCAAGGGACTCTCACAAGTCCCTCTACACCCCACTATAAGGAAGTTACTGAATTGTTACTGGACTTAACTAGTCACATGGGCACCATCCGCCTCACTTTCCAGCCTGACAAATAATCCCACTCTATTTTACAATATGTAGTTCTAACTGTTTTGGTTTTGTCCAGTGAGGAAATGAATTTCTACTGAGGTCATGGAGTTCACTGTCTCTGCTGTCAATGCAGACATTGGTCCAGTTATATGAACATGTTCTGCAATTTGTCAGACATGTAAATTAGTGGGTCCCACCTATGGACCTACAGATCCGGAAGCTCTAGTGGTGGGAGCAGTGCGATCTGTGGTTTTAACCAGCCCTCCAGGTGACCCTGATGCAGAACAAGTTTGAGAACCACTCTCCTTCGTGGGAACATGCATGCACTCAGCACCCAAGTTGTTGATCCGAAAAGTTATATGTGTAGGTACACAGCCAGCCACCTGGCGTTCCAGCTCGAGAATGCAGTTTTATCTCTTTAGAGGCAAAATTCAAATCTCATTTGTTTATTTGATAAATGAAATACCCTATTTTAACAGACCAACCCAAGAGTAAATTTCTTCTTTTTTTTAACAGCAGGGCGCTCAAAACACACCTGGTTACAATTTCAGTTTCTCAATGGCATGTTGAGTGCACAGCTTGGCTTCATGAGCAGGAATAAATCAAGACCACTGCAATCTTTGCCAACTGCTCATCACAGGTGTTCCAGGTACAACTCAGGCACGGTGTGGGCGGGGTCTGGGCGGAGCTTGTCTGGCCCAGCCTCCCTCTGCACCCTGCCGAAACTGCCATTCCCTGGCAGCCAATCAGTACCTAGCACGGGCCGCTGCCCGCCATGCCGTTAGCTCGGTTGCCACGTGCCGAGCAATTTACTGCTTGAAGTCAGTGTCCATCCGCCCTGAAAAAAGAGGACCCTTCCCATTTCCATTGGCCCCCAGGCCCTTCAATCGCCCAGAGGGGACATCGAAGTAAGAGCAAACCCAGCAGCTCTGCGGAGTCGAGAGGCACAGGGTTCCGTTTGGGCCGGCATCGTGACTCAAAGTCCCAAGTTCCGGCGCGGAGGAATCTGATGTGAGAAAACCGTTGGCTGTGCCGCGGTAACTGTTAGTGGGGCCCAAGCGTCCGCTAGCTTGGGGAGGTTGCGAGTGCGTAGTTGCAGACCAGCACCGCACGGTTGTTAGCCTCGGGCTCCAGCCTGCGTGCCTGTGGTGGGGCAACCTCCACCGCGGTCGGTTAGCCTGTGCTGAGTCCTGTATTGAGGTGTCCTCTGCCGTCAGTGGGCGCGGGTGGGGGCGGGGAAGCGAGCGGGATTGGGAGGATTGGGGACCGCGGCGGGCAGCCTTGGGGCGCGGGAGGATCGGCTGCATGTTTGAGGTGGACACTAGTGTCTTTGCCCCTGGGGTGGGTACCACTTGACCTGGATGTCCTTTGTAGCTGGTGTGGTGCCTTTGAGCACCAGCTCGGTTTCTCACCTCCAGGTGATGGGAGTGGCTTGTGGTCCAGCCTGGGGGATGTTGAAGTGGGGAGGAGACAGCTGAGTCCAGCTCGTATGCAGTGGACCCGGGTATGGGGTCGACCCGCGCGGTCTTGCTTTGACGCTGTGGGTAGCGCACTCCAGGACCCTCAGGCTCAGCGATCATCGGAACCACCTGCAGTGAACAGGGTTTCTCTCTGGGGACTGGGAGTGGGACCCCCCATTCCAATTTGCATTTCAATCGGGTGCTGGGTGTTGGCAGTCCAGGAGCACGCTGAGAACTACTGAAGTAATTTTTTTTTAAATCCCTTATTGGGATGGCAGTTCAGCTTATTATTAGGTTTTTACAACATATGCACATAGACACTGCTGGGTTGCCATGCTTTGGGCTTAGGTGCAAAGGACTAGACTGATCAGCAGCCGTGTCTAGAGGAGCTCTTGAAATGTGTGTGAGAGGGAGGAGGAACTGCCTACCCATGAGATGTGGTAGTTGCTGTAATACACATACAAACAACTTGGTACAAGAAGGTGGAAGAGATGGCCTTTGGGCTGATCCTTAAAGGATAATCTGAATTCTTCCATTTCAGTGAGGAGAGTAAGGTGCTTTAGCAAAGGATGTGTGCGCCCTGGGACAGAGTGCATCAAGGAATTTATCATAGCTGGTGCGTGGAGGAAAGTAGTGTTTGCTGGAGTCTAAAGCAGAGATCTCCAGATTTGATTCAGTTGACCATCAGTAAGAGACTTGGGCATATATGCCTGTGTGCTCCATGCGTGAGTCACATATGTATGTATGCGTACATGCTTAGCTGCTCAATCGTGTCAGTCTCTGACCCTATGGACTGTAGCCCATCAGGTTCTTCTGCCGGGATTATCTCGGCTAGAATACTGAAGTGCGTTGCCATTTCGTCTTCTAGGGGATTTTCCTGACCCAGGGATCAAACCCACGTCTCCTGGGGCTCCTGCATTGGCAGGTGAATTCTTCACCGCTGAGCCACCTGGGAAGGCCCAAGTTATGTATGTATAACAATTGTCATAATAACATAATGTAAATTCAGAATACTTTATAATGGCATTAAAATTAGTTCTAATATGCTGGTTTCTCAGCAGATTATATTGTGTAACCTGCTTTGGAAATTGCTGATTAGATCATTAAAGTTTTTACAGGCGTGTGAGCTAATGTATTTTTAGTCCTTTAGTGTTTGATAAAGAGGTCTTTAAAAGTGTAGTGTCATTAAATTTGTCTTCCTAGGAAGATTTCCATGGAACAAAAATGTTTAGAAGCTGAGAAAACTCAGAAAAGGCTTATCCTGACTTAAAGCGGAGTGATTTAATTGTAAATAGTGTCATAATCTGCCCCTCTTTAGAACCTTAGGTAGTCTCTTTGTGAATTGAATGTCAAATCCAAGCTCATTACCCTTCAGTCACAATGGGTGTCTTTTAGTCCTGCAGACAAGCCAAGCTCTCAACACATAGTCACGAGCTATTCACTCTTGTCTAAAGAGTGGCCCCACTGCTGCTGCTAAGTCACTTCAGTCGTGTCTGACTCTGTGTGACCCCACAGGCAGCCCACCAGGCTCCCCCATCCCTGGGATTCTCCAGGCAAGAACACTGGAGTGGGTTGCCATTTCCTTCTCCAATGCATGAAAGTGAAAAGTGACAGTGAAGTCGCTCAGTTGTGTCCGATCCTCAGCGACCCCATGGACTGCAGCCCACCAGGCTCCTCTGTCCATGGGATTTTCCAGGCAAGAGTACTGGAGTGGGGTGTCATTGCTTTCTCCGAGTAGTCCCACCCAACCTTCCAATTCCGAGTCCTCCTGCATCTCAGTTTAAATGTTAGCTTTGTTGCAGACAGACCTCTTCAGTATGTAAATTAGTTCCTGCTGTCCTCTTTGTAAGAATATTCTTTGTTCCTCGTTAAACTTAAATATTTGTAGCTATGATTTTTTTTCTGCTGTTTCCACAAAGGCTCACGTGTGTTGAACGCTCATGGTACGCCAGGCACTTTGTGCTCTATGTGTGTGCGCATTGAGTTGTTCTCAGTTGACCTGTGTGGTATAGGTTGTTATTGGCTATTTTACAAATAAAGACACGAGTCACAGGTTATGTGATTTGCTTCACAGGTTATGTGAAGAAGAGCCAGTCTGGCTCTGATAGTAACCTGATGATACTGCTTTCTACCCTATAGTTGGGAGTGACTTGGTGGAGAACCTTTTATACATGTTAATATATTTGATGCCTGACAGATCCTGGGTTACATTAGGTACTCATCTACAGGGTGCTGTTGAAAAAATGTGGGGAATTGTTGATCATGTGTGGTAGGAGCAGTAAAGGAGTAGTTTGGAGATGAATGACTCTGTTTCCTTGGAGACAGAGTGGATGCCACTCATCAAGAATGAAATTATGGGACATAAATGATGTGGTTAAAAAAAAAAAAAGCTACATGCAATTGTGGAATGATCCAGGAAGACACAGTAGTGTATGTATGTATAATAATTACTTAAAGGGCCTGGCATAAAGCTTACTATAAGAGCCCTCTTTCATAGATTACATATCTAGATGTGAAAGAACTATTCACCAATATCTTAAGACTTTCTATAATTAATTCAATTGAAAGATGACATATTACATAAAAATAAGTCTTCTACTTCAGTGCTCTCACCTAGCACAGGAGCACTGAAGCTTTGCTGAAGGTGGGGATATTGTCTTAAGAGGCAATATTGGATAGTGCCTTCAGAGGCTAGGAAACTCTGTGATTACCCAGGAGCTTATTTTAGAATCTTAACCAAATCAGTTTAAAGATAGCATTGTAGAAACACTCAAATATAATTGCAAACACTGAATATTGTCTTCATGATTATTTCCTCTTAAGAAAAAGGAAAATGACTGGGAGAGCCAGAGCAAGAGCAAGAGGAAGGGCTCGTGGTCAGGAGATGGTGCAGCATGTGGGCGCCTCTGCGGTGAGTGTGCCACTCTTTTCTAACTGCAGGGAGAGTCCTTGAGAAACAAACTGGCTAAGCCTTCATCAGCTTAGGCTGTCAAATTTAAAATCTGAGTCCTGTGAAGGAAGTAGGAACTGAACAAGGAAAATCGTGTTCTATGTCCTGAGGGTGTTGGAAGCTGGTTCTTGACTTCACTTGGTAACCCTTCTTGAAGAAATTTCTTCATAAGATATTTGATTACTAATTTAGATCAGTTTTGGTTGAATGCTTTAGATTTGTTTGACTAGTTATTTCCTCTGATGTCTGTGACCTCTTGACACAAAAAGAATGCTGTTCTTTATTTGCATATAACTGCAGAGTCAGCAGCCTGGTTACATCCAGCCTCGACCTCAGCAGCCGCCAGCAGAGGGGGAATTAGTTGGCCGTGGACGACAGAGAGGGACAGTAGGAGCGACAGCGAAGTCACAAGGTGAAGGGAGAGGGAAAGGGCTTCTGCGTGTGTGTCTGTGCGCTTGTAGCAATAGATGGGGAGCAGTTACCAAAATTCTGTTTAAAGAAAAAGGAGTCCCAGCATCTCCCTCAGGCTGTGCAGCCTGCCATTGATTGCAGTGCCTCAGGATTTCTTTTCTTAGCAACAAAAAAGAGCAAACACTAGAGCCCCACACGAGCTTTTACAAAGCAGGTAAATTCTAAACTGATTATAAATGTGCTTATTATGCATTAATCAATTTAGAACATTCTCTTGGCTTCTTTAGTGGTTTTATCAAAGCTGTACCAACTTTAGTGTTTGTAACTTTGACTTAATAAAATATATTTTCACGTGTGTAGTATTGGTTCATCCTGTTTCTCAGACGGAGAAACTGAGGTCAAAGTTGTGACAGCCAGTAGAGTCAGAATGCCGGTTCTGATTCCAAAAATTGTGCTTTTTCCCTGCATTGTTGCAAAAGCTAATTTTTTCTGGATGCTTGGTATAAGATTTTAATAGTTACTAAGTTTGGTTTTAGAATTGGAAAAAAAACCAAACTCATATATATACATAGAGAATTAATGTAGTAACAGTGGCTTTTAAAACCCTGGGATTGGCATGGGAAATGGGCAATAAAAGTGTTGATACAAATGGAAAACTTGAGAACAAAGTTGGTTCCTTACTTTATGCCTTGCACCACAATATGACCAAATATTTAGTCATCACAGATGAAACCCATGAAATTTAGAAAACATGGATAAATCTAAAATGAACTTGAAGTGGTACGAATTGAACTGTGACAGATACTGGCAGTGTCAAGAGACAACCTGGAAACTTACTGAAATTAGAGAACAGCTCATCTTTCTGATGCACAGAGCAGTCTTGTGAATCTGTGATGGGAAAGGGGACAAAGGAAAGCGCAAATCATTGAAAAGTGCAAAGGGCAGTGAAAATGCTAAGCCTTACCATTAAGTTGAAATTGAACTGGAGCATTTTTTAATCCGGTTATTCTCCATTTTATTTTTTGCCAGTTTTGGCTATTTAAAAACTGGAACTTGTGTTCCATGTAGGATTGTACCAACTTTTGGATGGCGTTTGTAATGTGTAGCAGCATTACACTTTTAGTAGCAGTTATGTTCGTGGTAATTTATCCAGACACTGAATAAGTACATGATTGTGTATGACTGTTAACTACATTCAGGATCCCAACACTGTAAAAACCTATTCAGTAAGGGTAAAACCCGCTGTACTTTAATAACAATGGAGTACCAATTAGCCATTTTCAAGAATGTAAAAACTTGACTGAAATGAAAACAAGTTGTAAAACAGCTTTGTATTTTCAGTAAATATGTGTTATTGTTGGTCAGTTGCTAAGTCGTGTCTGACTCTTTTTGATCCCATGGACTATAGCCCGCAGGCTCTTCAGTCAACAGGATTTTTCAGGCAAGAATACTGGAGTGGGTTGCTGTTTCATGGATTGAACCTGCTTTTCCTGTGTTTCCTGCATTGCAGGCAGATTCTTTTATCGCTGAGCCATTGGGGAAGCTCCAGTGGGCTACATGATGTTTTTAATTTTTAAGGTCCTTGATTACAGTTCATTCATGGGAATCTCCGACTCAGTGGACATGGGTTTGGGTGGACTCCAGGAGTTGGTGATGGACAGGGAGGCCTGGCGTGCTGCGGTTCATGGGGTTGCAGAGTCGGACATGACTGAGCGACTGAACTGAACTGATTGAATCACTTTCCCTGGATGAACTGATTGAATCACTTTCCTCAATCTTTTTTTAAACAATTACCCATTTAATCCAAAAAGTGAACAGAGAGATATAATCTGTTCTATTAGAATAAATATGTCACATTAAATTATAAATGTTTCTGATAATAGAAACATAAGGTTGCATGAGTTTCAAATATATAAGCCAAGTAAGAATTCTATATATCCAGCATTATAGCAGGATATATATCCTCCAAATAAATACCTTTAATGTGCTATATTTTTAAAATACCTTTTGAAATTATCTGATCTGGCAAGATAGTTGGAAAATCTTCAGAGGCCAAAAATGACAAGACTAAATCCAGAGTGGGAATCAAGTGCTGAAACCAGTGACTCCAAAAACCACCTCCAGGTCACTTGCTTTATTATATTTTCCCTAAACATTCTCTGTATTGATCTTCACTAATACTTTTTTTTAACAATGACTCATGAATTTAAATTTAATTCTATGAAACTCAGTTCCCTACCTATATAATGGTATATGCTTTTAAAGATAAGGACCATTGTGAGGACTCAGTGATACTCAGGGTAATGTAAAGCCCTCTTTTACCGTCTTTCCCTGCTCTTGTGAGTATTACATCTGAGAAGTGCTTCTCACAGTAAGCATTCAAGTATCCACTGTGTTTTAGAAATTAAAATGACAGCCTTAACAGATTTATCACTAATGAGACATTAAGACCGAAGTTTTCACTCTGTAAAGTGGGATATGTTGACATGAGAGAACTCTTACACAATAGCATGTCCTGATTTGTGTTTTTAATAAATCATTCTGGCAGCTGCATGAAAGGGGAACAAAGTTTCCAGTTATATCCCTTTTTAAAAAACTTATTTATTTAATTAGAGGCTAATTACAATATTGTGGTTTTTACCATACATTGACATGAATCAAGCTCTATACAGTCAGCAAAAACAAGATTGGGAGCTGACTGTTGCTCAGATCATGACCTCCTTATTGCCAAATTCAGACTTAAATTGAAGAAAGTAGGGAAAACCACTAGACTGTTCAGGTATGACCTAAATCAAATCCCTTATGATTATACAGTGGAAGTGAGAAATAGATTTAAGGGACTAGATCTGATAGATAGAGTGCCTGATGAACTATGGACTGAGGTTCGTGACATTGTACAGGAGACAGGAATCAAGATCATCCCCATGGAAAAGAAATGCAAAAAAGCAAAATGGCTGTCTGGGGAGGCCTTACAAATAGCTGTGAAAAGAAGAGAAGCAAAAAGCCAAGGAGAAAAGGAAAGATATAAGCATCTGAATGCAGAGTTCCAAAGAATAGCAAGAAGAGATAAGAAAGCCTTCCTCAGTGATCATTGCAAAGAAATAGAGGAAAACAACAGAATGGGGAAGACTAGAGGTCTCTTCAAGAAAACCAGAGATACCAAGGGAACATTTCATGCAAAGATGGGCTTGATAAAGGACAGAAATGGTATGGACCTAACAGAAGCAGAAGATATTAAGAAGAGGTGGCAGAAATACACAGAAGAACTGTACAAAAAAGATCTTCATGACCTAGATAATCACGATGGTATAATCACTCACCTAGAGCCAGACATCCTGGAATGTGAAGTCAAGTGGGCCGTAGAAAGCATCATTACGAACAAAGCTAGTGGAGGTGATGGAACTCCAGTTGAGCTATTTCAAATCCTGAAAGATGATGCTGTGAAAGTGCTGCACTCAATATGCCAACAAATTTGGAAAACCCAGCAGTGGCCATCGGACCAGTTTTCATTCCAATCCCAAAGAAAGGCAATGCCAAAGAATGCTCAAACTACTGCACAGTTGCACTCATCTCACACGCTAGTAAAGTGATGCTCAAAATTCTCCAAGCCAGGCTTCAGCAATACATGAACTATGAACTTCCAGATGTTCAAGCTGGTTTTAGAAAAGGCAGAGATCAAATTGCCAACATCTGCTGGATCATGGAAAAAGCAAGAGCGTTCCAGAAAAACATCTATTTCTGCTTTATTGACTATGTCAAAGCTTTTGACTGTGTGGATCACAAGAAACTGGAAAATTCTGAAAGAGATGGGAATACCAGACCACCTGACCTGCCTCTTGAGAAACCTATATGCAGGTCAGGAAGCAACAGTTAGAACTGGACATGGAACAACAGACTAGTTCCAAATAGGAAAAGGAATACGTCAAAGCTGTATATTGTCACCCTGCTTATTTAACTTATATGCTGAGTACATCATGAGAAACGCTGGGCTGGAAGAAGCACAAGCTGGAATCAAGATTGCTGGGAGAAATATCAATAACCTCAGATATGCAGATGACACCACCCTTATGGCAGAAAGTGAAGAGGAACTAAAGAGCCTCTTGATGAAAGTGAAAGAGGAGAGTGAAAAAGTTGGCTTAAAGCTCAACATTCAGAAAACGAAGATCATGGCATCTGGTCCCATCACTTCATGGGAAATAGATGGGGAAACAGTGTCAGACTTTATTTTTGGGGGCCCCCAAATCACTGCAGATGGTGACTGCAGCCATGAAATAAAAAGACGCTTACTCCTTGGAAGGAAAGTTATGACCAACCTAGACAGCATATTGAAAAGCAGAGACATTACTTTGCCAACAAAGGTCCGTCTAGTCAAGGCTGTGGTTTTTCCAGTGGTCATGTATGGATGAGAGAGTTGGACTGTGAAGGCTGAGCACCAAAGAATTGATGCTTTTGAACTGTGGTGTTGGAGAAGACTCTTGAGAGTCCCTTGGACTGCAAGGAGATCGAACCTGTCCATTCTGAAGGAGATCAACCCTGGGATTTCTTTGGAAGGAATGATGCTAAAGCTGAAGCTCCAGTACTTTGGCCACCTCATGTGAAGAGTTGACTCATTGGAAAAGACTGATGCTGGGAGGGATTGGGGGCAGGAGGAAAAGGGGACGACAGAGGATGAGATGGCTGGATGGCATCACCGACTCGATGGACGTGAGTTTGAGTGAACTCTGGAAGTTGGTGATGAACAAGGAGGCCTGGCGTGCTGCGGTTCATGGGGTCACAGAGTCAGACACAGCTGTGCAACTGAACTGAACTGAACTGACATGAATCAGCGATGGGTGCACATGTACCTCCCCGTCCAAAACCCCTTCCCACATCCTTCCACATCCCATCCCTCTGGGTTGTTGTGGTGCCCCGACTTTGAGTGCCCTGTTTCATGCATTGAAGTTGGACTTGTCATCTTTTTCACATATGGTAATATACATGTTTCAATGCTATTCTCTCAAATCATCCCACCCTCACCTTCTCCCACAGAGTCCAAAAATCTGTTCTTTACATCTGTCTCTCACTGTCTTGCATATATGGTTGTTGTTACCATCTTTCTAAATTCCATATATATATGTGTTAATATACTGTATTGGTGTTTTTCTTTCTGACTTACTTCACTGTGTAACAGGTTCCAGTTTCATCCACCTCATTAGAACTTACTCAGATATATTCTTTTTTTATAGCTGAGTAATATTCCATTGTGTATGCGTACTACAACTTTCTTATCCATTCATCTACTGATGGACATCTAGGTTGCTTCCATGTCCCAGCTATTATAAACAGTGCTGTGATGAACATTGGGGTACATGTGTCTCTTTCAATTCTGGTTTCCTCAGTGTGTATGCCCAGCAGTGGGATTGCTGGGTCCTATGGCAGTTCTTTTTCCAGTTTTTTAAGGAATCTCCACACTGTTCTCCATAGTGGCTGTACTAGTTTGCATTCCCACCAACAGTGTAAGAGGGTTCCCTTTTCTCCACCCTCTCCAGCATTTATTGTTTGTAGACTTTTTGAAGGTAGCCATTCTGACTGCAGTGTGATAATACCTCATTGTGGTTTTTATTTGCATTTCTCTGATAATGGGTGATGTTGAGCATCTTTTCATGTGTTTGTTAGCCATCTGTCTTCTTTGGAGAAATGTCTGTTTAGTTCTTTGGCCCATTTTATGATTGGGTCATTTATTTTTCTGGTATTGAACTGCATAAACTGCTTGTATATTTTTGAGATTCTTTGTCAGTTTCATTTCGTGTTATTTTCTTCCATTCTGAAGGCTGCCTTTTCACCTTGCTTATAGTTTCCTTCATTGTGAAGAAGCTTTTAATTGAATTAGTTCCCATTTGTTTATTTTGCTTTTATTTCCATTACTCTGGGAGGAGGGTCATAGAGGATCTTGCTGTGATTTATGTCAGAGAGTGTTGTGCCTCTGTTTTCCTCTAGTTTTATAGTTTCTGGCTTACATTTAGATCTTTAATCCATTTTGAGTTTATTTTTGTCTGTGGTGTTAGAAAGTGTTCCAGTTTCATTCTTTTACAGGTGGTTGACCGGTTTTCCCAGCATCAGTTGTTAAAGAGATTGTCTTTTTTCCAATTGTTAAAAAGATTGTCTTTTTTCCATTGTATATTTTTGCCTCCTTTGTCAAAGATAAGGTGTCCATAGGTGTGTGTGGATTCTTCTCTGGATTCTCTCTTTTGTTCCACTGATCTGTATTTCTGTTTCTGTGCCAGTACCATACTGTGTTGATGGCTGTAGCTTTGTAGTGTAGTCCAGTCAGGCAGGTTGATTGCTCCAGTTCCGTTCTTCTTTCTGCAGCTGTATCCCCATTTAAAACAGCTTTTAGATCGACAGTTAATCAACATTTGACTAAAGTATTAGTCGTAGCAGTACTATATGTGGAGAGGGGAGCAGACTTAATTATTATTTTCAGAAACTTGCAGTTAGATTTTCATATCTATAACTACTAATTTTTCAAGAGAAACTCAAATTTTTCAGGGAAGAATTCAAATTAAGCATTTATGACCAGTTGTTGCTATCAGATTAGATTCAGTATACCTGACCGTTGTTAGTGTGGACACCTTAAGCTGAAAGTCTTTAGTATACAAAGTTCACCAGGGGTTTATTCAGTGGCTGAGTCATGTCTGACTCTTTTGCAACCCCAGGAACTGTAGCTTGCCAGGTTCCTCTGTCCGTATAATTTCCCAGGCAAGGATACTGGAGTGGGTTGCCATTTCCTTCTCCAGGGGATCTTCCTGATCTGTCTCCTGCGTTGGCAGGTGGATTCTTTACCACTGAACCACCAGGGAAGCCCCCAGATACTGAAAGATTTTTAAATGTAGAGACACAGAGAGAACAAACAAATAGACACTAAGGGGGATATAGGGGGCTGGGGCTGGGGGTGGGATAAACTGTGAGATTGAGATTGACATATACACACTACTATGTATAACATAGACAATGAGAAATGAGAACCTACTGTACAGCACTGGGAACTCAGTGCTCTGTGGTGACAAAGGGGGGGATATATGTATATGTATAGCTGATTCACTTTTCTGTACAGCAGAAACTAACACAACATTGTAAAGCAACTAAATTCCAATTAAAACAAAAAACTAAGATAAAAAGACTTAAAAATAGAGCCCCTGAAAATCTTGAGGCACAAGAACCAGCATATTTAGCAGTACTTTTAAAGTGCTTTATAAATGAAGTTCTTACTTAAAACTTACCACACTCCAGTAAAAATCTGTTATAATCAATTTTTCAGGTGTAGAAATTGAAGCTCATATTAAAATAACTTGTTTACAAGATATATCAGGAACCGATATATTTTGTTGAAGCTACATTACTTCTCTTTGAGAAGCTGGCAATTCTAAGCTAATTTTAGCATTTGTGATTAGAAGAGGACTGGTCTCCCTTAGCTTTTTGTTCTCCCAAGTCCGTGACTTCTGTCACTTAGACTTAAGTTTTGCTCAGAATGTCTGCTTGGGCTCCCTCTTGCCATCACATCCAGATTCCAGGCAAGACTGGCAGCTAGGGGCGTGGAGAATATAAAAGCCAGCTATTAATGCCCTTAACGTGCTTTCTCAAAAATTTCATCCAATAATTTCTGCAAAAGTCTCTTAGGCCATCCTTACATGCAAGGAAGGTAGAAATTTTAGTCTGTTAGGTATGTGTGTGCACTCAGTCACTCAGTTGTGTCCAACTCTTCGTGAGCACATGTACTGTGGCCTACCAGGCTCCTCTGTCCACAGAATTTCCCAAGCAAGAATACTGGAGAGGTTGCCATTTCCTGCTTCAGGGGATCTTTGCAACTTAGTCCTCAAACCCTTGCCTCCTGCATTGTCAGGCAGATTCTTTACCACTATGCCACCTGGGAATCCCCTATTAGGTGTGTTACTTCCTAAATAAACTTCTAAAATAAGAATGAAATATTGTTTATTGTGTAGTCAGTCATCTCTGCTACACAAGGTAACATGCATGTTAACTGCAAGCTACAATTTAACACTTGTCTATATAGCTTGTAATTGTTCTTTGGTTCACATCATACTAGTTATATGAAGTGTTCAGTTCAGTTGCTCAGTCGTGTCTGACTCTTTTCGATCCCATGAACCACAGCATGCCAGGCCTCCCTGTCCATCACCAACTCCCCGAGTCCACCCAAACCCATGTCCATTTAGTCGGTGATGCCATCCAACCATCTCATCCTCTGTCGTCCCCTTCTCCTCCTGCCCTCAATCTTTCCCAGCATTAGGGTCTTTTCAAGTGAGTCATCTCTTTGCATCAGGTAGCCAAAGTGTTCAGCTTCAACATCAGTCCTTCCAGTGAACACCCAGGACTGATTTCCTTTAGGATGGACTGGTTGGATCTCCTTGCAGTCCAAGGGACTCTCAAGAGTCTTCTCCAACACCACACTTCGAAAGCATCAATTCTTCAGCACTCAGCCTTCTTCACAGTCCAACTCTCACATCCATACATGACAACTGGAAAAATTTTATACAAATTAAAAGACTTAATAATTTGGATATTTTAACCACAGTTTTTGCAAGTAACTATGTACTGATAGTTAACCTACCCCAGTAGATGTGTATCATGGTCACAGGATTTGCACAGGGTCATCCCATCCATTCTGCTGATTTTTAAGG
Source organism: Oryx dammah (assembly GCF_014754425.2). Classification (NCBI taxonomy): domain Eukaryota; kingdom Metazoa; phylum Chordata; class Mammalia; order Artiodactyla; family Bovidae; genus Oryx; species Oryx dammah. Next base: position 46,155,844 of record NW_024070196.1, on the reverse strand, counting down.
GAATTGGTGAGGAAATTACATTTTAAACTTCAACATTTTCTAATTCAGGTAGCACATTTAAATTTTATAAACTGCCAGTTCTTACACCTATAATTACATCATAAAAGTTGTGAAAATACTGATATTAAGGCCCTTAGGTGATATTATACCTACAGACAGAAAAATAATTACCCAATCAGCAAATATATTTTTCTAAGTTCTTGAATGAGTCCAGTCATCTTGATCTTGTAAAGGTATATATGTCCTGTGAGGGAGCTGACTTTGCCTAGGGTGGTGACAAGAAGGGCTTCATGGAAGAGGTTCTAGCTGAGAAGTTACTTTTTTCTTTGGTTGGCAGATACCTAAAGCATCCTAGCAGGATTGTTACACACTATGTTTAGCACCACAGGAGCCTTTGGGTTTCATGCCATAGTGTACTTTGGCAATTGCATTGTCATGTTGCGTATTACTTAGACGTATTTTTTTCTGTTATTCTTTTTTTTTTTTTTTTTTTAAAGAACTCCAGATATCTGCTGGATTCCAGGAGTTATCATTAGCAGAGAGAGGGGGTCGTCGTAGAGACTTTCATGATCTTGGTGTGAATACAAGACAGAACCTAGATCATGTGAAAGAATCAAAAACAGGTAGGTTAATCATTAAGAGTAAGTTTCATGAGATTACTTTTCAAGTACACAGGACAGCAAATTGAAGCACTTTTACTTAGGTATTTATTTGTATGATGAATTGCTTGAGTGAAAGAGTATGTTTGTTCAAAGACTGCATGGATACTTTTTCCATTTTCCTCTCCCTTTTGGTTTTGAAATAGGTCATAGATGTTTTCAGCTGCACTGAAATATTTTGATACATATTGCGTAGATCACTTTTCTCTTTTAAAGCTTTTTGCTATAAAGATTTCATTGGTTCAGTTGTAAATTACTCTAGTCCAGGGATAATTGTTTTCTAAATGGATGCTTCCAGTAATTTATGGAAATAAAATAGTAGTCCCCAAAGTCAGATGTCTGAGAACTTGTGTTGTCTGTTGCTCTTAGCCCTTTGCTTACAGAACTGCATCTGCCTTGGCATGACAGTAAAGATTTCAAGGAAGCATACACTTGATATATCATTAATTAAATGTGACTTACTTTTACAGGTTCTTCAGGTATTATCGTAAGGCTAAGCACTAACCATTTCCGATTGACATCCCGTCCCCAGTGGGCCTTATATCAGTATCACATTGACTATAATCCGTTGATGGAAGCCAGAAGACTCCGCTCAGCTCTTCTTTTTCAACATGAGGATTTAATTGGAAGGTGTCATGCTTTTGATGGAACAATATTATTTTTACCTAAAAGACTACAGCACAAGGTTATTTCAGTTGTTGGAATGGGGAGAGGGAAATGGGGATTTCTACCTCAAAGTCAAACTGAAACATTCTAGGGTATCTTTAGAGAAACCCAAGTCCATTAGGCTCCTGTCTGTTAGGATTTATAATGCCCCCAAAGGGTGTTTTGGCATAATTGTATCATTCTCAGATCTACCTGAGTGACTTAATCATTACAATCAAGTAATAATAAAGCACTTAAAATCATTTTCTCATACCCATTCTTTTTTTTTTAAAACTTTTCTCAATTTTCATGAGCTTGATCTTGATGGCTCAGATTGTTGCCTTATTCAACAGGCTTATGTATTGGGCTTATTTTAACAAAAGTTTGGTTTTCCACCACTCTGGCTTCAGGTTACTGAAGTTTTTAGTCAGACTAGAAATGGAGAGCATGTGAGGATAACAATCACCCTGACAAATGAACTCCCACCTACGTCACCAACTTGTTTGCAGTTCTATAATATTATTTTCAGGAGGTATGTTAGTGTTTTTCTTTTAACATTTTAATAAGAAATTTTAAACATAATATAAAGTTGAAAGGCATGTATAGTAAGTACTTGTATACTTAGTACCTAGATTTGACAGTGATTGGTTAAGATCATTGGGTTACTCTTGAATTTTAATCATTTTTAGGTGTGATATACTGATATAAATCTTATTTATTTGCTTTAAGCAAGTGTCACGTCTTTCACTTCCTTATTTGTGTTGAGATTAGATCTTTTAAATCCTATTTGAGCTTATATTAAGAACACACAGTCTCTCAAGAGGTCTGTCACTAACCTTATATTCCTTCTCTCCCACAGTGGGTACCAATTCAGAAAACAGGGCAGGATTTAGGCCTATTCAGATTTATTTCTTCCATCATAGGACATATACTGCATGCTCTATAATTTGCTTTCAGTGTGGATGCCCTTTTTTTCTAAATCCAAAATTAGGACACATGTTTTATGAAGACTGCCCTCTATCCCCCTGCTGAGTGGGAAGCAATCTGGATGAGACTGAAATTGGTATGAGAATAGTGAGACATAATACTGGGGTTTGTAATTTACCCTTTTAAGGTGGTCATAAGATATCTGCTACTGATTAATCTTGATAGATATTTACTTGAATTAATGCAATAGGAGATTTACTTTTTTGTAAATGATGGATTGGCAAACTTTTCTTTTTTTTTTTTTGCAAAGGGCCAGATGTATCTCAACCATTCTACTTTGCTGTTGAAGCAGAAAAGCAGTCATTGAGCATATATGATCATGGCTGTGTTCCAATGATGGACACCTTACTGATGGACACTGAAACTTGAATTTCATATAATTCATGCATCTTTATGCATATTATAGTTTTGATTTTTTTCTAGACCTTTAAAAGCTGTTCAAAAAAATAGCTCTTAGGCCATACAAAAATCAGCAGGTAGGCTGGATTTGGCCCACCTACAAGCCATAGTTTGCCAACCTCTGCTGTAAGCAGTATGCCATTCTAATTGTAGTATGGGATACTTATCAGTAGTCATTATTCTGACTTTTCAAATTCTAGGCTTTTGAAGATCATGAATTTGCAACAAATTGGACGGAATTACTATAACCCAAGTGACCCAATTGATATTCCAAATCATAGGTTTGTATAAATTGGGAAGTTTCTATTTCTTAGGTTTAATCACAGACTTTGAAAGTGATGCTCTATTATGAAATGATCAGATTTATTATGGCTGTTAAATGGTACCCATCACATTAAATGAACATTTAACTTGGTTTGAACAATAAAGGAGACATCCCAGAATACCTGGAGCCTTAAAGATCATGTGATATTTACTAGTCACAGGGAAAAAGCATAGAGTTTTCCAACACAAAGTTTATATTTGCTCTTTAGCTGCTCAGTCGTGTCCTACTCTTTGCAACCCCATAGACTGCAGCACGCGAGGCTTCCTTGTCCATCACCAGCTCCTGGAGCTTGCTCAAACTCATGTCCATTGAGTCGGTAATGCCATCCAACCATCTCATCCTCTGTTGTCCCCCTCTCCTCCTGCCTTCAATTTTCCCAGCATCATGGTCTTTTCCAGTGAATCAGCTCTTCACATCAGGTGGCCAAAGTATCGGAGCTTCAGTTTCAGCATCAGTCCTTACAGTGAATATTCTGGACCGATTTCCTTTAGCGTTGACTGGTTTGATCTCCTTGCAGTCCAAGGGACTCTCAAAAGTCTTTTCCAACACCACAATTCAAAAGCATCAGTTCTTCAGCACTCAGCTTTCTTTATGGTCCATCTCTCACATCCGTACATGCTTACACATCCATACATTCATATATTTGCTCATCACCTAAACTCATCATAAAAACTCATCACCTAATTATGATTGCTTCAAAAGTTACTGCAGTGTGTCAGGATATACACTCAAATGGTTTAGGTTTATTTATAATAATTGTAGATATTTTCAGTTAGACTTTTCAAGTTTTTAGAACAATATAAAAATTTAGTAAAGTTGGTGTATTAATTTAAAGTGGAAATGATAATGTTATTATAAAATAACATTCATTGTTGGAGATCTTAAAAAGATCAGTATTTATCTGAAAAAGATAAAAATAAGTAAATTTACTAAAAGACTTATCCTTTTGACCTAGCTAGTAAAGGTAAAAAACAACTTGTAGCATACAAAGTATATTGGGATATTCATAGGAGTTAGTTCATGGCTTTCATTCCATTGGACAGATTGGTGATTTGGCCTGGCTTCACTACTTCTATTCTTCAGTATGAAAATAACATCATGCTCTGCACTGATGTCAGTCACAAAGTTCTTCGAAGTGAAACTGTTCTAGATTTCATGTTCAACTTGTTTCATCAAACTGAAGAACACAAATTTCAAGAACAAGTGTCTAAGGAACTGATTGGTTTAATTGTTCTCACCAAGTAAGACTTTTAAGAATACAAACTAATTTTACAAATCTTAAGATGTTTTGGCTTTCTAGCCCTAAAATGTTAGCTGGAAAGTAGAGATTAAGATTGAGAGGGGAGAGTAGCACAGAAATGGGAGGGAAACTTACAACCTCTCTCAAGAGTTAAAAGTTTTGGGGGAATATACTCATCTGAAAAGGAGAAAAACCCAATTATTTCTGTCCTTTTTAGTTATAATTTTATTTCTCATATTAATTTGGTTACATCCACATCCATCTAGCATCAGTTCAGGTCAGTTGCTCAATCGTGTCCAACTCTGTAACCCTATAGACTGCAGCACACCAGGCTTCACAGCTTTTAAGAAATTTGTTTCCCTGTTCTTTCTATACTATTGCACATTACCAAATGATTTGAAATTTTATTTTCTAGAAAGTGTATGTTGTCTAGTTTTTTGTTTTTTCTTTAACATTTCTATATGTTTTAATCAAATATTGACAAATCTCAACTGGTCATAGGTATAACAACAAAACATACAGAGTAGATGATATTGACTGGGACCAGAATCCAAAGAGTACCTTTAAAAAAGCAGATGGCTCTGAAGTCAGTTTCTTAGAGTACTATAGGAAGGTAAGACATTAATACTGATTTTTATCTTTTTAATGTGAATGGCTTAGACCTTAGGAGAAATCTGAAATACCTTCAGTACAATTTTCTAATAGCTAATGAATTTTCTAATACATATGGAACAAGTGGCCCTTAAAGCTGTATATAAATATGTTTATCAAGCCAGTCACAGCATAGTTAGCTCATAAGCAAGTGAGAGGTGCTCTTTCCTGGTTCTTTTTCTGAAGTGGATTCAGGATTACATTTGAACTTAACCATGTAGAGGACAAATAGATAATAGATGATAAAAAATACAAGTTAACAGCTTACCATACTGTCTTTCTGTAACTAGCACTTCTTCAAAAACTTCATCTGGCAATGGCAGCTCAAGATCTTTGAACCCTTAGCATCAGTTGTGATAAATCTGCAAATGGGTTAACTCAATCTTTGTCTAACATGTTGACAGAATTCAGACAAACTTGTTTCATGGAGGTTTGATAGTAAGTTCAGTGGTTGATCTTCCAGCACCAGTTTGTAAAAGATGATTCTACCTTTTGGCACAGTGATCGCTAAATTGAAAAAGACACCAGAGGCAAGTAATATTAAGTTTGTACAAAAGTAATTATGGCTTTGGACCATGAATTTCAAGTCATCATCAGTTCAGTTCAGTTGATCAGTCAGTCTGACTCTCTGCGACCCCGTGGACTGCAACACGCCAGGCTTTCCTGTCCATCACCAACTCTTGGAGCTTGCCCAAACTTGTGTCCATCAAGTCGGTGATGCCATTCAACCATCTCATCCTCTGTTGTCCCCTTCCCCCCTGCCTTTAATCTTTCCCAGCACCAGGGTCTTTTCCAGTGAGTCATTTCTTTGCATCAGGTGGCCAAAGTACTAGAACATCAGCATCAGTCCTTCCAATGAATGTTCAGGACTGATTTCCTTTAGGATTGACTGGTTTGATCTCCTTGCTGTTCAAGGGACTCTCAAGAGTCTTCTCCAACAGCATAGTTCAAAAGCATTAATTCTTTGGCACTCAAATTTATTTATGGTCCATCTCTCACATCCATACATGACTATTGGAAAAACCATAGCTTTGACTGAACAGACCTTTGTCAGTAATGTCTCTGCTTTTTAATAGTTTGTCATAGCTTTTCTTCCAAGGAGCAAGTGCCTTTTAATTTCATGGCTGCAGTCACCATCTGCAGTGATTTTGGAGCCCAAGAAAATAAAAGTCTGTCACTGTTTCCATTGTTTCCCCATCTCTTTGCCATGAAGTTATGGGACTGGGTGCCATGATCTTCATTATCTGAATGTTGAGTTTTAAGCCAACCTTTTCACTCTCCTCTTTCACTTTCATCAAGAGGCTCTTTAGTTTGTCTTTGCTTTCTGACATAAAGGTGGTGTCATCTGCATATCTGAGCTTATTGGTATTTCTCCTGGCAATCTTGATTCCAGCTTATGCTTCATCTAGCCCAGCATTTCGCATGATGTACTCTGCATATGCATGGTGACAATATACAGCCTTGACATACTCCTTTCCTGATTTGGAACCAGTCCGTTTTTCCATGTCCAGTTCTAACCGTTGCTTCTGCATATGGATTTCTCAGGAGGAGGGTCAGGTGGTCTGGTATTCCCATCTTTTTCAGAATTTTCCAGTATGTTTGTGAGCCACACAGTCAAAGGCTTTAGTGTCAAGAAAGCAGAATTAGATGTTTTTCTGGGATTCTCTTGCTTTTTCTGTGATCCAGTGGATGTTGGCAGTTTGATCTCTGGTTCCTCTACCTTTTCTAAATCCACCTTGTACGTCTGAAAGTTCTTGGTTCACATACTGTTGAAGCCTAACTTGGAGAATTTTGAGCATTACTTTGCTAGTGTGGAAGATGAGTGCAATTTTGCGGTAATTTAAACATTCTTTGGCATAGCCTTTCTTTGGGATTAGAATGAAAACTGACCTTTTCCAATCCTGTGGCCACTGCTGAGTTTTCCAAATTTGCTGGCATATTGAGTGCAGCACTTTAACAGTATCATCTTTTAGGATTTGAAATAGCTCAGCTGGAATTCCATCACCTCCACTAGCTTTGTTCAAAGTGATGCTTCCTCAGGCCCATTTGACTTTGCACTCCAGGATATCTTGCTCTCGGTGAGTGATCACACCATAATGGTTATCTGGGTCATTAAGATCTTTTTTGTACCGTTCTTCTGTGTATTCTTGCCACCTCTTCTTCTTCCTTTTTTTTTTTTTTTCTGTTTCTATTAGGTCCATACTGTTTCTTTCCTTTATTGTGCCCATCTTTGCATGAAATGTTCCCTTGGTATCTCTAATTTTCTTGAAGAGATCTCTAGTCTTTCATAACTAGGATCCAACACATCTTTATTAACCAAAATAGGGAGCATTCCAACCAACACATTTTTGCCAATGAGAAATAAGTTTGTTTATTCCTATGTGTAAAAATCTGTGCTTCAGGATTAGATAACTCTTGGAAAGCATTTGTTGCCTTCTGCTGGTTGTGGAAGCATTTTGCCTATAGAAAGTTGTCGAGATGCTTGAAAAAGTGGTAGTAAGTTGGCACAAGGTCAGGTGAATATGGCGGATGAGGCAAAAGCTTGTAGCCCAATTGTTTCAACTTTTGAAGCGTTATGTGATGTGAGGTTAGGTATTGTTGTGGAGAAGTGGGCCTGTTTTGTTGACTAATACTGGCTGCAGGCTTGCAGTTTTTGGTGCATCTCATCAATTTGCTGAGCATACCTTTCATATGTAATGTTTTCACTGGGATTCAGAAAACTGTAGTGGATCATATGAGCATCAGATGACCAGAAAAATATTTTTTTGGCGCAAGTTTGTCTTTGGGCAGTGCTTTGGAGCTGCTTCTCTGTCTAACCACTGAGCTGGTTGTCGCCAGTTGTATAAAATCCACTTCTGATATTGTTGCATAGATTAAGAAGACAATTCAAAACTAGTTTTTTGGTTTGTGGTCAGCTTGTGAGGCACCCATTTGTGGAACTTTTTCACCTTTCCAGTTTGCTTCAAATGCAGAATGACCATAGAGTGGTTGGCGCTGAGTCCTGCAGCAGCGTCTGGTATAACTGTAAGAGGGTCAGGTTCAGTGACGCTCTCAGTTGGTCGTTGTCTATTTCCGACGCCCGGCCGCTGTCCTCCTCATCTTCACATCTCTTGTGTCTTTCATAAAACTTCTGCAGTGTACGTTTGTTGGCAGCTCCTGGGCCACATGTACTGTTGTAAGTTGTCTCTGCTGCTTTATGATCCATTTTGAACTAAAAAAAAATATTGCTTGAATTTGCTTTTTGTGTAACATTTCTATGCTGCTGCTGCTAAGTTGCATCAGTCGTGTCCGACTCTGTGCGACCCCAGGGACGGCAGCCCACCAGGCTCCCCTGTCCCTGGGATTCTCCTGGCAAGAACACGAGTGGGTTGCCATTTCCTTCTCCAGTGCATGAAAGTGAAAAGTGAAAGTGAAGTCGCTCAGTTGTGTCCAATCCTCAGTGACCCCGTGGACTGCAGCCCACCAGGCTCTTCCGCCCATGGGATTTTCCAGGCAAGAGTACTGGAGTGGGGTGCCATTGCCTTCTCCAATATTTCTATAGTCTAAAATAAATAGAAGCAGCAAGTAATAAGTCATTAGCAAAAAAACATAAAGCAAGAAATGTACATTAAAATGGATGTATAACCACATTTATTTAAGAATGTATTCCAATATCAAATGGTAAAGTTCAACAGTGTAAAACTGCAGTTACTTTTGCACCAACCTAATGGAACAGCTACTGACTAGAAGAAAAAATAAAATGTTTCTGTAGGAAGGCATCAAATGTTGTAGTGGTCAGAGATGAGCAGATCTGCCTCCTAAATCCTTAGAAGTCACTTCCCATTTGATGTGCTCTGTCAGAAGTGCAGGAACACACATCAATTAAAATTTAAAGCTTGTTTTTGAAGTGCTAAAATTTATATAACTTTTTTCTACTTTCTGTAGATTATTTCTTTTTTCTAATAAGTAGAATAAATGAACTATTATTAGTGTGTATATAAAATGTCAAAAGTATTCATCTGACTGGTGATCTTTGAAATGTCTTTTTGCTGAAAAATCCGTTGCTGCCTGATCTTCAGCTGCTCTCCTCTCCTATTAATGAGAAGATCAGATGCCACTCTGGAGGGAAATGATGCCCTAAGAAGTTGCATTAAGAACTGGTCTTACCCTGGCAAAATGAAAACAGGCCAAGGGTCATCTCAGCTTGATTTCCCCACTGCTGTTTTTAACCTCTGAAAATTCCTTGTGGACTTGAACCATGTTTGACCTAGATTCTTCTGAGTGTCAGAGGTTACTGTGACAAGCATTTTTCTGTAGTTCATTTGAATAATCACGATCAGGGATGGGAAGAGTTGGTATACATCAGCAGCAAATACAGAGAGGACACAGTTGAAAGTTGATTTAAACCTGAAGCAACATTAAGGAAAATTCTCCCCTTCTCTGACTAGTACCAAATCTTACATGCCTGCTTGTTCTTCCACAAGTGACCTTTTAAATGTTGACATACTTCAGGGTTCTGCCTCAGGTCCCCGGTTGCTATATATTTACTGTTTAGGTGATCTCTAGTCTGTGCAAAGACTTCAGATATAATATGTTAACAGTTGGGTGGATTGAAATATGTGAAAGAAATAAGGCATTCTTAAAACTTCTTAGTGGAAATTCAGTCTTAGTAATAAGTGATGGCTTAGATATTATATGAAGAGAATATCTAGGAAATACCCAGGGTGGAAAGAAGGGCCTTTGGAAGAAAAGATCATGGTCAATAACTTTAAAAATCTAATATTAAACAGAAATGAAAGTGCTAGTTCTTCAGATGTAGGGGAAAGTGTTAAAAGAACTGACAGGCTTTCTTTTACGCACTAAGAGTATAAGAGGGAAATCCCACAGCTCTGTAATTAGGAATTATGCATTTTAAGCCCCTTTGGTGAAATAGAGAAATAGGAATACTTATGAAATCACTACCCACCTTGTGTGTATACCCAAGTGAATGGTGTGTAAGCAGGGTGACTGTTAATAGACCCCTAATAAAAAATAGTATGATAAAATAAATAATACAGTAAGTGGAGCAGAGGTCACACATGCATGGTCTACTTAGAATTTTTTTTTTTTTGCCTGGATGATTGTTAAAGAGTTTAGTGTAGGACAGAGTCAATGCAAGCTAAAATTCGTGGTTTCTTACTTCATGATGGTAGGTGGTCAGGACCTTGATTGTATGCCAGGAAGAAGGAATGGGCAGGTGGAGTAGTCTTCTGGAGAGAGCAACACTCATGAAATGGCTGTGATGGTACTACTGTCTTGTATGCTTACTGCAGATGTGATTTTATTTGAGAATAAAGTTAGAGCTAAATTAACCAGGATAGCAATGCTAGAAGAGGATACAGGAAATGATAGGTCTTCAGGAGACAGGGCCAGAAGCGCTTAGTGAAGGGAACCCAAGAGGTCTGCTGTGGTCTAGAATGGTAGCGCTGACCTGGAGGCCAGAGGCCTGTCTCACACATGTTAGATCCTAGACATCAACATGTTTGATCTCTTTACATATTGTAAATCTAATCTTAGACAGTGATTACATGTGGGCAATCTTAAAAGATGGGGAACCTTAATACTGCTCAGTTGAAATTCAAGTGCAAAGTAAACTTTCAGCTTTCCCTGATTAACACTGTTCCGTAGAGTACACACATTTTCCCTCCCCCTTTATTAGCGTGAGGCTTCTTTCATGAGCTCATCCTTACTATGAGTAGTTTTAGAGGAATTACGCTGTTGTGAAGACCTGGAGTTACACAGACTACTGTTTCTGAACCAAGAAGTCAAAAAAAATGAAGTAAATAGAAATGTAACAAAAAGTCAAAACTTAGAGCCTTACCATCCTTGACCATTTAAGTTTTTAGGAGAAAAGATGAGTCTATATAATCACAACCTATTTTAGTAGGACCAGAAAGACAGTATGTTTTACTTGGAAACAGATACTAGCCTTGCTATTAGCATATATGCTTAGTTTCAAAAAGTGAAACTTTATTCTGATCTGTCCTTAATTCCTTTTTCCAAAAAAAAAAAAAAAAAAGTGAAACTTTTTTTGTCCCTTAACATGTTACTAAAGGCATTTACTGTGAACAGCGATATCTTTCTTCCCTTAAATAGCAATATAACCAAGAAATCACTGACTTGAAACAGCCAGTTTTGGTGAGTCAGCCTAAACGAAGGAGAGGCCCTGGCGGCACATTACCAGGCCCAGCCATGCTTATCCCTGAGCTCTGCTACCTCACAGGTATGCTGACTTGCCTTCATCGGATGAAGCCACTGAGTAGTTCCTCTTCAGTTCTAGAAGCCATTAAACATTCCTTTACTGCACCCATCCTCCCCACCACTAGCCCGACCCTTAAAACTGGTTTGTCTCCTGGGAGTTCTTTCACTCATCACCACCCTACATTCCATATAGTTAGATACAATTCTTGTTTCTTTAACTGTATAGTTTTATTCTGTTTAAAGGTTTAACTGATAAAATGCGTAATGATTTTAATGTGATGAAAGACTTGGCTGTTCATACAAGACTAACTCCAGAGCAAAGGCAGCGGGAAGTAGGAAGACTGATTGATTATATTCATAAGTAAGTCATCTATGCTTTACTGGGGTATGTTTTCAGTTCTTTATTTTATGTGGGTTTGGAGGAGTGACTTTCTTGGGGGAATGACAGAAAGTAATTTTGTTTTTTATGTGTATTTTCAGTATTCAGGGTGGGTTCTTTGTGTTTCTAAGTGAGGCTGCTATTTGTCAGGGGATAATTAGCTCAGTTGGTGAAGAATCACCTGCAGTGCAGGAGATCTGGGTTCAGTTCCTGGGTCGGGAAGATCTGCTGGAGAAGGGATAGGCTACCCACTCAAGTATTCTTGGGCTTCCCTTGTGGCTCAGCTGGTAAAGAATCTGCCCGCAATGCGGGAGACCTGGGTTCGATCCCTGGGTTGGGAAGATCCCCTGGAGAAGGCAAAGGCTATGCACTCCAGTATTCTGGCCTGGAGAATTCCACGGACTGTACATGGGGTTGTAAAGAGTCAGACATGACTGAGTGACTTTCACGTTAAGTTAAACCATGGTATTTCTAATTCTGTTAGAAAAAGAGAATAAAATAGAAAGTGAAATTGTTACAGCATTGTGTTTACTTTGAGGAGGAGATAGTTTGGGCAGCAGAATTTTAAATGAAAGGATATTGTGAAGGGAAACATAGACATAATAAGAGAAAAACATTTCTGTGTTTCCTAGCATTCTCACCAGTATTTCAATCCTGAAAGAAACATTGACATTTGTTATAGGTTGCAGTGGGTCTCTGTTTGCTTGTGTATGTTATTAGTTTTTGCTGTTTCCTTACATTTAGTGATAAGCAATATGTTAAATTTACAGAGATGATAATGTGCAGAGGGAGCTTCGAGACTGGGGTTTGAGCTTTGACTCCAACTTACTGTCCTTCTCAGGAAGAATTTTGCAAGCAGAAAAGATTCATCAAGGTGGAAAAACAGTAAGGCAGTTCTTAAAAGTTGTCAGTGAAATCAGGTTTGGTTCAGATTCACAATAAAGCAAGCACGAATAACCTAATTCCATGCCGGTATAGTCCTTTCCTCTTTTCCGTGACCCACATCCTCTCTTTGTCCACCTATCTGAATACAGGAGGAGGAAATGTGGGAACACTCAAGAAGGCGAAGCCTGTAGCTTGTCTTCAAAACCATCTGTGAGACTAAGATAACAGGTGGCTTAATTTTTTAAATAACCTGAATTTTTTAAATTGAGGTATAGAAGTCTCTTAAGCATCTAATTGGGTTGATATTTTGTCTGCCACTACAGTGAACTTTTACTTGGAAAACTCCCTGTTTATTTAGCTTCATTTTTTCCTGGACCATTTGTTTGTTAGGGATATATATATTTGCACACATACACACATATATGGAGATATATATATATATATATATATATATATATATGAACTATTGTGATACCTTTTATATCTTATCTCTAGGAAAGGAAAGCAAGTATTCTAAAATATGTTTTTGTGTAATTGAAACACTACAAGTACCAAACTTTTAAAAATCTCTTTATAAAAAGCTGTGTTGTTCTGTTTTCGAAATGTTCTACAGATAACAACCTAATCATGTAGCTTAATATTTTAATTACTATTGCTTTATTGTCCTTTGTAGTAAATATATAGTCTTGTATAAGAGTTGCTCTGGAGGTGGGTAGGACATGTAAAAAGCAGGCTTTTCCTTCTGTGATAGATAGAGGGCATTGTACTTTGAGTTACGTGTTAGCTTTCTGCCTTACTATCAGATGTTTTCATAGCTTGCCTTCAGTATCTGACACCTCAGTCATAAAGTCACTTAACTTTCAAGGCCTTGTTTTTTTATATCTTTATCATAAGGTGAATAGTACCTATCCTTGTAAGATTTTATAAAAGATTAAGAAAAGGGCTACAGCTTAAGATACTATTACAGGCAGGTGAGCACTTGAGTGGCAGCTGTTAACATGAGTGTATTTTAAATAAAATTGCTGTAATCCTTTGAATACATTTTTCTTTTTCCTTACTCAGAGCATTTTGTTTATGACTGCTGTTCAGATTTAAAAGTAGTACTTTGAGATTTACACTATCCATGGTAGAATTATTGAAGAATTTTTGGCTTTATCCCTGAGAACTTACAATGGAATTTACAATGTCTCTGAACTTTCTTCTAGTTTGATTACAATCCACAATTTGCAGATTGGTCAAAAGAAACAAGAGGTGCACCATTAATTAGTGTTAAGCCACTAGATAACTGGTTGTTGATCTATACGCGAAGAAATTACGAAGCAGCCAATTCGTTGATACAAAATCTATTTAAAGTTACACCAGCCATGGGCATACAAATGAAAAAAGCAATAATGTAAGTTTATCAAGTCGTTTCTACTCTGAAAATTGACTCATAGTCATTTGGAAGGTGGGAACTTAAACTGTTAAAAGCTATTAAAAACATTAAATTATCTTAAAGATCTGATCAAGTTCCTTGTACGGTGGACACAGAAATGTGTTCGAGTCACTAAGAATGAGCGGGACAAAAAAAGGACTATTTCTCAAACAATTGCCGTTGAGTGTGTTAGAATTCCCTTTGACTACATGGCTACTCCTGGTGTTCTGTTTCATATTTCACCCAGAAGTGTTGCTTGTGTTACAATCTGTGGGAACCTTTTAACACATAGTACATTTTTTTGGTTAACTTTTTCTGAATGTTGAATTACGTATTTCCATTCTAGGATTGAAGTGGATGATAGAACTGAAGCCTATTTAAGAGTCTTACAGCAAAAGGTTACGTCAGATACCCAGATAGTAAGTAGCTAGTTGATATGTAGGCAGTTGACCTGGAATCAGTTGTTGTAAATGGGACATTGGTAAACCTTCGAACTTGAGTTCAGTGTTAAAAATGTTATAATTAGGTTCCCAAACCAGTCACAAAATACGTATTTTACTTTCCTAAGATAGCTCAGTTAATGCCGGCTTTAGTTGGGTGCCTAGGAGCTTGTGTGCTGCAGATGGTAAGGAAGGGATGGAAGAAAACAAAGCCATCTTAAATTTACCCAGACTCAAATGCTCTAATTCTAGAAAGTTACAGAGAGGGAGTAGGGAAGAGAAAAGGCACAAGGGTAGAAATCAGTACTTGTCCAGCACATGTGGTAAATTAGTATATTTGTAGTTACACTTAGTATAATTAATAAGATGGCAAAGACAGATTTAATGAAAAACAATATACCTGTATTGCTTTAAGCCTAAGAGATGAGTTGCTTGCTTCTAATGGATTCCTTTTAGTCCTTTGTCTCATACTTAAATGCCACAGGCAGAGTACTATTAAGTTGTCTTGAATAATAGAGATACCAAGGGTAGGGAAATTATTTTATTGGGGGCTATGGTAAGAAAAATAAAAATCTGGGACTATAAATTGGGGAATACAGCAGTAAGTTAGAGTTGGATTCAGCTGCAGAACTTGAATCCTCAGAATTTGGGCAAATATAGGTGGCTTAGTTGCTTGGTTAATTTTCCAGCCTTTTTATAATGTAATTGACATTTAACATTGTGTGAGTTTAAAATGCACATTGTGATGATTTGATATATTGTGAAATGATGACCACAGCACTTTAGTTAATATCTCCATCATGTCACGTAATTGCAATTCTTCTTTGTATATGTGGTAATAACCTTTAAGATCCACTCTGTTAGCAGCTTTCAAGTATATAATGTATGTATAACTGTGATCACCATGCTATACACTAGATTCTCAAAACTTACTTTTTAACTGGAAATGTGTATCCTTTGTCTAACCCCATTTGGGACAGGCATCTGTTTAGATCAGTCATTTCAGTTTCCCCAGAATTGCCCATGAACTTCTAGGAAATTTCATAGTTTGATCATACTCCCAAGCCAGAGCTTTGAGAGTTTTAAAAGCTGTGATTCTAGGTAGGGCATGAGTAAATGAAAATTGTAAGCATTTTAGAAAAGCTTTTATTTGTCCACCTGTAAGTTATCACTAACTTATTTTGCCCTATTCCCTACTTCTAAATTTTTCCAAGCTGGTAACAGACCATGTTTAACTAACTTCTCAAGTTTTAATGATACTCGGTTTTAAATTGTTTGCTTAACTTGATTTCATGCTTAGTATATATTACTTAGTTGAATGTAATGAGCATTATGGGCATCCCTGATGGCTCAGCGTTAAAGAACCTGCTGCAGTGCAAGAGACACAAGAGGCACAGGAAGAGCCCCTGGAGGAGGAAATGGCAACCCACTCCAGTGTATTCTTGCCTGAAAAATTCCACGGACAGAGGATCCTGGCGGGCTACAATCGAAAGGGTTGCAAAGAGTCGGACATGACTGAGCACCCAGTTACTCTCAGTGAGCATTATATAAATGTTAATGTCATACTTACTAGTCCGTGGCAGAGATGGATAGTAAAGTATGAATATCAGTAAATGATTATGTGTTTATGAATCACAGGTGGGTTTAGTTTCCTCTCTTCTCCTTTGAATTTCATTATCAGTTTCCTAATTCTTTGTAATGAGGACATTTTGTTTCTTTTTAGGTTGTTTGTCTGTTATCAAGTAATCGGAAAGATAAATATGATGCTATTAAAAAATACTTATGTACAGATTGCCCTACTCCAAGTCAGTGTGTGGTGGCCCGAACCCTAGGCAAACAACAGACTGTCATGGCCATTGCTACCAAGATTGCGCTGCAGATGAACTGCAAGATGGGAGGAGAGCTCTGGAGGGTTGATATGCCTGTAAGTTTGATTTAATTGCTAGATATAAGTTTTGTTATTTTAAAAAATGCATTTTTATTGTATTGGCATTCCATTGTATCTAAAATTACGATGTTCTTGTTAAAGCTGAAGCTAGCGATGATAGTTGGCATTGATTGTTACCATGATACCACAGCTGGACGGAGGTCAATTGCAGGATTTGTGGCAAGCATCAATGAAGGGATGACTCGGTAAGTGGGCTTTGATAGCCGTAGATTAAGTGCTGAACGTAGGCAAACAGGACATGAGTGCAGGGGCCAGTGTCTGGGGAGTACCAGAATTGTGTTAATTTTTTAACTTGGTTTCTTTTACATTTAGTTCAGTTCAGTCACTTAGTCGTGTCCGACTCTTTGCGACCCCATGAATCGCAGCATGCCAGGCCTCCCTGTCCATCACCAACTCCCAGATTTCACTCAGACTCACGTCCATCGAGTCTGTGATGCCATCCAGCCATCTCATCCTCTGTCGTCCCCTTCTCCTCCTGCCCCCAATCCCTCCCAGAATCAGAGTCTTTTCCAATGAGTCAGTTCTTTGCATGAGGTGGCCAAAGAACTGGAGTTTCAGCTTTAGCATCATTCCTTCCAAAGAAATCCCAGGGCTGATCTCCTTCAGAATGGACTGGTTGGATCTCCTTGCAGTCCAAGGGACTCTCAAGAGTCTTCTCCAACACCACAGTTCAAAAGCATCAATTCTTCAGCACTCAGCCTTCTTCACAGTCCAACTCTCACATCCATACATGACCACAGGAAAAACCATAGCCTTGACTAGACGGACCTTTGTTAGCAAAGTAATGTCTCTGCTTGTGAATATGCTATCTAGGTTGGTCATAACTTTCCTTCCAAGGAATAAGCGTCTTTTAATTTCATGGCTGCAGTCACCATCTGCAGGTATTTTGGAGCCCCCCAAAATAAAGTCAGCCACGTTTCCACTGTTTCCCCATCTATTTCCCATGAAGTGATGGGACCAGATGCCATGATCTTCGTTTTCTGAATGTTGGGCTTTAAGCCAGCTTTTTCACTCTCCACTTTCACTTTCATCAAGAGGCTTTTTAGTTCTTCTTCACTTTGTGCCATAAGGAGTGTCATCTGCATATCTGAGGTGATTGATATTTCTTCCGGCAGTCTTGATTCTAGCTTGTGCTTCTTCCAGCCCAGCATTTACTGGATCTTTTTTACATTAGATCCAATAAAATAACTAGGAAATAAACCAGTTATTAGCTACTCTAACCATTTTTAATGTCCTTCACTGGCCCTTAATCTGTAGTGGTCAGGCTACGTTGTAAGTTATTTTATTATTTGTATTTGGTGAGAGGATGCATCTCTTTAAATGTGACAATCTCTAAAAGCTTCTTTAATAAATTTATTATTTTGAATGTCATTTCAAGTTTCCATGTTAACTTTATTTTGGAAAACCCACTCAAGTTTACCCAGTCACTTGTATATCAACATAGTGAAATTATTTTTCAGTGCTTTTCTTAGAACTAATAGAATTGCCAAGAATAGGAAGAATGAAAATTGAAGCATATATGTGTTGGCATTACTGGTACTTGGGCGTATTTCAAGGTATTTTATCTTTTAGAAGAGTGTCTTTTACCAGGAGTATAGTATTAGTATGCTTCTGTGTATATTGAGGTGTAAACCTAGGAGGCATATCTGGCTATTACAACTTACGTTTTATTTCCTCCTCGGGGATGGAATTATGGGATTGATTTATAATGGAAAAAAAAAAGCTTTGTCTGTGAGCGATTTCCTGTATTTTGTTACCTCCATTTAAGTTTTCATCAAGGAAGTTAAAGATAATAAATTGCATAGATATAGAAAAATTCAAAAGTAAAAAAATTCTGTGTGGCTGTATTCTCACCTCAGCCATTTTTTCTCTGAATAGCTGGTTCTCTCGCTGTGTGTTTCAAGACAGAGGACAAGAGCTAGTAGACGGGCTGAAGGTGTGCTTGCAAGGTAAGCCACCTGTTGTGTGTCAGTCTGGCCTCCAAACTCCAGTCTTCAAGAAGCTATCTTAAAGCTGTGATTCTGGGAAAACAAAAACCAAACAAACAAAAAAACCTGTGCCTGGAGTTTGGTAGAAGCACACATTTTTCATTCTGTGTTAATGTATTTAAAACTTTTCTGGCTTTCTTTCAGCTGCTCTAAGGGCTTGGAATAGCTGCAATGAATACATGCCTAGTCGAATTATTGTGTATCGGGATGGCGTAGGAGACGGTCAGCTCAAAACATTGGTGAACTATGAAGTACCACAGTTTTTGGATTGCCTGAAATCTGTTGGTAGAGGTTACAAGTAAGCATATGACATGTAAAGTGTTTCCTTTTTATAAAACTGCATTTTGTATCTTTGAAAATAACATCACAAGGTGGAAAGGTAAGTGAGAACCTAACTTTATAGGCACAATAGGACTTGAGGTAATGGAAGGGGTTGGGGGGTGGGTGTCTCATGGAGACTGTTTGTAGAGGAGAGGCTAGAAATGTAGAGTGGAAGTTCCTTCAAGGAATGACACATGGAAACACCTTCACTGACCAGCTGCTGCCACTTTTCTCTCCTACAGCCTTGAAGTATGAGGGTCTGATTATCCCAATGCAGCCATAGGCGTCTGCAGCATTGGTTGAAATAAATCTTCCAGATAGTCTTAACGTACTCTTTCTCTACCTCCTTTTACAACAAATACTTGTTTAATTTCTTTGAACTCAGCTGGACTGGTTTTTGATGGGTAGATGATGGGCATGTGTTTGGTGTCCTAGGAGGAGACCGTTAACCTCTGTCCTTTGAGGCAGTCTTCACAGCCAAGGGAAGCTGTACTCATAACTGAATGCTACTCGGGCTCTCCTTTGAGACCTACATTGGTTTTTGCTTTGCTCTCCTACCAAGGTCATTTGTTGGTTCTCTCTGGCAGTAAATTGCATGCCATCTCAAGATAGCTGTTCTAATAAGTTACATTGTTTAACTTTTTGCTGTTTTCTTTCTCATACTGTAAGCGAGTTGAGATCAGGGACTGTTGAATATGCAGGGCTCGGTGCATAATATATTTTGTGGAGTTGATTTTTAAAGATGCTTAGAATATCCAGGAGGTATGTTTGTATGTGCTTGCACATGCATATTGTTCAGTTTCTAGATCATGTTTGATGCTTTGTGACCCTATCGACTGCAGCACACCAGCCTTCCCTGTCTTTGACTATATCCTAGAGTTTACTCAAACTCATGTCAGTTGAGTTGATGATGCCATCCAACCATCTCATTCTCTGTCACCCCCTTCTCTTCTTGCCCTCAGTCTTTCCCAGCATCAGGGTCGTTTCCAATAAGTTGGCTCTTCGAATCAAGTGGCTGGAGTATTGGAGCTTCAATTTCAGCACCAGTCCTTCCAATGAATATTCAGGGTTGATTCCCTTGGATTGATTGACTTGATCTCCTTGCTGTGTCCATGGGACTCTCAAGAATCTTCTCCAGCACCACTGTTTGAAAGCATCAATTCTTTGGCACTCAGCCTTTTTTAAAAAATAAATACAAATTTATTTATTTTAATTGGAGGTTAATTACTTTATAATATCATATTGGTTTTGCCATACATCAACATGAATCCGCCACAGGTATACATGTGTTCCCCATCCTGAACCCCCCTCCCTCCTCCCTCCCCAACTCTCACATCCATACATGACTACTGGAAAAACCATAGCTTTGAATATATGGACCTTTGTCAGCAAAGTAATGTCTCTGCTTTTTAATATGTTTTCTAGGTTTGTCATAGCTTTGCTTCCAAGGAGCAAGCGACTTAGTTTTGTGACTGCAGTCACCATCCACAGTGATTTTGGAGCCCAAGAAAATAAAATCTGACACTATTTCCACATCTTTTTGCCATGAAGTGATGGGAGTGGATTCTATGATCTTTATTTTTTGAATGTTGATTTTTAAGTCAGATTTTTCACTCTCCTCTTTCACCTTCATCTAAAAACTCTTCAGTTCCTCTTCACTTTCTACCATTAAAGTGGTATCATCTACATATCTGAGGTTGGTTGTATTTCTCCCGGCAATCTAAATTCCAGCTTGGGAGTCATCCAGCCCAGTATTTCTCATGATGTAAACTGCATATAAGTTCAATAAGCAGGGTGAACAATATACAGCCTTGATGTATTCTTTCCCAGTTTGGAACCAGTCTGTTTTCCCATGTCCAGTTCTAACTGTTGCTTCTTGACCTGCATACAGGTTTCTCAGGAGGTAGGTAAGGTGGTCTGATATTCCCGTATCTTTAAGACTGTTCCACAGTTTGTTTTGATCCACACAGTCAAAGGTTTTTGCATAGTCAATGAAGCAGAAGTAGATTTTTTTTCTTTAATTCCCTTGCTTTTTCTTTAAGCCAGAGGATCTCTGGATCCAGTTTGATCTCTGGTTCCTCTACCTTTTCTAAATGCAGCTTGTACATCTGAAAGTTCTCAGTTCATGTACTGTTGAAGCCTAGCTTGAAGGATTTTGAGCATAATCTTGCTAGCATGTGAAATGAGTGCAGTTGTATGGTAATTTGAATATTCCTTGTCATTGCCTTTCTTTGGGATTGGAATAAAAACTGACCTTTTCCAGTCCCGTGGTCACTGCTGAGTTTTTCAAATTTGCTGGCATGTTGAGTGGAGCACTTTCACAGCATCATCTTGTAGGACCGAAATAGCTCTGGAATTCCATCACCTCCATGAGCTTTGTTCACAGTAATGCTTCCTAAGGCCCAGTTTACTTCACACTCCAAGATGTCTGGCTCTAGGTGAGTGACTACACCATCATGGTTATCTGGGTCATTAAGAGCTTTTTGTACAGCTCTTCTGTGTATTCTTGTCACCTCTTCTTAATATCTGCTTCTGCTTCATGCATATTTAAAGACTGATTATTTTGCCAAACCTTTTCAGCAGCATTTGTTATCATTATAGAAAATGAGGGTCTTGAAAGTCGTTTGACAGTATCTGGGCTCCATATGATTTATGTGGCCCATGGGATGAGCATTAAGGACTTATTTCTAGCTAAACTGAAGGGGGCTTCCAAGTCTTTTTTGGCCGATTTCTGAAAGAACCCCTCTGAGTGTTAAACGTTTCTTAAAATGTGATCATTATGCCAGTAAGTTCTCAGAGCAAGTCAGGGATGTTTTTATCTCTTTTGAAGTAATTGAGTTTCAGATTAAAATGCCAATAGCATTTAAAAATATTTTTTAAAAGAAAGTTAATGTTCTTTCCTATCCTCTTAAAATTCTTAATGCTTATATTTTTCATTGGTATTTTGTTCTACTTTGTAAAGTTTTGTAAGTTTTAATTTGTTTTCTCCCTTAGAAAAAGAAAAGTTGCAGGGAGGGAGGATTTAAATTGATTGCCTGTGCTGGTGCATAACAGGCCACTGCATGCAGTAGATTTCACATCGTCAATTGTGCTGTTATTTGGGGGCTGCGGAAATTAGTGAGCAAGACAACATGTCTTAGAATTAGTTAGGTTGATCCCAGCTTCGCCTTCATCTGTGAAACGGGATGCACCTCACCAAGGCTGCTGAAAGAAATGCCAGAATGTTCAGTGTACTTCATAAAATACCCAGTAGGCGCTCAATATATAGAAGGTACTTCATCTAAAAAAAGTTTAGAGTTGCATATAAAGTAAAATAATATCCAAGAATTACCCCTTACTTTTAAGACACAGAGTTTGGATTTTAACATTTGCTGTTATCTTATTTGTTTGTTATCAATATTTGTTTTTGAATTGAAATGTTGATAATTAGCTTTTTATAAAGATGTGTCATGGATTAGCTGATTTACGATGTTTGGTTAAGAACAAATCAAAAAGTCACTTCAACATACTTGTGACTTTCTTTCTATCACCACATTTGCAAAATCATTTCTTGAGATGTCCCAGGACTAAAATCTACTTTGTCTTTTGGTTCCTGAGACAGTGGCTTTGTAATAGGCAGATCTCTTATTGCTGGGCAGCAGTGGCTCTACACGTGGAAATAGTGATATTTCTAAAAATGTTCTCTGTTTACTGAAGTAAAATCATCTTCCTACCCCTTGTTTATTTGCTTACTGCTACCATGAAGTAGCACAAGTTAGGTTTAGCAATGAGTGAAAGTTCCAAATTTGGAATCTTCTGGACCATCAGTCTAGACAGTATACTGTGAACTACCTACCTGAGTCAAACATTACCAGGCAGGTCCATATGGCATGTGAGGTCCTCTGCTTTCCAGTTTTTAGAATAAAGTATATTTGTGCTCTTAAGGAACTAATTTTGTAGCTAGAAAAAGAGCAGAGGAAAGTTAAGGTATTGAAAATCATAATTTTTATCAAATGCTTATTATATGATAGCACTAAGTGCTTAATATGTTATAATGCATTTATTCCCAAGTGCACATGTGTATACAGTGTGACTGTATCAGGCAATGAATTTGAAATGAACCTTTAAGGGATGGTTGGAAAGGGTATTCAAGCTCAGTATGACCTGCCAGTTAAAGGGCTGTCCTCAGGAGAGCCAAGAAGCTTGTTAGAGGCAGTGAATCTATTGTGACACAGAGCTGAAAGCTCACTAGGGGAGAGGAGTCGTCTTGACACAGGAAAGAAGCCACCGGAATGGGGTTGGGAAGGGACAGGGTGACAGAGAATGTTCTTGTATTGCTAAGGATAAACTGAGGAGTGATTGAATGTGAGAGACAGACAGACACAGAGATCCCCTGATACATTGTCAACCAGTCATTCTGAAAAGCAGATTAGATTTTGAGACTACTCAAATTAGCTTACTTGTCAAAGATTGTACTTTCCATGGGCTTCCCAGGTGGTACCTGCTAGTGGTAGAGAATCTGCCTGCTGCTGCAGGAGATGCAAGAGACGTGGGTTTGATCCCTGGGTGGGGAAGGTCCCCGGAGGAGGAAATGGCGCCCTATTCCAGCATTCTTGCCTGGAGAATCCCACGGACAGAGGAGCCTGTTAGGCTGCAGTCCATGGGGCCTCAGAGTCAGACACGACTGAGCACACTTACTTTCCATGTAGTAGGAAATGTCCACTGAAAAGAGTCTCAGACTGTGAACTTTAAAGCCATGCTGGGTTTAACATTTTAGTGTGCTAGGTATGTTATATGCTCGGTTTAATAATTAAAAAACTACATAACCTTGCCATTTTATTCTCTACTCACAGTTTATTCCTGGTCCTAACTCCAGGTCCTTACAAGTTGTGGAATCTTCCTTCACAACTTGGATAAATAATATACCCAAGAGGGAGATGCATTTCTTTTTTAATGGAGTGTATGAATGTATGAATGATTCCATGCCCTGAAAGTATGACTGACTAAATGTAGCTACGTTCATCACCATCTTAAGCCCAAGACTAACAGTCATTGTGGTGAAGAAACGTGTCAACGCCAGATTTTTTGCTCAGTCTGGAGGAAGACTTCAGAATCCACTTCCTGGAACAGTTATTGATGTAGAGGTTACAAGACCAGAATGGTAAGTTCTTTATTAGATGAAGATTGGTTTCTGCTTTGTCTTTTAGCATAACCTCTATGCTTTATTACCTTTTACCATATTTACTTTTTACTTCTTATACTTTATTTCTTATAAATACTAATACTTGTCATTAGTTTTCCCTAATAATGCCTATGATGTATGAACTTAGTGTCTGACATGGTGAGCAGAGGTTTCTGTGCAGTTTCTCTCTGAGGGAAGAGGGTTATCATTTATGACCTTAGTTATACGTACAGAGTTTAAGAACTGCTGCTGTAGATTGCTGTGGCTTTTTTTTTTTTCTTAACATACGTAACCTCATCCATAGATTCTTGTTTTCCAATCAAAATTTTTAGATCCATAATATACTTGGTTATCCACGGGTTAGAAAATTCCATCTAAAGACACAGTTGCAGATGAGAAAAGTGACTTCTGAGTAAACACTGGGGACTCCTAGGTGGCACAGTGGTAGAAGTCTACCTGCCAATGCAAGATACACAAGAGAGATGGGTTTGCTGTCTGGGTCAGGGAGATCCCCTGGAGCAGAAAATGGCAACCCGCTCCAGTATTCTTGCCTAGAAAACTGCATGGTCAGAGGAGCCTGGCAGGCCACAGTCCATGGGGTCACAAAGAGTCAGACATGACTGAGCGACTAAGCACGCATGAGTAAACACTGTGTACCTGTGAGCTGCACTCTGCCATGAGAAAGCCACCTAGAACATTCAGGGGCAAATGGTCATGCTCTCAAAACACAGCAGTTCAACTGCAAAGTCATGAAACTTGGGTCCTCAAGTTTCATTTTGTGGGGGATGGTGTTCAGTGCCCTAAGTCACGTTCCTGATGGCAAGCGATTGGTCAGTCCACGGTAACACCCTCCTCACGAGAGTAAATAGGACAGTTTCTGTTTTTATACATAAATTTGTGGAGCCTTTAAAAAAGGGCAGCTTTAATTAAGGTAAAGTGTCAGCCTAAGGGGCAAAGTTTAAATGTGTAGCACGTCTCCTGCAGGTAAATGAGGCATTACTATACTTAAATTTATGTAGACAAATGATAATACAGATTTTAGATCTACTTAGTCCTGTTAGCTGACAGCATATAGAAATATTTATTTCAAGATTCTTTGTCTTAGATTGTGTCTTTTTCTCAGGCAGGCAATAGTTGTCAGAAGGATTCTAACCTGTTGGGGAAAATCACTGAGGGAGGACAAAATGGCTAAGATAATTGACAGTTTCATTTCCTGTAGGACTCTCTTTAATCATTCAGAATGACCTCACGATGCTTTCTAACATTACTGCTACTCTGACAACCAAAGCTTAGGTATAACATTGACCGGAAGACAACTTTTTAAAACAATTAGAGTAAAATCCAAGTTGGATTTTAAAGTATCAAAAAATTTGATTACTTTTTACTTAATGTTCTTTAAAACTTAATAGCTACTAGTCTACTCAAATATTTGGAGAAGTCTACTTTGAATGATAAGGTGCTTGAGTTGGGAACTAAGGTTTTGATTCTAGTTCTGTTATGATTTCGCTGTTCTTTCGGGCACATCATTTAGTGTTTCTGAAAGCCTCATTTTTCCAGATGACTATAATTTGTTGTAGGTCATTTGTCTCATTTTAAGGGACATAATCAATTTCTTAATATCTTTATCAGGCTGGATTATAGCATCTCTGAATTGATACTTAATTGGTACCTCAAAAAAAAACAAAAAAACAAAAACTGACATCTGTTCCTTTATGTTTGCACTACTTGGTTCTTGATTCTAGACCCTGTTCCCGCTCAGCTGTCTCCCTCGAATGTGGAGTGGAAACAGTGGCCTGTTGTACAACGTGCACTGTCATAATTAGCAGCTGGGTCCAACATTCGTTAATGCCCTTAGGCATCAATGATAGGTATTTAAAATATAAAAAAAGTAGTATCTTAAACCTCTTTCACACATAAGCATTCCCAAATGGTTCATGAATAGCAAGTTCTGAATTCAAGGAAGCACACGTTTGGAAAAGATTAGGTTACATTAGTATACAGGATCTTTCCACTGTAAGAAACTTGAATCATCTTAACTTTAGCTTTAAAAAAGATAAGCCTCATACCCATGTGGTTTTTTTCTTATGTAATTCCAGGTATGATTTTTTTATCGTGAGCCAGGCAGTGAGAAGTGGTAGTGTTTCTCCCACACATTATAATGTCATCTATGACAGCAGTGGCCTGAAGCCAGACCACATACAGAGGTTAACTTACAAGCTGTGTCACGTCTATTACAACTGGCCAGTAAGTATTTTTTATTAATTCATATTTATCCACATCAGTGAGATTCACTTTTCAAAATGTAATTGCTGTGTTTTCAAAGGCTTTTACTGTTAATACTGAGATTTGTAATTTAGAGAAGTTACTTTTAAAGTAATAGAACCTTTTCTTTTTTCTTTCACTAAAGGGTGTCATTCGTGTTCCTGCTCCCTGCCAGTATGCCCACAAACTGGCTTTCCTTGTTGGCCAGAGTATTCATAAAGAACCAAATCTGTCACTGTCAAATCGTCTTTACTACCTCTAACCTACAGAAGACAACAAGATGTGACTGCGTTTTTCTTCTTGAAATTATATCTTCGGGATTTTTTTTTTAAGCTCTTATTTTTTTAACTGTTATCTTTCTAGATGAAACTTGGGAAGGAAACTAGGAAATCTAGGGTCATTTCTAACTTTGCTATTAATTGACTTATTTTATAGGTAAAAATTAGGATTTACTCTTTTATCTTGTTCTCATAAATGTGAGGAATTTTGTTTTGAAAAAGTGTAGAGAAGATGCTTTGTACTATAAGCAGAATCTCTTAAACTATTTGAAAAGTAGGGATTTACTTGAAAATGTTCTCAGGAGTGAGCAAGTCCTACTTGTAAAGCTACAGTGGCCTTGTTTTTGAAATACTTAGTTTGAATTTAAAGGAGAGAAAAGGAATAAAGTGGAGGGCTCACTACAATCATAAGGTAGGATTTTACTTGAGTATCTAATGATCTCATTTTACAGGAAAAGCTGCCATTAAATAACCTATACAAGGTATAGGAAAAGTGTGAGAGTATAGAGAAGTATGCTTATTTTTTATTTCATTTTGGGGGCTAGGTATTATGGGGGTTAAAAAAGATAGTTGAAAATTCTAAATTTCTGTCCAAAGAAACATTTTAATACTGTTTAATAAAAGAGACCAGTAGTCTATATTAACATTACTATTTTTTTTTTTTGCAACTGGGACATAATTCCATTTGTTATAAAATAAAATTATGATTGTCATCTTATTTGAATAACTGGAGTTTTTATTTTTACTGAAAGCATATGCATTTTCTTTCTATGTATTATATATTTAAACTGCTGAAGAATACACTCAAAGGATATGATTCCATTTATTAAAGCTCATTAGTGTCACTTAATGAATCTGAAACTGAAAACTCAGTTTCAGAGTAAAACTCTGTCAGGAAATGCTGTAACCTCAAACTTAACAATGTAAGACCAGAAACCCATAACTGGAAAGAAACTGCAGACTAAGAAGTCTGTGTATTGTGAAGTTGATAATTGTAATTATTCACATCTGTATATGTATAGGAATTTTCAAGGAATTTTGCAAAGAGCAGGCTTGAAGTTAATGAGTAATTATATGCCATGAGAACACCTTTAAACATTGGTTACAAGTGTAATGAGTGTAAATGTTAGTGGTCATACACAGGCCATAGAAACCATGATTAAACTAATGCCATTCAGTAAAGTTGCTTGTCTTAGCATTTTTGTACTTGTTATCAAATAATTACATTTTGGATTTAGCCTTACATATTGTGAATGAAAACCATTTTATTTTCCTTTTAGTCTTTTGACCCAATAACTGTTGTTAACATTGTTCTTGGCTATTAGCAAAGGTTCCTTAACCTATTTGGTTTCTAAACGTTAGAAGAAACACAGGAGATTGTGAAGTTTCAGAAGAATGCTAAAGACAATAAAATCAATGAAAGTTGCTAAACAGTGTCACAGTATTAAGGAATATAAGTAAGTCTAGTTATACAACTGTAAAAGACTTAATTTGAGGCATTTTTTTACGTATGGATTTTTATGACTAATCAGTAACTTAAGTCATTAAAGTCTCATACTTGGCAGGTTTTAAACTGTCCTTTAAAGTTAAAAGCTTTGTAATATCTTTAAAAACCATGAAAAATCAGTCAGTTCAGTTCAGTCACTCAGTCGTGTCCGACTCTTTGCGACCCCATGAATCGCCACACACCAGGCCTCCCTGTCCATCACCAACTCCCGGAGTTCACTCAGACTCACGTCCGTCGAGTCAGTGATGCTATCCAGCCATGTTATCCTCTGTCGTCCCCTTCTCCTCCTGCCCCTAATCCCTCCCAGCATCAGAGTCTTTTCCAATGAGTCAACTCTTAGCATGAGGTGGCCAAAGTACTGACTGGAGCTTCAGCTTTAGCATCGTTCCTTCCAAAGAAATCCCAGGGCTGATCTCCTTCAGAATGGACTGGTTGGATCTTCTTGCAGTCCAAGGGACCTTCAAGAGTCTTCTCCAGCACCACAGTTCAAAAGCATCAATTCTTTGGTGCTCAGCCTTCTTCACAGTCCAACTCTCACATCCATACATGACCACAGGAAAAACCATAGCCTTGACCAAATGGACCTTAGTCAGCAAAGTAATGTCTCTGCTTGTGAATATGCTATCTAGGTTGGTCATAACTTTTCTTCCAAGGAGTAAGTGTCTTTTAATTTCATGGCTGCAGTCACCATCTGCAGTGATTTTGGGGGCCCCCAAAATAAAGTCTGACACTGTTTCTACTGTTTCCCCATCTATTGCCCATGAAGTGATGGGACCAGATGCCATGATCTTCATTTTCTGAATGTTGAGCTTTAAGCCAACTTTTTCGCTCTCCTCTTTCACTTTCATCAAGAGGCTTTTTAGCTCCTTAATTTCAGAAAAGTTGCAGTATTCAGAAGACCTTCACTTTCTTATAAAGACTGTTTTTTGCAAGAGACCAAAAACGTCTCAGTTTAAGCCAAAAAGAGTATTGATTGGCTTTCCTAGTCATCCTACACAGTGGTTCCCAAATGGAATGTTAAACATGACCTCGTTGCCTTTGTAATAACACAGGCTACTGGGCTCCAGACCAGACCTAGGAGTCAGAACTTGTAGCGGGGAGACTGGGTGAACTTTCAGATGCATCTCAGATTGTTTGGGGATTTTGGTAAATACCAGTTGAGAAGGTATGTATGGAACCTAGTTGGTGAAATGATATTACGGATCTGTCTCTTGCTGTGCTTTTTCTGGGTTCTAATCAGATGGAGTTACAAAGATGGTTACAAAGTCTAGATCTATGTCTCAGCCTCACTGCAATGAAAGGAACATCTCTTCCACAATAGTTGTAGCAAAACTCTGGCTGTTTACACATCCTTGAGTCCCTTGAACACACTACCCTGATAGACTTGGAGTTGTTACGTTAGATGAGGTTCATACTGAAGTGGGTAGAGGAATGGTTCCTCAAAGGAAAATTCGGGTGCTACAGCGAGGAGACAGAGTGGACAAATGAACACAGTGGATGCTACCGGGTGTCTACTCTGCTTTTTCAGCGGCAGGTTGGCTTGTGATGGAAATAGCAGTTGCTCTGGTCCCTTGAAGGACAAGTACAGCCAAGCACCTATAAGGGAATTGACTGCAGCACTTCCAAAGGATAAAACCCAAAACTCTGAAATGCAGGTTTTTTCCTTAAAAGAGAAACATGCACACCTGAGTTCTACTAAAAGCTTTAGCAGTGTCTTGTCTGATCCATTAAACATGGTAGTTCCTTTGGTTACCAGGCATTTTGGGGGGTGCTTCAGAAGTGCATAATAATAGGTAATCTGCCTGTTTTTTTCTGAGTACATGGGTTTATTCCCTCAAAACTCCAAAAATTTTGCCCCTGATTGAAGCTCTGTTTCACATGGTATTCCCTAGAGCTCATAGAAATCTTGTCTGTATTCTGAAATTTCTGTTGGTAAATACTGTTTCTGTTCTCTATGGGTCAAATAGTCTGTTTTCAACATCAGTTTCTGAAATTTGTATGTTTTTAAGGTTTAATTCATTTATGACTGTGATACTGTCATTCAGATACAATATTTCAAGGGCTGGATTTAGTCTTGTTTGCATTCATCATTCCAGCCCAGTTAAATCATTTTAAAGGTCAGGTGAGAAATAGAGAAATTCCAAATTCTTCAAATTATCAAGTCAGTGGTAAGTCCACGTGCTCTGCAAGATGGCTCTTGGCTGCATTGCTTCTGCTGCGGTTTACATTTCCCTGCCCAGCACCCTGTCCTGCCATCAGAAGTCCGGTGGGAACTCCAGACCTCCGCCTGTGAGACCTCCCATCCTTCCCCTGACTCCACAGTCAGGGCCTCCCCATGTACCTGACTGAGAACCATTAGGATGAATGGCATGCACCTCATCCCTGAGGTTTTACCAGTCTTAAAGGAGCTCCTTGCTGTGGCTGCTGCTGCTGCTGCTAAGTCACTTCAGTCATGTCCGACTCTGTGTGACCCCACAGATGGCAGCCCACCGGGCTCCCCCATCCCTGGGATTCTCCAGGCAAGAACACTGGAGTGGGTTGCCATTTCCTTCTCCAATGCATGAAAGTGAAAAGTGAAAGGGAAGTTGCTCAGTAGTGTCCGACTCTTCTCGACCTCTGCAGCCTACCAGACTCCTCCATCCATGGGATTTTCCAGGCAAGAGTACTGGAGTGGGTTGCCATTGCCTTCTCTGAAAGGAGCTCCTTAAGTTGGATTTTCTGACACCCTCCCAGGCACACTCAGAGCTTTTCATTGTGTCTTCTGGGACTGATGGACGGTCATGTGTCAGCAGTCCCTCACCTGAGAAATTTCTCTGCTTTCACACACCTAGCCCTTCCCCAGGACAGACACTACTGCCTTTGAATAACACTGTCTCACCTCTTGAGTCTACAGGTGGGGTTGGTGTTTCTTAGCCCTCAGTCTTAGTTTTCAGATCCCTCCCCACTGCAAACACACTCAGCTTTGAATGTCTTTTCATCAGGTATATCCACTCCCTCCTCCCTCTCGTCCTGTAATATCACCTGGGCTCAGACAACTCAGTTTTAGTCCCTGGCTTGCCCACATTTTCCAATGGTACTTTCTTCTGAATCCTGGTTAAAACATCAGTTAAATCTAACCATTTGTCTACTTGCCCATTCTCATACAGATGAATGTGGCTGGAGACAGACACCATTATTTTAGTGCCGCTCCATATCCTCCAAGTCTAGCTCATTTTTTTCCTGGATCTCAGATGTCTTTTATACTTTCTCCCCTTCGTGTCAACCTCCAGCACCAAGTGAACCCTCACCCTAAAGATAACCCTGGTTTTTAGTGCACTGAAAACTCGAGCAGTCATGAGAGCCTCACATCACCCCAGCAACCTATAGCCAGCCGCATCTCAGTACTGGGGAGCTCTCTGCTTCAGGCTGAAGCTAAAGCCACCCACTTGAGCATAATATTTCTATTCAAGGACACTGCTCTCAAGTCACATCTCCTTGTTCTGCATCACTTTTCCTTATTCATGCCTAGAAGCCTGAAAAACTGGTATTGTTTTTTTCATCCTCCTCCCCCCAAAGAAGCTGTCTTGGGCCCTCTGTCCTCAGTAGCTCATTTCTCTTTTCCCCTTTAAAGCAAAAGTCTGCTATTGCCTTCAATGCCCTTCCTCCCCATCCTCTCTCAATCCAGTACTCTTGTCAAGATCCTCCATGATTTCCATGTTGCTTATTGGTTAATTCCTGGCCCTCATCAGGAAACCTACTGGCATATCTGACACTCATGTCCCTTCTCCTTGAAACACTGCCTGGCTTCTGGGATCCCATACCCTGTTGGTTCCTTGCAGCTGACTGTTCCTTCTCAGTCTCTTGCTGGTTCTTCCTGGTCTCCCTGACTTTAAAATGTTGCAGTGCCTCCAGGCTTAAAAGTAGGATCTCTGAGAACTAAGAAAAGAGTTTGTTTCTACTTTTCCTTCATGTGGTAATCCCATTCAGTTTGCTAACTCATTTCTGTGAAAATGCTTCCGACTTACATCTCCAGCCCTGTCTCCTACGATCAACTGTCTCCAAGTGAGTAATACAGTGGTTCTCAGATTCTTTGGTCTTGGAACTGTCTTACCCTCTTAAATCGCTGAGGACCTGGAGGGTTTTTATGTGGATTATATTTATTGATAATAGTGCATTAGAAACTATATTTTGTAAACAATGTGGAAACCCACATTCCATTCACTGTTAGAATGATGATGTCATCATGTCATGAAGTTATGGGAAATACTTTATAAGAGAATAAGAATGAAAAAGGCAAATCACCTCTTAAAGTGTTACTTTAAAATTAGATTCTGTTGACCCCAGCTCTGGTGCTAGTCCAGCCGAGACACTGCCTTGTTAGGGTTCACACAGCCAGAAATGAAATTGACATTGAGATCAGTGCAGCACAAGCTTTATTTAACGGCCAAAGAATCGAGAAGAGAGAACTTAAGTTCACAAATAAATTTTCACCCACCTGGCAAGAGAGATTTGATGTTAAAGAGTAAAGAACATAGAGAGGAGCGAGGCTGATGGTAGGGAGGCATTTGCATTGTTCTTCTAGGGAATGGGATGGGGTTTCCCCCAAATAGGTTGCTACCTTTTTCT
Source organism: Oryx dammah (assembly GCF_014754425.2). Lineage (NCBI taxonomy): Eukaryota > Metazoa > Chordata > Mammalia > Artiodactyla > Bovidae > Oryx > Oryx dammah. The sequence goes on along the minus strand of NW_024070196.1, from coordinate 46,123,531 downwards.
GTCCTTTTTTGGTCTGCAACTTCCAATCATGGCTGCGGTCATTTAGTAGCTGATGTAGTAAAATCACTGTAGATGAGACTCTAGGGGTGAGCTGAAGGTCAGCTTCATTGACATCTTGGTTCCAGCTGGTTCTGTGTTTTGTTTTTATATCACTTCTTTTTTTTGTCTCTGGATCCTGTGACTTAAAGAGAGATGTTAGTTCCTGTTCAAGGGAGGGGTTGATGGGTTTTGAGCAAGGATCTGTTGTCAGCTCTGGTAACAGTGGTAGTAAGATAGTTTTGACCAAAGAACCCTGATAGAGTCATAGGGAGCCACAGGGGTCCCCAGAGTACACTTTGAGAACCTTTGGTTGAATAATTTAACATACGTGGAACTGAACTGTGATTTCCTTCAGACCTGCTCCAGTTCAGTTAATTGGAATTCCATTTTTCCATATGGTTCAGAACAAAACCATTGGCCTCCTCCTTGAGTCTTCTCATGTCACAATTTGGGTTCCTCAGTAAATCCTATAGGCTCTGCCTTCAAAATATGAATATTGAAGCCACTGTTCCTATCCTCTGTTTCAACCACTATCTCTGAATTACTAGAGTAGCTTCCTAAACTGGTCTTTGTGCAACAAAGTGATGAAGTCAAACATTTGCCCAAATCTTGCAAATGACTATCTCAGGGAATAGCATTGTGTTATCTTGCTCCTCATAGACTGCCCGGGTGCCCTCATCCTGCCTGAGGACCTTTGCTGGTGCTCCAAACCCAGATTTCCACATGTTCCTTGAGGTCAGCTAAGATGTCACCAGCAGAGGGACCACCTTCTAAATTTTTTTGCATCTCACAAGCCTAGAGACATACCTTTCTTGTTCTCTCCAGCTTTGCTGGTATCAGTAGCATATTATTGTTGTGCTTTTTTTATTCTGTTCCCCCACTAGAGTGCAAATGATTATTGGAATCCCGGAGGGCAGTCATCACTGTCTTGTCCACTGTGGTCTCTCCAGCATCTTTATCAGTGTCTGACACATAACAGGTTCTCAAATATTTATTGAAAGGATAAATCACTAATATAAACCTTAACTTGGGCTTCCGTGGTGCCCCAGTGGTAAAGAATTTGCCTGCCAATGCAGGAGACGGAGTCAGTCCCTAGGTCCAGAAGATCCCCTGGAGAAGGAAATGGCAACCCACTCCAGTATTCTTGCCTGGGAAATCCCACAGACAGAGGAGCCTGGCAGGCTACAGTCCATAGGGTCACAAAAGAGTTAGACACGACTTAATGACTAAACAACTCAGTCAACCAGTCCCTGTATTTATGCATATGAATATCAAAGGACCGCTCTCTGCAGTCATTTTCGGCCCAAGCTGTATGTTCTGGTCATCAGAGGGCTTTGAAAACTAATGGTAGTCCCCCATCTAGTTATCTTGGCTTGGGACCTGGACATAGGGACACTCAGAAATCTTAGCAACAGCTGGAATAAAATTGTACAAGGCAGAAAAGTGGAATCATCTATGTGGGCAACAATGAACCAGGCTCCCTAGAAACCTAGATCCTGAGTCCCAGCCTCTGGGCACACCTCAGCACTAGATGTTCTGCCATCCTTCATGGGTACCTAGAAAAGAAGGCCCTGCCCAGTTCATCCTTGCCCATGCTCCCCACCCACCTGACCTAAGTCCAGTGCAGGGGTTGATTGAGTGTGACTTGAAGGAACCCTTTAGAGGGGGGCCATATGGCCTTAGCTGTGGTGTGGCAGGGCTGCCTCAGCACAGGCAGGCACTTGGCTCCTGGCCCCAGTGATCAGAGATTGCACTGCCCAGGAACCCGCCAGGCCATAAAGGGTTGTTGTTTGCCACAAGACACCTGATATAGGAATTTGCATGCTTTCACCCTATTAGAGGCCAGCCTCTTCCCATCTAACCTCAGGGGCCTGTGAGGTTGGGGCATGGGGCAGTATATATACTTCTGTTCTAGATAACACAAGATTCTTCAGGCACTCTAATCCTGTTCCCTCTTATCTAATTTATATGCCATTGTTTTAAATCAACTTCATTGTAATTTACATGTAAGTGAGTGTCACTTGCTGAGTTTTGACAAATTTATACTCTCCAGTATCTCTGCCACTGTCAAGATTTAGAAAACTGTCTGTTCCCTCTCACAGAAAGTTCCTTCTTGCTTCTTTGCAAACAGTCTTTCCCACCTTGACCCCAAGCAACAATGATCTGCCTTTGACCTACTCTAGAATTTCATGTAAGTGGACTCATATAGTATGTACTCCTTTGTATCTGGCTTCTTTTGCTCAGAGTGCTTCAATAATTAATCCATTTTATTGCCCAACTGATTTGTTTGTTAAGCAGTATTCCATTGTATGATTATATTTCACATTGTCTATTCACCATTGACAGATGGATATTTTGGATGTTTCTTATTTAGGGCTATTTTAAATTCTAAAAAAAAATTCTGTTCAAGCCTCTGTGTGGAAATAGTTTTTACTTATTTTGGGTAAGTACATAGGAGTAGAATTGCTAGATTTACATGCCAAGTGTGTGATTTTATAAGAAGTTGGCAAATGATTTTACCCTATTCTGTTCTCTCCTCCAGTGCCTAAGAATTCCAGTTGCTCCACATCCTCACCTACTTTTGATGATGTCAGCCTTTTCATTCTAGTGGGTGTGTAATGTTATCTCGTTTGTATTATTAATTGCATTTCTTTCCTGGCTAATGATATTGAGCATTTTTGTGTGTGCACATTAGCCATTCTTACAGCTTCTATGAAGTATCTGTTCAAATCATTTGCATATATCTTTTAAATTGGTTGGCCTTATTGAATTGTAAATTTGCTTTAGGTATTCTGGATAAAAATCTTTTGTCATATTCATATGTGCACTATGAATGTTTCCCCTCAGTTTCTGGCTTTCTGTTTTGCTTTCTTAAGTATCAAAGAGAATATGTCTTTAAATTTGATGAAATCCAATTATCAGGGTTTCTTTTCTCTTATACTTTGTGCTTATTGTGTCCTATACATCTTCCCAACCAAATTTCTATTGTGTTTTCTTCTAGAAGTTTTATAGTTTTAACTTTATTTAATTCTATATTTTGAGTTACATTTTTTGTATCATGTAAGATAAGGGTCACTTTTCTCCCTTATTAATCCCCCTTCTTTCTGCAGAATTTTCTGGAAGAGACCATATTTCCCCCATTAAATTGTCCTGGCACCTTTGTTGAAAATGAACTTACTATATATTATGCATTTATGTGTTCCACTGATTTATATGTCTATATTTTACACAAAACAACACTGTTTTGATTACTGTTCAGTTCAGTTCAGTTGCTCAGTCGTGTCTGACTCTTTGTGACCCCATGAATCGCAGCATCCCAGGCCTCCCTGTCCATCACCAACTCCCGGAGTTCACTCAAACTCATGTCCATGAGTCGGTGATGCCATCCAGCCATCTCATCCTCTCTCGTCCCCTTCTCCTCCTGCCCCCAATCCCTCCCAGCATCAGGGTCTTTTCCATTGAGTCAACTCTTCGCATGAGGTGGTCAAAGTATTGGAGTTTCAGCTTTACCATTAGTCCTTCCAATGAACACCCAGGACTGATCTCCTTTAGAATGGACTGGTTGGATCTCCTTGCAGTCCAAGGGACTCTCAAGAGTCTTTTCCAACACCACAGTTTAAAAGCATCAATTCTTCTGTGCTCTAGCATTATCATAAGTCTCAAAATTAGGCAGTGTCACCCTTTTAACTTTGTTCATCTTTTTCAAAATGGTTTTGACTATCTTCAGTCATTTGCATTTCTGTATAACTTTTTAATCAGTGTATCAGTTTCTAGAATAAGCCTGCTGGAACCTTGACCAGTATTTCACAGAATCAGTAGATCTACTTGGAGAGAAATTGGCAGTTTAACAATACTGACTCTTCCAAACCATAAACATATTCTATATCTGTGTTTAGGAGTTTTTTCGTAGTCTCTCAGCAGTGTTTTACAGTTTTAGTATACAAGTCCTGTTTGTGTGCTGTGCTGTCGTTTCAGTCATGTCTGACTTCTTGCCATTCTATGGCCTGGGCCCCACCAGGCTCCTCTATCCAGGGGATTTTCCAGGCAACAATGCTGGAGCAGGTTGCCATGCCCTCCTCCAGGGGATCTTTCTAATGCAGGGATTGAACCCTTGTCTCTTATTTCTCCTGCATTGGCAGGCAGGTTCTTTCCCACTAGCACCACCTGGAAAGCCAAGTCTTATGTGTATTTTGTTAAATTTGCTCCTAAAAATTCCATGTTGTGGTGCTACACAACTAATTCTGTTATTTTATTTCACATATCTATATTTTAATTTCTGTCTAATTGGTCCCTGTTGGGGAAATTTATAGGAAATATGCAGCTTATTGTTGTTTAGTTGCTAAGTCGTGTCCAATCCTTTGCAACACCATGGAGTGCAACACGCCAGGCTTCCCTGTCCTCCACTATCTCCCAGAGTTTGTTCAGGGTCATGTCCATTGAGTCAGTGATACTAACCGTTTGATCCTCTGCTGCCCTTTTCTCTTACAAAACTACAATTGATTTTTGTATGTTGACCTTGTACCCTGTCATCTTGCCAGATTCACTTTATTAGTACTCATGGCCTTTTGTAGATCCCTGAACATTTTCTGCATGAACAATCGTGTCATCTGCAAATAAAGACCGTTTCACCTCTCTCTTAAGAGCATGTAACTTTCTTCTCCTTTTCTTTCCTTATTGTTCTGGCTAGGAGCTCCAGTGCAGCGTTGTAGTCAGTGTAGTCAAACAGATATCCTTGCATTGTTTTTGACAGGAAGGGGGAGTGGGCAGTCTTTCACCATTACATATGTTATGTTGGCTGTTAACTTGATCAAGCTAAGGTAAATTCCTTTCTTTCCCTAGTTTCCTGAACGGGTGTTGATTTCTTCCACTGCTTTCCTCACATCTATTGCAATGACTAAGTAGCTTTTCTCTTTTGTTCTGTTAATACAGTGAAACATATAGATTTTTCTTCAGCATGTGCAACCAGCCTTCATTCCTGGGATGAACCCCAGTTGAGTATATCATCTTTTAATATATTGTTGAATTCAATCTGCTAATCTTTTGTTAAGGAATTTTTAAAATTTATATTCATGATGCTATTGGTCTGTAGTTTTATTACAGTGTCTTTGTCTAATTTTGGTAATAGGATAATTCTGGCCTTGTGAGTGTGGGCATTTTTCTTTCTTCTCTCTTCTCTGGAAGAAGCTGTATACAATTTGCCTTGTGTATTCCTTAAATGTTTGGTAGTATTCATCAAAGCTGAGTCCAGCTCAGGATCACTTTCGGTTTGCCTACATTTTCATATTTTAGGAAACTTGTAAATGTGTTCAAAAGATTTAATCCTGGCTCTACTTTTACTTTTTTTTTTTAAACGAATTGTTATTGATTTCTTTTTATTGTGGTAAAATATTTAGAACAACGTTTACCATTTCAATCACTTTTAAGTGTATAGTTTATAGTTGCATTAAAGACATTCACACTGTTGTATAGACTTTAATTTCTATATACTGGTATTTCTCAGACTGGAAAATTTTTTAAGACATTCCATTTAATCTAGCATGTTAGCTTGTTTTTAAACATTAACTTTCCAGAAACTTCATACCCTTTGACCAACACCTTCCCATTTCCCCCCCTCTCAGCCCCTGGCAGCCACCATCCTACTTTCTGCTTCTAAGTGTTTAACTGTTTTAGGTTCCACGTGTAAGCAAGATCACTCAGTATTTCTCTGTCATCAATTAGTCCAACATAACCTTTTCTGTTAATGCAGTAGGTGAAAACATAATTTGATGTGAATGGCATTATGATAACAGTTATAATTTTACATATTCATACATAGTTTCATAAAGTTATGAATTTGAATTGTATTTTCATCTTGCATGTTGTTAGTGAGAATAAATCCTATTATTTGGAGGATTTTAAAACAAGGTTTTTAGGAAAAGGCTTGAAAAGTAGTATTTTATTGTATTTAGTTGGTGTAGCTCTTGATTCAGATCATGTGAATTCTAGAGTTGCCAAAGGGAGATGTTATGAACATGGTTTGAACTCACTCTCCACGTCTTTGCTGCTCATGAGTATTTCACGAGAGTATGCCTCAGCGCTAATTACATTTTGTTTGCCACTGAGTGGACTGTCACCAATAATGCGAGGGTGACAGCATTTTGTAAATAACTCCCCACACATAGGTCAGAATTACTTTAGAAAAACAGTAGTGCCTAAAAGGTAATGTTATAGAGTTTTTCTTGTACATACAGGAGAAAAGAATTCAGTTATGCTGCTATTATTTTAAAAAGTGTTTAAAACAAACATACAGAATAAATGGCATTGTATAAAATAACAAATTTTATTTCTATAAAATATTTTACACTAGCTGTACACATGCACACACCCACGCAGAACTTAACCACACATAGAGTAATTTCCTTTTAATAAATCTACCACATACTATTATATTACAATTTACAATATAGTTTTTGAAGACACAATGGGGAAAGCTTTGTCATTCATTTATAAACCTTCCATAAATTACAAAAGAAAGGCAGTCTGAAAAGTATGTATAAAGAGTAAAAACAATTTACAAGTGGACAAGAATTACAAAATAGTAACCATCAAATACATCTGCCAACAACTTTGTAAATCTGTTTTTGTTCAAGTGCCAATGGTGAAGATTGGTATGGAATAATTTTGAAGAGACTTAAATTTAGGATGTTTTTGGTGTGGCTTATGCATTATGTGGATTGCTTTACGTGTGTGCTGTTCATTGTTGACTGTGTATGGTATTTTGACAAATAATGAAAGTAACGTAAATCCATATGCCACAAAATGTAACACTGAAAGCAATGACTATTACCAGGTTTCTGGCAGGTTGGAGAAGTGTGGTACTTTACCAAAGCAATCTCCTCGCCTCTTTTTTGAATGATTTGAATAGGTAAACATTTTCTGTGTGTTGCCTGGCTTGCTTTAAAAGCTGAAAAGCCAGGATCTGAAATTGCACAGCCTGCACAACTTGGTTTCAAACCACTGTGTCTGTGAGGATGAGAGCGCTGAATGCACCACACATACAAAGTGTACACTGTAGTTTTTATTAGACAGTACAAATCATTGTGCATTTATAAGGCAGAACATCAAGGCGATTAAACTAGGAATTTCAAGACCAGAGTTAAAGTGAGAGTTATGCATTATGAGGCAAGCATTTTGAAAAGGGAGAGAGGTTGAAATCATTCCTTTAAGGGCAGATGACAAATGCACAAAGACTGGAATCCCAGGTAGGGAGTGAGCTACAAAGAGCTACTGGCTCCCTGCATGTTCACGAGACAGCCCAGCTCCCGCCAGAGCCCGGGCACTAATAAGAGCGGTGGGCGGAGGCGGGTGGGAGCACCAGCAGCTCTTTGTCCTGGCGCTGGGCTTAAAGTGGATGGTAGTGCAAAGAGCATTTCTCTACTGGTGTCAGGGGAGAAGATTGTTTTTTTTTAGGAAGTACTTGAGTCATGAAAGCCCTAGTTTGGAATTAAAGAAAATTACATAGATTTGGAAGTTGTCCGGAAGCACATGAATCATTTCACTGCACCCAGCTTTTTCAGCAGTTTCTTGCCTTTGGAAAGCAGCCCCTTTTTCTTTTTCGAGGACATTTCCCTGCCTCTCCCAGGACTACCAGTACCCATAGATGACGTAGGTGACCCCGAATGGAGATGTACTGTGGGGGATGGCGCTCTCCTTGCTGTACCTGAACCCTCAGGAGGAACCTAGTAGGTACATTGTTACAGTTTATTGAGTGCGCGAGCGCCAACAACATCCATCCGCTCACTCGGTAACATCAGAAACACCACACTGCCCCGTTTCCCACCAGGCAAGGTAAGGGTGGATCATTTCTTCTTTCAAGGGTTAAAGTATGCCATGAGAGGCTCACACCTCTCCCAGGGCATATCTCTTACAGGGGGTCTAGCCATCAATGTTGGGTTTCCAGTTTCTTTGTCTCCGGGGAGGGGGTGGCCATTGCTTTGGCAAAACAAAGCTAGGTAATAATTTACTTTGTAAACTAAGACCAAGAGCAGGAAAAAAAACAGTTATTTTGAATTAGGTTGAGAGTACTATTGGCCAAGTACCCATCTTAAACACAAAAGTAATCTTTAACACAAAACTTCTTAAAGTTTTGTTGTATATGAAAACTACTTGGGTATATAAAACCCTGACATTGTTGAGTGCATTCCTGGGTTAGTTAGTATACTGTAGAAACATTGGAGATGGCACACCGGTTGAAAGAAAAAAAAACTAAAATGAACCTTAATTACAATCAAAGAAAGCTTAAAGGCCCTTATTGTATGCTTTTGTTATTTCCAAGATATTAAAGATGTCTTTTTGTCAATATAGAGCACATGGTAGGACTTTGTACACATCAGTGCTTAATGCTGCTTTGCAAGAGCAGAACGATATGGGAGGCATGACAACTGGCCTCACCCACGTTTCTGGTCCTGGCATGCCTGAATTCCTCTTACTCCCTTACCTCACCAGAGCAAACCTCTCTCTAATATGAGTGTTCATTATTCAACAGGCAAATGATATGAGCCAAGGGGCTTCAAGCTTACTTGGATTTAAAATCAAGGTCTAATTCTAATGGAAAACACCTAGTAAAGCATCCCAAAGTACACCTGAAGATACCATCTATTCCATCTAATGCAATCGTTTGAGCTGCATGTTTCATTAAACTTAGTATTGCATTGGTATACCAACAGAGCAGTCTTCCACCAAACACTTTTGTGTTCAGGACACTCACTTGTGCTTTGAGGAGAAGCACCAGCTCTCCTGTAAGGTAGAGGGGTGGGCGCTTAAGAAAAAGCCGTCTGCTGCTCAAGCCAGCATGGGAAGTGTTCAGTGCCAACTCTAGATCACCTCTTGTTCACTACTCAGCTCGATCTCGAGTTGCATTTTTTTTTCAAAGTAAAATTTCCATAGTAAACATTTATTAGGTTGTGCTTTTTCCGAGTGGCTAACAATGCAATATGCAGCTTTAATTATGAGTAGACATTGGAACACTCTGTGTAAACAAACAATTAGCCTGTTAAGAAATATGTTCCCAATGTTGGCCTTTCAAATATTCTTAATGTAAATCAGAGGAAATAATGATTAAAGATGATTTATTTCACTGCAAATTCAGTTGCTTTACAACTGAGACCAAGTAATACTTTAGGTCCAATGGGTTTTTGAGACATATTTCTTTTTTTTTTTTTTAACCCCACAGTGAAGCCTTAAGTCTACCGCATTGGTCCAGTTAAGGTAGCTTAAGTTGGTATCTTTATAGGTATCTTCAGTTGCTCACTTACGTGAAGGCTACATTGCCTGATTAAGGTGTGAAATGAACACTCTTCTTCTGTTTCCAAGCAGATGAGCAAAGAAATAAAAATATATATATATAAAAATATAATATATAAAAACTCGCAGTGATGAAATAAAATAAAAATGAGACACTAAACATGAATGTAATCTAATAGGTATTTATGGTTGAGAAGTTCTCTGACCTTTGTTCAGAGGATCTGTTAAAGTCCTAACAGGGCAAACGATCATTACTGCCACTGAATCTATGGACTAGCCATCCCCTCCTCACTCTTGATCAAACTGAAATGTGCACCTAGGATGTAGGATGGGAAGTTCCTTTGTGAGTAAAGCAGGCTGATGAAAGGGTCATTTTGGTGGAACAAATAGACATGGTTAGAATTTTTGGGCACAATCCCCATGGAAGGGCAGAGAAAAAACTCAGGGTCTATGCTTTTCGGCCCAAGATATAAAAAGAGCAACGCACAGGCTGTATTAGACCATCTACAGCAGAGCGGGAGGGGGTGAAACATGCTGAGTGCTTGTGCTTACCCTTTTCGTCTTGGAGCGCATTGGCATGTCCTGCGAGTAGTGGGACGGCGCGTCGGAAAGGTAGACTTCTACATCATCAGGCACTTCTTCTAGGAAGTTGGAAGGTACGAGCCCTTTCTGCCCATTAAGCTCCCCCTAGCAACACAGAGATGAGAAAGAAGAATGACTGACTCTTGTTCCCAGAAACCCACTTCTTGCTTTTGCTAAAGAGATATAGCTCAGAGCAGTGAGTTTATCATGTTTCAAAAGTGGGAGAGCTTGGGACCCAGTGTTTCCTAACTCCCCTGGTCACAAGAATGACCTTGGCCATGTGCTTGAAGTGCAGGGTCACGCCCATCTCCCCCCTTCCCCCTCCCCACGCCAAGTCTCAATTTGGTCTACGGTGGAGCCGAAGAATTTGTTCCAGCCAAGAGGGCTGGGTGAGTCTTAGGATCAGCCACGCTTAGAAACACTCCTCGAGAGCATCTCACTTCATAGTTCTCAGCCCTGGCTGACCTCTGAGTCCCTAAGGAACTTGTAAAAATACCATTGCTCAGGCACGTTGAGAGAGGGGACCTGAGGGGTGTGGGGGCAGAGGCAGGATTGAAGGGACAGACCAGTTCCCCCTTGTATGGTTCATCCTATGCTTTACTACAGTCTCACTGTAAGGATCCACACAACAGAGGAAGACGAAACTGTCGATACCTCCTTAGAGGTGATTGCTTCAGTTGATACCTTTCTACTCAATAACATGCCTATGTGTGAGGAGACAGTAAATTAGCCAAGATGGTGGTTTCAGGCTCTCTCACTCCGCATAGTGTAAATAGTGACGATGTAACAGCTGAGATCATTTGTAGCACTGTGCACTGGCGTCATGAGGTACTCGCTTGGTCAAGGGCTACTTTGTGCAGTAAGCCTGTATGAGCGCCACCTAAAGAAAGCAGGCGCGTTACTGGTGCATCACGACTGTGTCAGCCATGGGAGGAGAGAGTGCAGCGTGTCTACTGCTACGGCTGCTGCATCAGCCAGCAGAGAGGTTGTGATGTGTTAGGTTATGCTATAGTTGCTGCGTCAACCAGGAGAGAATAACCGTGTCTGCAGTTCCTACGGCTCCTCAGGTCTTCTTCCAGCTTTACTACTCACACCTTGTCTACCATGGGTTCATCGAACAGTGCAGACAGTGTGAACAGCGAGACAACTGGCGCTATCAGCAGGATCAGCAATACAGCATGTAACCTAGACCAGCTGCACACCGGATATATCAAGAGGTTCACGGCCCACATGTCAGTCCCCCCGGTGCCAACTGCCCCACAGAACCCAAAACCAAGTTCAGAACTGGCCCCAGATAACATGGGAGTCTCTTTGTTCAACAGGTCTAGGAAATGACAATTTGAAAGTGACAGCTCACAACATCAAAATTAAAAATATGCATCCAAGGACATAACCAACAGAGTGTAAAGCAAACCTACATGATGGGAGAAAATACTTGCGAGTCATTGTCTAATAAGAGTTATAAAGGATATATAAAGAAATTCTACAGCTTTACAAAATAATTCACCCAGTTAAAAAGTGGGCAAAGAACCTGAATAGATATTTCTCACAAAAAGACATACAAAGGGTTAACAAGCACATAAAAGATGCTCAGCATCACTATTTATTAGGGAAACAAAAATCAAAACCACGTTAGGATGGCAATACTGGTGTAGATACAGAGAAGTTGGAACACTTGCATGCTATTGGTGGGACTGTAAAATGGTACAGTCACTATGGAAAAACAGTATGCTGGTTCCTCAAAAAATTAAAATTACTATATGATCCAACAATTCCACTTCTGGGTATTTACTTGAATTAAAAGCAGAGTCTTGAAGAGATTCTGGTATGCCTGTATTCACAGCAGTCTTCACAATAGCCAGAAGATGGAGTCACCCTAACTGTGCGTCGGTGGATGAATGGATAAACAATGTGTGGCTCAATGCAGTATTATTCAGCCTTAAGGAAGGAAAATCTGAGCTATGCTACCACGGTGATGAACCTCGAGGATATCACGCTAGGTGAATGGTTAAAAGAAGACTTGCACTGAATGATTCCACTTCCACGAGGTTCCTAGAGTAGTCAGTCATAGACACAGGAGAATGGTGGGTGCTGGGGACAGCGGAGACTTGGTATTTAAAGGGGACAGTGTTAACTTTGCAAGATGAAAAGAGTTCTAGAGGTGGATGGTTGTGATGGTTGTGCAACAATATGAGTGTACTTAACACCATCAAACTATACACTAACGAGTGATTAAATTGTGTTTTACGTGTTTTATCACAATCAAAATGAGTTTTTTAAAAAGAGGCAGGTCCAGGTACCTCCCATGTTTTCCTATGCAGTAATCCCTCCTGAGCCCCCAATCCACCTGCCCAGTTCAGCTATCACCTGCCTTCTGCTTTGACCTTGAAGATTCCAGTCTCCTGTTCACCTGTGACAGCTTCAGCCCTTCTTCCTCAGGCTCTCCTGTTAGCTTATTTTTCTCTGTTGGTGTTACTTAGAGACTTTCTAGGACACCTTTATCTTTTACTGTGCACGTGTCCCTGGTGATTTCTTCCACATCAAAGGTTACAGACGACATCAATACACAGACACTGGAATCTCTATACAGTCCAGACCTCCCAGTAACTCTTTAACAGCCAGCTTTTTTTTTTTCCCTCCAGCATCAGCAAATGACTTTCTTTGGGCGAGCACCAGATGGAGTAGTTGGCTCAGGCCTGGGGACTCTGTCCTGTGGAAACACAGCTTTACACACAAACCCCCATCAGTACGGTGCTCACAGCACAGCAGGCACCCGTGTGACCAGAGGCCCATACCCTCCCGCCTGTTCAGGCTTCCGGGCTGAGCCCTGCCCTGGGCTCACTGAATGGGGTGTGGGGTACTGTCTCTACAGTGCTCCCTCTCTTTTCTCCTGAGCCTCCCTCATACAGCTCTGTTAAATCACGTGTCAGCAGTGCACGTGATGCCGCTGTCGGATGTGATCACTAGAACATTCCAGGGGCATGAGTGCTCCTCCATCTTGGAGAGGCTCTGTAGCCTCAAGCTTAGTATTTCATGTTTTCCTCTCAACAGTGTCCCCTGTTTTACCCAGGGCACCCATCAGCTAAGGCAGAATCTTGAGATCTTCCTGGAAGATGTCCCAACTAACCATCTGAGCCCTCGGTGTCTGTCTGCCTCCGTTACCATCTCAGTTCAGGTCCTTATTCCTCACCTGGGTCATTCCATAGTTTGTACCCTGGACTCTTGGTGACACGTCACCAAGCCCCCTGGGACTCCCACCTCCCTTCAACAGTCCATTTGCAAAATCCTTGACTATAACTTTCTCTAAGAGAAACCTGACATTTCTCCCTCTTGCACACCCTTCACACTCAGATCTCTGGTCCTCTTTGAGCCTCATTTCTATGTTTGAGGCCAAATACAAACTGTCTCAAGACCTTACATTCAAACAGAATTGGATTACATTAGGCTAAATGGCAGTAAACATTACAACTGCTCCATTTTCTTCATGCACAGTCAGCACAAAGCCCAGTCATGCTCGCATAGTTCTCCTTCTTTGCTGGCTTTAATGCTTTTAGACTGCTATTGTGCAGCCAGTTTCCTTCTGACCTATCACAGTACATGACTTAAGAGTCTGGGTGTAGAAACACTGTACCATGCAAGCACTTGGTTAACACAGGCTAAGTAAGGGTGGAAGCATAATGGGGTGCTGGAAATCTCAAGTGAATGACTTCACTGTGGATGCTATGGATTGTGGAGGGGAAGGCCCAGGTGGACAACAGAGGTCCCTCCATCTACTCTCTGTTCATTATGGGATGTTTAGAACTGAGGAAAGACTGGAAAGAGATCACAGGAGTATATCCCAGAAAAAGCTCTTATGAGAGCTTTCAAGATTGCATGCAATGTCAGACAACACAAGTTTGGTGAAGCTTGAGATTTTTGGTATCAAGTTAGATAACCCCAGTTCTCATTTATCAAATAAGAAGTAATTGAGAATAAGTGGACTGGGCAGTCTACTCAGCAAATCAGACCAACAAAATAATACTAAAGCCATTTGGTGGAGATATAAATAAAAAGTGTACATTTCATATCAATTTAGATCTGATTCCTACTATCATGCAAAATTTAGGTAGGCTAGCCAAGAAAACAAAGAGATAAAACATAACATAGCAATGGAAACATGCAGCTCATAGTAGAAAAATATTTTTAAATAACCAGATAATACTATGTCCAGTTTTGTCTAGATGTTTGAAAATCTAAATGAAAGGTCTGGCCTTCTAAATATACATAGAGTCTAAAAAAATTGACTCAATAAGAATATAATCATTTAAGCAAATGAAAACTTTTGTACAACCGCATCCTAAAAAAGACAGTGAACCTAAAAGATCTTTTAGACATAATCTTCATATAAGACCTAACTGTGTCATTTTAGCTGTCCAGATCATGAAAAATACTGGAAGTTTACCAGTTCATTCACAATTCTAGCATAATCCTGATACCAAAAGCCATATAAGAGATATTCCAAAAATTATATTCCAATATAACTTCTGGAACATAAATATAATTCTGAATAAAATGTTAGCAAATCAAATACAGCTCTTTAAAAATAATTGTAAAAAATAGTGGCATACCATGGTCAATTATTTACTGAGAAAAAAATAAACTTACCAAATGAAAACAGGATACTTAACACTATAAAGACCATCTCTGTATTGATAGTCTAGCCTACCACATAACAGTGTAAAGATTAGTGATATTCCTACTAAAATACATAATGTCAAGGACCCCCTATCCTCACTATTCATAATTGTTCTAAATGATGCGGTAAGACAGTAAGAAGAGATGACTGATAAATATTGAAAAAAGACAAAATGTCTTGACTCAGGGAACTCAAGAGAACCAACTGATGACAATGGATATAAATGCATCCAGAAGAAAGATTTGTAGGGGAATATAAACGTGCATGCAGATAGATAGGCACAGAGAGCACACACATACACACACACAAAATGCACACATACCCACGCATGCAAATATGTGGACATGCCCATATACATACATACACATGCACACACATTCATACCTGTTTGCATGTATGCATATATGCACACATATATGTGTGTTGCATACATATACACAAAACAGATACAGACATATGTATACACACATTTCCAAGATATTTTCTAAATAACCAGTACAATATATACCAGAAAAATCATAATAGCAAGAACATAAGAATGAACTGTAAAAGATATATAAGGATGTGTAAGAATAAATTCATGAACAGATGAAAGGAAAAACTTAGAAAAACTCAGACACACCTATTTTAGAGTTGAAAGACAATGTCATGTTATCTAAAAACTCCCGTTTCCTCTAAAAACTAAATGCGCCTCTAAATAAAGTACTATGGCTTTGTTGTGGGGTAGGATCCTAGTGAAGAGATCCCTCCCAAATATGAAAATGAATTATAAAAACACAATAATTGAGAGAATCAAGTAGCATGAGATATGGATACAGTCTAGGTTCTGTGTACCTAGGAGTGTCCTACACATTCTGTGTACTAGGAGTGTAGTACACAGAAGAAGGGTGGGATTTTTAAACAGTAGGAAAGGATGGATTATTTAATAAGTGGCATGGGGACATTAGTTTTTCTAGTTAGAAATAAAGTTAGACACTTGAGATTTACATGTGAAAATGAAGCTATCAAAGTGAAGAACCAAGATAAAATGATTATTTCTATCACCTTGAAGGACTTTTAAGCATGCCTCCCAAGGGCCGAAAAACATAAAAATCTACATAAAAATTTAAAACTTCTGCTTCATAAAAGAAAAGACAACAAAACCACACACAAAAAGGAAAATTTTTAAAGCAGATGATTATCTAGAAAAAGAAATATTTGCAATGTAGGGACAAAGTATTGAGACAGGCTTGGACCTGGAACCTGGGACCTTTTGCTGCAGTGTTTGCACCTGGTGAAACATCTCCTCCAGCATCAAAACACAAAGAAGCTGGAAGGAACTGAAACCACCTGCATGCAAGGGATCAGTTAGGGCAAATTACGGACACCAAGGTACAAAGAGAGCAAAAAACCCAACAGCCACTTCTGAAGAGCCCAGAGTAAAAGTAGAGGTTTGAGAGCAAAAGCAGGGTACCTCACATGCCCCCTGCACACACCACCACCTAAGGGGTGGGCAAACCACCTAAGCTACCCTTCTGGTCTGACCCCTGGACACACCTCTACCCTCACCCCATGTAAGGAACACGCTCGTCCCCCTCATCTGAGAGCAAGCAAGCGAACCTGTTGTTTGCTGCCTCAGTAAAGCCTTACCT
Organism: Oryx dammah; assembly: GCF_014754425.2. Lineage (NCBI taxonomy): Eukaryota > Metazoa > Chordata > Mammalia > Artiodactyla > Bovidae > Oryx > Oryx dammah. The sequence continues at coordinate 46,107,322 of NW_024070196.1, read as the reverse complement.
GAATTTTTTGTCTGACCTCTGATCAATTTCTATTGGTTGGGGAAGGCCAAGAACCCTGGTTGGTAACAGCATGAACAGTCTCACTAAAAACTATTCTCTTAAAAATCAGAAACTGGGGCCCGGTCGGGGAGGGGGAGAAGGGGTAGGGAGGGGGAGGGAGAGGCGACCCGGGAGTCGTTGTGGGCCGCGGGCCGGACCGGGTCCCGGGAAGGCGGGAGCCAGGGACGGGCCGAGGGGCTTGGCGGGCCGTTAGCGGGCCGCGGCGGCTGTAGGGTCTCCTCCCCTGCCGGACTTGGGCGCCCCGGCGCTCGGAGCCTCCGGCGCTGTACCCACCCCGCTCCAGCTCGCGTCTCCCTACTCCAATTAGAGCAACCGGACGGCCATGGAGGCCGAAGAGACGATGGAATGCCTTCAGGAGTTCCCTGAACATCATAAAATGATCCTGGACCGATTGAATGAACAGCGAGAGCAGGACCGGTTTACTGACATCACCCTGATTGTCGATGGACACCATTTTAAGGCCCACAAGGCTGTTCTGGCTGCTTGCAGCAAGTTCTTCTATAAATTCTTTCAGGGATTTACTCAGGAACCTTTGGTGGAGATAGAAGGTGTTAGTAAAATGGCCTTTCGTCATTTGATTGAGTTCACATATACAGCAAAGTTAATGATACAAGGAGAAGAAGAAGCCAATGATGTATGAAAAGCAGCAGAATTTCTACAGATGCTAGAAGCTATCAAAGCCCTTGAAGTCAGTTGCATCCTGTTCTTGGTTGCCAATATCTGGCAAGATCTGTGAGGGATCAGAGATGTTACCCTACTTGCAAGCCAGCAAATTATCCTGCCACGATTTCACGGATGCTGATAGAAGATAACAGGATTTGTAGAAACAAAGAAAACTCAGCTCCACTAGAGGAAAATACCACAGGGAAAAGTGAAGCAAAAAAAAGAAAGATTGCAGAAACTTCAAATGTTATCACTGAGTCGTTGCCATCTGCAGAATCTGAACCTGTTGAAATTGAGGTGGAGATCGCCGAAGGCACCATCGAAGTGGAAGATGAAGGCATCGAAACGGAGGAAGTGGCTTCTGCCAAGCAGTCCATAAAGTACATTCAGAGCACAGGTTCCTCTGATGATTCCGCTCTGGCATTGTTGGCAGATATTACCAGCAAGTACCGCCAAGGCGATAGAAAAGGACAGATTAAAGATGAAGACGGCTGTGCCTCTGACCCCACAAGCAAACAGGAACACATGAAATCACACTCCACTGAGAGTTTCAAGTGTGAAATATGCAATAAAAGGTATCTTCGGGAGAGCGCATGGAAACAGCACCTCAGTTGTTACCACCTTGAAGAAGGTGGAGTCAGTAAGAAGCAGAGAACTGGGAAAAAAATACACATATGTCAGTACTGTGAGAAGCAGTTTGACCACTTTGGACATTTTAAAGAGCATCTTCGAAAACATACAGGTGAAAAACCTTTTGAATGTCCAAATTGTCACGAACGATTTGCTAGAAATAGTACCCTCAAATGTCACTTGACTGCATGCCAGACTGGAGTGGGAGCGAAAAAGGGGAGAAAGAAGCTTTATGAATGTCAGGTCTGTAATAGTGTGTTTAACAGCTGGGACCAGTTCAAAGATCATCTGGTGATACACACTGGAGATAAACCCAACCATTGTACTCTGTGTGACTTGTGGTTTATGCAAGGAAATGAATTAAGGAGGCATCTCAGTGATACTCATAATATTTCAGAGCGCCTGGTAACTGAAGAAGTTCTTTCAGTAGAAACACGTGTGCAAACTGAACCTGTGTCGTCAATGACTATTATAGAACAAGTTGGGAAGGTGCATGTGTTACCACTGCTCCAGGTTCAGGTGGATTCAAGACAAGTGACTGTGGAACAGGTCCATCCAGATCTGCTCCAAGACAGCCAAGGGCACGAGCCACACATGAGTGAGCTTCCAGAGCAGGTCCAGGTAAGTAGTTACCTAGAAGTGGGGCGAATTCAGACTGAAGAAGGTACTGAAGTCTATGTAGAGGAGCTGCATGTTGAACGGGTAAATCAGATGCCAGTGGAAGTACAAACTGAGCTTCTAGAAGCAGACTTGGGTCAAGTGACCCCTGAAATCATGAACCAGGAGGAGAGAGAGCCTACCCACGCAGATGCTGCCGAGGCTGCTATAGAAGAACACGAAGATGCTGAGGATTTAGAGACCAAATCAACAGTGGATTCCCAAGCTGAAAAGGCAGGAAATGAGAACAGAACACCTATGCCAGTTTTAGAATGAAATAACAAATGCACATATTTTTAAATTTATCAGTTTTTGAACTGATGATGGGCAGTGTGACTGTCCTTATGCTAACAGACATGTGGACCAAAGTTAAACTCTTTCCTGTTGTGCTGAACTGTTTCTATGGAAACAGACTGATTTCCCCCCACTTGCCACAGAGGAGGGATCTTTCCCATAAGTGAATGGGAAGCTTTGAGAAGTATATTTCTGGAAAACTTAAATGGATTATACTCTTATTATATAGTTGGGTACGAATGTATATTTTCATTGTGGTAAGAGTTCTTACTCTCTTTCCCTGGTCATGTCCTTTCTCAAGTTCCCCGCCCCCCGATGTTGTAAAATCAAACGTAAAATCATTAGAATACAAGTTGATGTATTCTGATGCATGTTAGAAAATTTGAATATATAGGAAACAAGACTGCTGAAGAAAAGTGCATTGTTACTGTGCAGTTAAATTTTGGCTTCTGGCTTCCTTTAGTTTGAACAACATTCTTGTCTGCCCTGACTGATGGTCATAGACGTCATCTCTGCAAACGGTGGTGACAAATTGCTAGAATGTTTAAAAAACACACACACATACACCCATGTGTCTTTTCAAAACCAACTAAACTTCTATAAAGCATCTCTAGTTCTTTTAAAATTTGTGTTGTAAGCAGTGTAGGTGATGCTGTAGTACTTTATATATTTTTTCTTATAATGACAGCTACCAATTCTTTTTCACTTAGGTTGAGAAATTTCATTTAATGGCAGCTGAAGGGCCATTTTCAATTGGGAAAATTCATTTATATCTGTGGTAAACTTTATTTTGATGAAAAGTTGCACTAATATTTTACCACCAGATGAAAACAAGATGAGCATCATTTAAAAATTAATGTATTTAAAATAAAGTACAGAGAAAAACATGTATATAATATATCAGGCTTTGTTTTGAATGAATCTTTTCCCCCAGTCCTTAATGTAAAGATCTTGTGCTATAACTTTTAAAGCCATACAAATAAGAGTGCTAAACTGTGGACTTTAAAGTAGGTGTGTAAATATTTTTAATCAGTATTACTTGGTAAATAAAATATAACAACAACAGAAAATAAACCAATATGCTATTTTCTTTACCTGTTAAATATTGGGAGATATTTACATTTTTAAAGTAAACTTTAAAATTAAAAAAAAAAAATCAGAAACTGCAGCAGAGGAGCTTTGAAATACCACATGTGCCTAATGTTGTAAAATCCATTTGACCCCAAGAGAAACCTGCCTTGTCAGGACTTGAGAGTTTCTTGATTAGGTGTCTGGCTGGGGAGGTGCCACTAAGATGACCACCCAACACGCCTGCCTTCTTTTCAGGAATATCAGGAGATCCGCTCTGCTGGCCCAGGGCAGAGCCAGGACTCCCCCATCCCTATCCCAGAGTCTGGGTCCACAGGGCTGTTAGAGGGAGGAGCTTGAGATTCTGTTGAATTAATTTTGCTTCTTTGTATTTCTTCCTCTCACCACTTGAAAATGTATTACCTATGCACTAAATGGGGCTTCCCAGGTGGCACTAGTGGTAAAGAACCCGCCTGCCAATGCAAGAGACATAAGAGACTCGGGTTCCATCCTTGGATTGGGGAAGATCCCCTGGAGGAGGAAATGGCAACTCACTCCAGCATTCTCACCTGGAGAATCCCATGGACAGAGGAGCCTGGCAGGCTAGAGTCCATAGGGCTGCAAAGAGTCGGACACGACTGAAGTGACTTAGCATGCACGCAGGCACTAAGTAATCCAGAAAATTAAACTGCTTGGTAAATTTTTGGGTGAAAGAAATAGTTAATGTGAGCATGTGAATACTCTTCCTTTGTCAACAGCTCATATGCATTGAAAATGCCCCTTTTAAAGAGAAGTAACAATGAAGATCACAGAACTGCCCTCCCATATTTTATGTGCTCAGCGAGGAGGACAAGCACATTAGCCATCCTTTCAGCAAGCCAGGTAAAGTTCATGCACAATTTTAGGGGAAAGAATAGACAAAAATATTTATATATTTGATGCTTCAAAAACTTACATAATAAAATCCATCTTCATCAATTTCACCAAAAACAGTAATAATATCTCCTGTGCAAAATGTAAGTTCAGCCTGTAGAGACAGAACATAAAGTTAATAGTGTTTTCCTAGATATAGACGTTGCCTTAAAAAAAAAACTTCATGATTTCTGGTATGATTTCTCTTTTTTTTCTTATTGTTTTGATATGAACCTACACTTTCAGTCAGATAAGGAGGAAGGGCACATATCAGATGAATGGATGCCTGTGTTCCCAGTCTCTTAGAAAGTAAGGACAATTCAATATGAGGCCAAGTCTCCAACAGAAGGGCTGCCGTGCTCCAATTCTCAGCCAGAATTAAGATCATCCCCAGGTTCTGCTGGTGGTGCGTCTTTACAGCTAGTTAAATAGTTAACTTAAAAACCACAGAGCCTTCAGATGCGCCCTGCAGTGTAGGGACCATTGCACAAATACCCTTTCACTGAATATATATAAAAACATTGTATTTAAACATCATTTAGTAAATGTCTACTACATGCCACGCTCCAGGTTAGAGGTGGGTGCACTGACTCCAGCAGAGGATACCAGAAAAAAATTGCATTTTGATCTCTAGACATGAAAACAGTTCATTTCTCAGAGCCATTAGGCATCATATATACATTAAGCCAGGCTTCCCAGGTGGCTCTCCTGGTAAAGAACCTGCCGGCCAACACAGGAGACACAGGAAACACGAGTTCAGTCTCTCTGAGTCCGGAAGATCTCTGGCAGGAGGGCATGGCGATCCACTTCAGTGTACTTGCCTGGAGAATCCCACAGACAGAAGGGCCTGGTGGGCTACAGTTCGTAGTGTCACGAAGAGTCACACATGACTGAAGCGACTTGGCATGCGTGCACACATTCATCAAGCCAATACAGAAATTTGAATCCACCTAAGCTCTGAATCTGAACCACAAGCTGGTCACCCATCGGGTACAACAGAAATACCAAGGACCAGGGATTTGTATACATCTTGTCTAGAGCCAGACTTTATTTTGGGGGGCTCCAAAATCACTGCAGATGGTGACTGCAGCCATGAAATTAAAAGACGCTTACTCCTGGGAAGGAAAGTTATGACCAACCTAGATAGCATATTGAAAAGTAGAGACATTACTTTGCCAACAAAGGTCCATCTAGTCAAGGCTATGGTTTTTCCTGTGGTCATGTATGGATGTGAGAGTTGGACTGTGAAGAAAGCTGAGCGCCGAAGAATTGATGCTTTTGAACTGTGGTGTTGGAGAAGACTCTTGAGAGTCCCTTGGACTGCAAGGAGATCCAACCAAGGTATCCTTTGGAAGGAATGATGCTAAAGCTGAAACTCCAATACTTTGGCCACCTCATGGGAAGAGGTGATTCATTGAAAAAGACTCTGATGCTGGGAGGGATTGGGGGCAGGAGGAAAAGGGGATGACAGAGCATAAGATGGCTACATGGCATCACCAACTCAATGGACATGAGTCTGAGTGAGTCTGAGTTGGTGATGGACAGGGAGGCCTGGTGTGCTGCAATTCATGGGGTCGCCAAGAGTCAGACACGACTGAGTCACTGAACTGAACTGTCTAGAGCCAGACGTCCTGGAATGTGAAGTCAAGTGGGCCTTAGGAAGCATCACTACGAACAAAACTAGTGGAGGTGATGGAATTCCAATTGAGCTATTTCAAATCCTGAAAGATGATGCTGTGAAAGTGCTGTGCTCAATATCCCAGCAAATTTGGAAAACTCAGCAGTGGCCACAGGACTGGAAAAGGTCAGTTTTCATTCCAATCCCAAAGAAAGGCAATGCCAAAGAATGCTCAAACTACCACACAATTGCAATCATCTCACACGCTAGTAAAGTGATGCTCAAAATTCTCCAAGCCAGGCTTCAGCAATACGTGAACCGTGAACTTCCAGATGTTCAAGCTGGATTTAGAAAAGGCAGAGGAATCAGAGATCAAATTGCCAACATCCACTGGATCATCGAAAAAGCAAGAGAGTTCCAGAAAAACATCTATTTCTGCTTTATAGACTATGCCCAAACCTTTGACTGTGTGGATCACAATAAACTGTGGAGAATTCTGAGAGAGATGGGAATACCAGACCACCTGACCTGCCTCTTGAGAAACCTGCATGCAGGTCAGGAAGCAACAGAACTGAACATGGAACAACAGACCAGTTCCAAATAGGAAAAGGAGTGCGTCAAGGCTGTATATTGTCACCCTGCTTATTTAACTTATATGCAGAGTACATCATGAGAAACGCTGGACTGGAAGAAGCACAAGCTGGAATCAAGATTGCCGGGAGAAATATCAATAACCTCAGATATGCAGATGACACCACCCTTATGGCAGAAAGTGAAGAACTAAAGAGCCTGTTGGTGAAAGTGAAAGACGAGAGTGAAAAAGTTGGCTTAAAGCTCAGCATTCAGAAAACTAAGATCATGGCATCCAGTCCCATCACTTCATGGCAAATAGATGGGGAAACAGTGGAAACAGTGGCTGACTTCATTTTTCTGGGCTCCAGAATCCCTGCAGATGGTGATTGTAGCCATGAAAAAGATGCTTACTCCTTGGAAGAAAAGTTATGACCAACCTAGACAGCATATTAAAAAGCAGAGACATTACTTTGCCAACAAAGGTCTGTCTAGTCAAGGCTATAGTTTTTCCAGTAGCCATGTATGAATGTGAGAGTTGGACTATAAAGAAAGCTGAGAGCCGAAGAATTGATGCTTTTGAACTGTGGTGTTGGAGAAGACTCTTGAGAGTCCCTTGGACTGCAAGGAGATCCAACCAGTCCATCCTAAAGGAGATCAGTCCTGGGTGTTCATTGGAAGGACCGATGTTGAAGCTGAAACTCCAACACTTTGGCCACCTGATGCGAAGAGCTGACTCATTTGAAAAGACCCTGATGCTGGGAAAGATTGGGGGCAGGAGGAGAAGAGGACGACAGAAGATGAGATGGTTGGATGGCATCACTGACTCAATAAATGTGTTTGGGTGGACTCCAGGAGTTGGTGATGGACAGGCAGGCCTGGCGTGCTGCAGTTCATGGAGTTGCAGAGTCAGACACAACTGAGTGACTGAACTGAACTGAACTGAACTGTCTAAATAAACTGCTCCAAAGAGTGGAAATCTAATCCTTCTGAAGGCAAATGCTTGTCAGTTTTCCCAGTGGTCCTAGGATACCAAGCCTATGTGCACAGAGAACATCCAGCTTTTCTGCTTGATTTTCCTTCTGTGTGTGTGTGTGTGTGTGTGTGTGGTGGTGGTGGGGGTGTCATTGGCCACATGTCAGAGGTTTTGCTTTCTCTCTCCAGGATGACCCATCACAGCAGGTATGGGTCACAGGGTGCTGGTCCAGGAAAACCCTATGTCAGTGGCTGCTAGTGCCCTGAGTGTGTCATCAGGCTCGCGACCTCTCTCCTGCCCTCCTGGCTCTCTCATTCCTGGTTGAGTAGCCCTTCCCGTGCAGGTTCCAGGGAAGGGAGGGAGGGAGGGTGTTGTGGGCAGAGGTACCTCGACATCAATGTTGGGCGAGCTCTCCCTCGGGTCATAGTCGTACAGGGCCACCATCCTTCGTGTCGACACTGAGTGCTGCCTCCCGCTTCTTCTGTTTCTCTCTGTTCACATCACAAGAAGAACACCATCATGAAGTGATTTCAAAGCCAGTGGCATTCCCTCTCCCTTGACTCGGTCGGTGAAGCCAGGTCACATGCGGCCAGGGTGGCTGAGATGACTGCTGGGCTCTAGTGCTGGCCAAGCCGGGGAAGCCCCCAGGCTCCCTACACTAACACTGAAATCCAGTCTAGCCCCACTTCTTTCTCTCTGTGTACAGGAACAAGGAAGACTTAGAGCAGGGAATTCACTCCAATAGTCAATCTAAAGGGCTTGGAGTGGCACGAGGTGCGTGTGAGGGGGCCGGGGGCAAGTTGTGACCCAGCTCAGAGGAACGCCATAAACACCAGGTCAAAAATGCTGCCCATGTGGCTGCTATGAAGATGATTCTCACTCAGATTATTCTCGCTCAGACCAGAGGCACAGCCACCAGTCTGTCATCAGAAGAAGCAAGAGTCTCTAGAAAGGGGTCCCCTCTCTACCCATCTCAGAGGTTCCTTTCCCTCTGTTTCCTCTAGTGCCCTCACTGTACTTTTAACAGCTGTCCCTGAAATGATGCCACTTGAGGAGAAGGCTCTGGGGGAGGTCCCCTCCTGCTGCCTGGCTATGATCTGCCCTAGATGGAGCCCTGGGCTCTATATCAGCATAAGAAGGGAGGAAAGAGGAAAACCCCACACAGAGCATCTGCAAAAACTCCGAAAACAGCCATTTATAAGAAGGGCCATTGAAGAACCATGGGATCTGGCCCAAATCGTCGAACTCCCTGGCAAACCTCCATTGTTGGGTTCCTAAATGACGGTTCTCCTGGAGAAAGTTGGCATTGAGGCCTTTCTCCCAAACACAGCCATCTTTTGCCTAAGATTGATTTTTGGAATTCAATGCACAAAAATGAAAACTCCTAAAGACAAGTGTTTTGAAAGCATCTAAAGTGAATTAAGCAGCTTTTCAGGGGTCTGCGGCAGGCATAGGGCTCGTCGTGTACATGTGCAAAATTCAACCCTCCTGGTCAAGAATCACTGCTTTTATTTGAAATAAGCAAGCACACCTTTGCAGGACCTGCATGTATGTTTCCTGGATCAAATTACAGTGGTAACCAGAGGTTAATTACAGTGTTGCTAAACTGCTCATTTCACAGGGGAACTCTATGTCAGTGGCATTAAGGCTACACATGTACTGTATTGAGGTGTAATTTACATACAATATGACTCAGTCTAGTGTCCATTCACTTTAGTGAGTTTTGATAAACTCTACGGTCACATAACCACCACAACCATCAAGATATTGAACAGTTGTGTCACCGTCCCCCAAATTCCTTCATGCCCATTTGTCACCTCCAACCTAGGTAACCACTGATCTGTTTTCTATCCCAATAGTTCTGCCTGTTTTAGAATATTGTTTAAATGGCATCTCACGGATGTAGCTTTTGGGGACTGGCTTCTTTCCTTTGGACAGTGCATCTGAGATTCAGTCATGTTATTGCATGGATCTATAATTTGTTCTACTGTTATCAGTGAGTAGTATCCCATTGTATTGCTGTACCATAGCTACTTTATCCATTTACCAGCCAGGAAACATGAGTTCTTTCTGGTTATTGGTGATTTTTCAAAAGTTATTTTTGGTTGCGCTGGGACTTTGTTGCTGCGTGCAGGCTTTTTCTAGTTGAGGCGAGTGGGGGCTACTCTTTGCAGTGCGAGAGCTTCTCCTTGTGGTGGCTTTTCTTGTTTTGGAGCATGGGCTCTAGGGTGCATGGGCTCAGTAGTTCAGGTGCACAGGCTTAGTTGCCCTGTGACACATGGGATCTTAGTTCCTGGACCAGCGATCAAATCCATGTCCCCTGCACTGGCGGGCAGATTCTTAACCACTGGATTGCTGGGGAAGTCCCACTCAGAAATATTTAATTTTGATGACATCTGACACAATTTTTCCCCATCTATTTCCCATGAAGTGAAAGGGAAATAGATGGGGGAAACAGTGGAAACAGTGTCAGACTTTAATTTTTGGGCTCCAAAATCACTGCAGATGGTGACTGCAGCCATGAAATTAAAAGACGCTTACTCCTTGGAAGAAAAGTTATGACCAACCTAGAGAGCATATTGAAAAGCAGAGACGTTACTTTGCCAACAAAGGTCCGTCTAGTCAAGGCTATGGTTTTTCCTGTGGTCATGTATGGATGTGAGAGTTGGACTGTGAAGAAAGCTGAGCGCCGAAGAATTGATGCTTTTGAACTGTGGTGTTGGAGAAGACTCTTGAGAGTCCCTTGGACTGAAAGGAGATCCAACCAGTCCATTCTGAAGGCGATCAGCCCTGGGATTTCTTTGGAGGGAATGATGCTAAAGCTGAAACTCCAGTCCTTTGGCCACCTCATGCGAAGAGTTGACTCATTGGAAAAGACTCTGATGCTGGGAGGGATTGGGGGCAGGAGGAGAAGGGGATGACAGAGGATGAGATGGCTGGATGGCATCACTGACTTGATGGACGTGTCTGAGTGAACTCCGGGAGTTGATGATGGACAGGGAGGCCTGGTGTGCTGCGATTCATGGGGTCACAAAGAGTTGGACACGACTGAGTGACTGAACTGAACTGAACTGAACACGATTTTTAAAATATATCATGTATGGCAAAACCAATACAGTATTGTAAAGTAAAATAAAATAAAAATAAAATTAAAAAAAATATATATATATCAAAACAATTGCTGCCTGATCATTACACAGTTTTTCTCCTTTGTTTTCTTCTATAAGTTTTGTAGTCTTCATTTTTATATTAAAGACAGTGTCCATCTTGAGTAAGTTTTTCACTACAGTGAGAATATGGCTTGAGATTCACTTTTTGCCTGTGGGACTACCTTTTCTCAATTGAATTGCATTTTTACCTCTGTCAAAAATCAGTTGATCATGGATGTGTTGATCAGTTTTGTGGGGTGGGGGGGCCGTGCTATCCTGTTCCTCTATGTGCCTGTCCTTTCTTCAGTACCACATGGTCTTGATCAGTTTGCCTTTATAGTGAGTCTTAAAATCAAGTTATATGAGTTTTTCACATTTTTCTTTTAAAAACGGTTTCAGTGATTTTTAGTTTCTCTGACTTTTCATATGCATGAAAGATTTAGCTTATTGATTCTATATAATGCTTTGCACGGACCTTGACTGCTGTTTTGATGACTGTATAGGTCGGATTGGGGATATCTGACATCTTAATGTCTTAGCAATATTAAGTCTATGAACATCCCGTCTCTATTTACTCAGGGATTCTTTGATTTCTTTCATCAGTGTTTTATCATTTTCAACATACGGATACTGCGTGTATTTTGTTAGACTTAACCATATTTCACATCTTTGTTGTGTTATTGTACACAGTATTACTTTTTCAATTTAAATCTCAAATTTTTCATTGCTAACCTATGGAAATGCAATTGCTTTTGTATCCATTGACCTTACTAGTCTCACTTGTATTCTAGGAACTGTATTTATAGATTCTCTGAGATTTTCAAAGTAGGTTTCCATGTGATCTTTCCATTCTGTGTACCATTGCTCCCTGGCTCTCCTTGTACTGCACATTCTAGCATGCAGCTGGAAAGGAGAGATGAGCGTGGACATTGTAGCCTTACTCCCAGTCTCAGGATGAAAGCTTCCAGTCTTTCACCATGAGAAATATTGCCTCAACATAAAAGGGGCAAGCAGGTATCTCAGCTTGGTTCCCTCAACTAGTCTAGGGACTACTGAATAAAAAGACATTTAATCCAAGTGATCATGTAAATCAAGTTTCTTTTTTTTAGCAGATTGCTCCTAGACTCTCTGGGTCTGTGGTGCACGAGCCCATTCCCTCTTTGAAGAGGCACTGTTGACTTCAGGAGAGGGGGCAGCGATGCAAGGGAATGGATGGTGTGAAGGCCCAGAGAGCCGTGGTCTCGGGGATTTAATCTGGGCAGTTTATTCATATGAAACCTTGACTATTAGACATGGGTTTCGACTTGAGACAATGAACTCATTAATACCAAAAAGGTTGAGATATTTGATTTTGTGTTTGTCCTTAAAATCATGCATATTACTTGAGCCACTGAACTTTGTCTGGAGTGTGATTTAGAAGTGAATCCAGAGGAGGCAGTGGGGTAGACTGGGAGTTTGGGATTAGCAAATGCAAACTATTACATGTGGGCTTCCCTGGTGGCTCGGTGGTAAAGGCTCCACCTGCCAATCCAGGAGACACAGGTTTGATCCCCGGGTTAAGAAGATGCCCTGGAGGAAGAAATGGCAACCCACTCCAGGATTCTTGCCTGGAAAGACCCATGGACAGAGGAGAGCCTGGCGGGCTACCATCCATGGGGTCGCAAAAGAGTCAGACATGACTGAGCATGCATGCAATGCACGGCAAACTATTACATATAAGACAGATAAATAACAAGGTCCTACTGTATAGCACAGGGAACTATATTCAACATCCTGTAATAAACCATAATGGAAGAGAATATAAAAAAGAATGTATATATGTGTATAATTGATTCACTTTGCTATACAGAAGAGATTGGCACAACATTGTAAATCAACTATAAGTCAATAAAAATAAATTTAGAAAAAGGTTAAACAATAGAAAAGAAGTGAATGTAACGTTTTGAAGTATTACAACTTTATGAATGCCATGAGTCTTTCTGTCTACAGTTATTTAGAAAAAGGAGAGGCCTTTTGAATGAGATTTTCCTTGCATGTGGAAAAATTAAAGATCATAAATGTAATGTTGCTGAAAAGAGTTTTACTGTTTGCTCAGTGGTTCTAGACAAACAAAAGAATTTAGCATCCAAACTAAAGGGTAAAAATCTTTTATGTCTTTGGATAAGCAGAATTCAGCTGAAGAATGGAAAGCATACCACTATCCAATCATCCTTTGAAATTTATCATAGATAGTCAATGTGCAAAGTAGTACCAGTGTCCTGGTGGTCCAGTGGCTAAGACTGCGCTCCCAAAGCATGGGGCCCAGGTTGGGTTCCTGGAGGGCCAGGTAGATCCCACAGGCTGCAACTAAAGATCCCACATGCTACAATGAAGACACGGAGCAGCCAAGTAAATAAATATTAAAACAAACAAAACCCAAAGTATATTACCAGTATCAGTCCATTCATGCTGAGATAACAAAGTGCCACAGACTGGGGGCTGAGACAGCAAACATTCATTTCTCACAGTCCTGGGGTGGGGGAAGTCCAAGATCAAGGTGCTGGCTTCAAAACGTTACATTCACTTCTTTTCTATTGGTGTCTGGTGAAGACCTGCTTCCTTCCTTCCTGGTTCACAGATGACTTCCTGTTCCTTGTGTCCTCACATGATGGAAGGGGGAAGGGGCTCTCTGGGGTCTCTTTTATAAGGGTGCTAACCCCATCCATAAGGGCTCCACCCTCATGACCAGAACACTCCCAAAGGCCCTACCTCCTAATAAACCATCACATTGCAGATTAAAGTTTCAACACATGAATTTTAGGGAGACACAAGCATTTCATCCACAACAACCCCAAAATGTTTACTTTCTAAATGTGATAGACTCTTAGTAAGCAAGGCCATACTTCATCTTTCAGGAGAAGATCATCTGTGTTTTCATAAACATTTAGATGCCTGTATGTCTGTATCTCAGGACGATTAAAACCTTGGTTTACAGAATGGGTTTTGCCCAAGAAAATCTGATGGTTAACACTCAGATTTTGGAGACTTCCCTGGTGGTCCAGTGTTTAGGACTCTGCACTTTCAATGCATGGGACACAGGTGCAGTCCCTGGTCTGGGAACTAAGATCCCACATGCCTGGTGTGGCCAAAAACTAAAATAAAATGGTTAAGTGACAAGGATTTACTGTGTAGCACAGGGAACTATATGAAATATCTTTTTAAAAAAACCAAAGCATTCATTCCTCTGATCAGCACTGCCTCCTGCCCTGAGTTGGTGGTTTTTTTCTTTTCAGTAGTTTAAAATATATATATTTTAATTTTTGGCTTGATCATCGCAGTGATCTGGGGCTACTCTCTAGTTGCAGTACTCAGGCTTCTCATCGTGATGGCTTCTTTTGTTGTGAAGCATGGGCTCTAGGGGGCATGGGCTTCGGTAGCTGTGGCTCCTGGACTCCAGAGCACAGGCTCAATAGCTGTGGTATGTGAGCTCAGTTGCTCCAAGGCATGTGGGATCTTCCCGGTAGAGGGGTGGAACCTGTGTCCCCCGAATTGGCAGGTGGACTGTCCACCACTGAGCCACCAGGGAAGCCCTGGGCTGGTGTTTTGTGCTACAAAACCCTGGAGAAGGCAGGTGCCACCTGGCCTGCAGGTTCACAGGTGAGCAGGGTGTGGCCTCTTACCTATTTTCTCTACAGGTGTGTTCAGAGGGAGGAAGCCTTGTCTGAGAAGCTGGTCCATCATCTCTTCATCATCTGCCTGGATTTCAGAGACCATGTTACAGGGAATAAGGCCAAGCCGGGCACAGGTTTCCCCGCGGTAGAATCCATCAGCGTCTTTATCACCATACACCTGGAGTCATGGGAAGAAGGCAAGGCATTGGGGTGGCTGGTTCAGAAACAGATCAGCTCTGTTCACCTAGAGTCACAGTTAGTCAGACACTGACATGAAGAACACGGAAAATCGCTGCTTGTGGGCATAAGTGTGTACACATAGCCCTCACCCTAAAAATCTGTATGTCTAAGAACCTGTTTCTCCTCCAGGGTTTGGATAGCCTCTGGAGCTCTCATTGACCAGGGGGCTGCCTGGCGAGGCCAGGGCTCTGCTAGCTGAGTGCATGTGTGTGAACGCACACAAGTTAACCACCCCCCATACACACACATGCAAGTGCAGTGTAAGAGATGATTCCTCCGTAAGGAGACAGCGCCACTGTCTGGCATTCTAGAAGTGAAAAACCTCAACTCACAAAGGGATACTGTGCGTACCATTCTGCGGGGTAAGCATCGCCATCCTTTAGAGTCCGTTTTAGTTAGCGACCTCTTTCAAAGGTTACTGTCAGCGCCCTTTTGGAAATTTGCAAACTTGGGGTTCCAGGCCCTTTCCCCTCTCCTAGGGAGCATCCCACGTCTTCCTCTGACTCCAGACTCAGGCTCCTCCCCTACTACTGATAGGAGGCTGAATGTCAAATACAAGAGAAAGTAGCCTATCGTTTTGAGGTGTTAAGGCAGCTGTCCCCAAGTTTTGTGGTATCAGTAACTGGTTTCGTGGAAGACAATTTTTCTGTGGACTGGGGGTGGCGGTGGTTTCCAGATGATTCAAGCACTGTAGGGTTTGTACTCCTATGAGAATCTAATGCTGCCACTGATCTGACAGGAGATGGAACTCAGGTGGTAATGTGAGTGATGGGGAGTGGCTGTAAACACAGATGAAGCTTTGCTTGCTCACCCGCCACTCACCTCCTGCTGTGCAATCCAGCTCCTAACAGGCCACAGACCCATACTGGTCCATGGCCCGCGGGTTGGGGACCCCTGTGTTAAGGAACTTGGATCTGGTGAGCACCCCCTCCCCATCCTCCTCCACCACCTGTACCGCCCGGGCCATGCCCCCACCTTGATGATCTGCCCTTCTTTAAAAGGAAGCTCCTCTTCTGCAGCGTCTGGGTTCGGGGACATGGTAAGGGGGTCGTAGTCAAAAAGGGCCACAAAGATGCGGGCTGGGAGCTCTTCCGCCCCAGGGTCTGTCTCTGACTCTTCGTAGAAGTCCGGAGAAAGCCGGTCCCGCCCGTACTCATCTGGGAGTGCATGGGATAAAGCACAGGGTCTAAGTCATTCCCACCAGCCATTCTCCCTTCTTACCCAGAAAGGTGAGCTGTTATACAAAGTGTGGTTTTGGAAAACGAACAGGGAGGCACTTTAAGTATTTTTTTTTCTTAATGTGTAGCTGGGCTTTCCTAGTGGTTCAGTGATAAAGAATCCACCTGCCAATGCAGGAGATGCGGGCTGGATCCCTGATGTGGGAAGATCCGATGTGCCTCGGAGCAACTAAGCCCCTGTAACAAGGCTATTCAGCCTGTGTTCTGGAGTCCAGGAGCCGCAACTACTGAGCCCACATGTTGCAACTACTGGAGCCTGCAGCCTAGAACCTGTGCTCTGCAACAAGAGAAGCCGCCACAATGAGCAGCCTGTGCACGACAACTGGAGAGCAGCCCCCACTGGCCCCAACAGAGAAAAGCCCGTGCAGCAGCAAAGACCCAGCACAGCCCCAAACGAAACAATCCATCAAGTCATAAAAATAAGCTCTTAAAAAATGTGTAGCTCAACATGCAGGCAGAAATGGATCACCTCGACAGAGATGGGTTTGAAAAGCTAATAACTAGTATGAAACGTAGGCAGCAGGGTGAGTGTAGGTGTGCTGCTTGCGAAGGCAGTGAGAGATAAAGGACTGTGTTTCAATGACCTCCTGGCAGGACTGGTCTGAGCACTGGTTGCGGGGGGCGGGTGACGGGTGGCCAAGTCCCGGGGATTAGGAAGGACCTGTTCAGGAGTCAAGCACAGAGACCCAGAGATCCTCTAGGTTTCCATTAACAGACAAGCCAGAGCACAAGGATGTTAAAAGATGTATTTGCCTATCCGTCAAAGTTTGATACAGGTGACTGAGCTGCTCACTTGGCTCCAAATACGTAAGTGGCAATGAATGCATTACAATGAATTAATGACTTCCTGGAAGAATTGAGTTTCAAGTCTGCCTACCACTGAACTCCTAAAGACTATTCTTTTGAAATCCTAGTATATATGCATATGTATTACAAGGCTGAGCACCAAAGAATTGATGCTTTCGAATTGTGGTGCTGGAGAAGACTCTTGAGAGTTCCTTGGACAGCAAACCAGTCAATACTAAAGGACATCAACCCTGAATATTCATTGGAAGAACTGATGCTAAAGCTGAAGCTCTTTGACCACCTGATGCAAAAGAACTGACTCATTGGGAAAGACTCTGATGCTGGGAAAGATTGAAGGCAAAAGGAGAAGGGGGCAGCAGAGGATGAGATGGTTGGATGGCATCACCATCTCAATGGACATGAATCTGAGCAAACTCCAGGAGACCGTGAAGGACAGGGATGCCCGGCATGCTGCAGTCATGGGGTAACAAAGGGACAAGCATTACTGAGCAACTGAACATCAACAACATTATTAAATGTCATTATAGACATGCATATATCTCACTATATATGTATACATTTATTAATATGCATATATAGAGAACAAACATCTGCTAGTGAATTACACTGTTTTGACTACATGAGAAGGACTCAGAACATCAGTGGGGAAGCAAATGAGAAAAACTCCAATCATCAGAAAGGAGGGTAGGGGTGGGACAAATGGCCAGTCAAAATTTGTGTCACCAGCACAAGGAGCACAGGAGGTGGGATAAGAGGAGGTCAAAGCTGTGACACGGAGGGTGTGGGGAGAGCCAGAGTCTTGGCTGCTTCCACTAGCAGAAACATGCAGCTGAAAAATAAAAAAGCACTTTAACTGCAGGAAAGGTTGGTCTTTAAAATACAGTGAGCTGTTAACATTATTTGAACTTGGGATCCTTTTAGGATACAAAGATAATCTAAACATTCAGTAACTTTGCTTCTGCTAGGGAACAAAACTCAATAGCACGGCCTTACTGATCTCTTCACACCAGTTTTGATTTTGTTTATAGTCAACGCAGATTCTTTACCAGCTGAGACACCAGGGAAGCCCATGAATACTGGAGAGGGTAGCCTATCCTTGCTCCAGCAGATCTTCCCGACCCAGGAATTGACCAGAGTCTCCTGCATTGCAGGCTGATTCTTTACCATCTGAGCTATCAGGGAAGCTCAAAGGGAACAAAACTCAACAGCACGGCCTTACTGATCTCTTCACACCAGTTTTGATTTTGTTTATAGTCAGTGAGAGGGCTTCCCACGTGGTGCTAGTGGTAAAGAACCTGCCTGCCAAAGCAGGTAGACGTAAGAGACACAGGTTGGATCCCTGGGTCGGGAAGATCCCCTGGAGGAGGGCACAGCAACCCGCTCCGGTATTCTTGCCTGGAGAATCCCAAGGACAGAGGAGCCTGGCGAGCTACAGGCCACAGCGTCACACAGAGTTGGACACGACTGAAGCGGCAGCGCACACACACACACAGTCAATGAGAGGATCTCATACTCTGTCCCCCAGTCATTAAATGTTCTCTAAATCAAACAGCATGAAGCTAATGGTACACCATTTCGTGACCTGTGAACTTCTCTGTATGTGTAGTGATGCAGTGGTTTTTTCATGCTCGTGGCTGATGGTAGAGAAAACCATTAGCAGCATGAGAAGGATGTTTTCATTCAACTGGGTAACCTTGGGAGTTTGGCAGAAGGAACTTAACAGAACAGCACTGTGACCCAGTGGGTGCTGTTTCAGCGGAGGGAAAAGTCACTGAAGGAGCACTGTGGCTACAGCTTTGGCTGCACCCACCCAGAGGGCTCCCAGGGCTTCCCTGACAAAGTTGACGTTGTGATCGTGGAGTTGGAATGTACAGGCAAGTTCACAAGGGGAGGACTGGGTAGGTCACTATCACTCTGGAAGACCTTTGAGTTACTCCTACAATTCACATGCTCTCAGGAGTTGGGAGGCACTAGGCATGGAGACCAGCAAGAGGATCTCAGGCTGGCACCATGCTCAGTGAAAACAGCAGGCAGTCACCCACAGCATTACAGGATCTCTCTCTGGTTTGCAGGGAGGAGCCGGGATGGGTGGAAGTGGTTGGCACACTTGGGAGTTGGTGTATATGAGTGGAAGTGTGGGTATGACATCACTGTGTTTCCTCCAGAGAAGGTGCGTTAGATACTTTATGGAATCAGACCTCATGGAAAGAGAACTGTGGCCTCCATGGAGTGTGTCCACACAAACCCAGCTTCACAGGGTTTGGAGTGGGTGACCGGGAGGCCCTTCCTTTTCTTGGGGGCAGGCTAGACTCAAGGAAGAACTTACCTCCAGCTGCTGGTCTGACCTGGGAGTGGATGCTCCTCTCTCTGCCCTGCTGTGGAATATCCTGGCCTGGGGTAGGAGGGGGTCTTTGTCAGGAAGGAGGAAGGGTCTGCATACCACGTGCAAAGCTGAGGATCCTGACTTGCCCCTGTTGGCTCCGAATCCACCTGTGCTGCCAGAATAAGCACTGTCTTCTAGAAGTGAACTACTTCCCTCACTGCCTGAGGCTACCTGCCTCCACTGCTCCTCTCCATTGTAATTTCTACAGAGAAAAAGTGGGTCGCCTATGAAACATCCCTTACAGCTGCTCCTCTTCTCCTTACAGGGAAACCCAGGGAGATGAGTCTCCTTTCTAGAGTCAAGTTTTATTTAAATAAATAAAATAGTTAAAATACTAAATAGTTAAGTCATTTTAACTTTTCCCATCCGGATATAGAGAAAATGTGCTGCATTTCCTTGCTATGTAAGCTCAGTGGCCAAAATAACCCGAAAAATGGGAGGGAAATGGAGATTTTCACAGTCAACTAGTAAGAGCAGAATGCTCTAGGATGTGGTATTTCTTTTTCAGATGGGGATACCCTTGGGCCTTTTCATCTGTCAGGTAAATAACTAGATAAATGCAAAGACCAAAAATTACACAGGAGAAACCAAACCCAATGAAATCCTTGTTTGGGATCATTGATTAAGGTTATGAGGGCTTCGTTATGTTAATTATATGACTTAGAATTTACTAGATATGGAACTACATAATTTTTATCTTTTTAAATTGGGGGGGGCATTGTTTTCTTGAGGAAATCCAGAGTATCTTTAAAGTATAATATATTTTAGCTGTAAAGGCATTGCTTATTAAAAAATACATGTAGGAATTATACAGTCTATAGACTTGAGTTTCTCCATAAAAGAAAAGGATATTTTTTGAGTTGGCAGATTTCTAAAGTATTAATTACTGATACTGGCACAAGAAGAATATAACTAAATAAACAAAGACTAGAGGAAAATAGCCTATTCACATGTCACTGACCATTCACTTCCTAGAGTTTTGGGCATGATTCTCCTCTTCTTTGAGTCATTTCTGTCTTTTGAAAATATAATAGGTTCTTTGGTCTGTGAATGTATGTATATGAATATATAAAGTGATTGATACTAATTATGCTTTATAATTATGCTTTCTTGCCTTGCTCCATGCTAAGAGATCAGGTACAATAAAAGAAATTCTATCATGGATTTATTTAACACTTTTTTGGGTTCTATTATTGAGGCTTTTTTTTTTCTTTGTGAAGGTGTTACCACAGCATTACTCTCTTTCTAACTTGAAGTGAAGTGAAAGTCAATCAGTTATGTCCAACTCTTTGAGACCCCATGGCCTATACAGTCCGTGGAATTCTCTAAGCCAGAAAACTGGAGTGGGTAGCTGTTCCCTTCTCCAGGGGATCGTCCCAACCCAGGGATCAAACCCAGGTCTCCCGCATTGCAGGCACATTCTTTACCATCTGAGCCACCAGAGAAGCCCAAGAATACTGGAGTGGGGAGCCTATCCCTTCTCCAGGGGAATCTTCCCAACCCAGGGTCTCCTGCATTGCAGGCAGATTCTTTACCAGGGGAGCTGCCAGGGAAGCCCTCTACTAACTTAGCTAGTGTCTTTCACTAAAATTAGGACATGTGCAGCCTTCTGCATTCTTTCCCTTAAGACAAATCCACCTGAAGGATTGTCCAAGACTCTGAAGGGGAGACTGTGGGTCCACTTAACCCTTTACTTCCTTGACCAGTTGGCAATCTGTAGCACCATAATTTTCAGCCCTGTAGACTTTTCTTCTCTGTCCTAGGAGACTGGAATAGGAGACACATGAGGCCTCCTCCAGAGGATACCCCTTCTCGGTGCCAGGATATTAAACTTCAACCACAGAAACAGTGGCGGTTCATGTAATGAGCATTCACTCATTAAAGTCACAATCGAATGAGCACTTAGGAACCAAATTCAACAGGAAGAACGGTCTTGAACTGGTCCTCACCTCCTTCCTCAAGACTCTTATTTACAAGTCATTTATTTTACAAGCCAGGAGATCCTACTTAACCTCAGTAATTGTTACAGGGGCAATTATACACAAATTAAATGAAGATCTGAGATGTGGCACTAGTTTACAACACTCAAAAATAATGTAGGCTTAGTATACACAAGGGCTTACCTAGTGGCTCAGATAGTAAAGAATCCGACTGCAATGTGGGAGACCTGGGTTCAGCCCCTGGGTTGGGAAGATCCCCTGGAGGAGGGCATGGCAACCCACTCTGGTGTTCTTGCCTGGAGAATCCCCATAGACAGAAGAGCCTGGTGGGCTACAGTCTATGGGGTCGCGAAGAGTCGGACATGACTGAGCAACTAAGCACCATATGGTATATGCAGAATTCTGCTAGTGGGTCTGTAATATATGAAACCAGTGTTTTCCAACTGATTTTATTTTTCAGCTTATTTTATTACTTTTTAGCCTAACTGAAAACAGTCTGTTGTTTTAAAGGTCCTTTAACATTCTATACAATTTTTCACTGATAAAAATAAAAACATTCTAAAAACTGTAAAGATGGAAAAAGAAACTTTTTTACCCTATTGTTTGGGTTCTACGGGAAAGAAACATCTAGAAGGAGGAGAATACTCCGGGGATCTGTATTGGTTCATAAAGTTTTTAATTATTTTTGGATGATGTGAACAAAGCCCAATTGTCTCTTAAACCTTAGCTATTTAAACGGATTGGGGCTGTGTTTCCAGGTGTCTGGACTGTCCAAGGGTTGTTTCCTTGAGCCCTGTCTCACCAGATCAATGTTTTTCTTTCATCTACTTCTGTTCCATGAATGGGTCTCTTGCTTTGTTTCGTTTGTGTGTGTGTGTTGTCACAAAAAGCTAGTTTATTTGTGCTGATTACCAGATTCCATTATCTTGTGCAGAATACTTTTTGGAACTGTTATGCTGGGGTTCATTCCAGTAATAGAAAGGTTCCCATCTGACCTTCGGCCACGCTCCCCCTCTTAGTGGACTGATGAGAATGACTACAATGACAGCTTTCAGCACGGCTGGCTGAATTCCAAAAAGTAATTAAGAGAATGGAATTGGATGCCGGAGGATGACTCATGCACGAGGAGGTGGCCAGATGGACAGGGTCAACACACAGTTCAGGGCACACATTCAGGCCTCCTGCTGTTTTTTCATAACTTTCAACCCCAGTTGCCCAAGTGTTTCATGCATACAGATAACTCTCCACTGGCTGGGGGCTCGTTTGGAGTTCAGTCACCCATCCCTGTCTGCTGCTCTGACCACGAGCATTTCAGGAGAGCATGAACTAGGTGGGGAGATGGCTCATTATCATCTCTTCCATGCTTAGGATGGCAGCCTTTGCAGTTCAAAAAAAAAAAAAAATTGGTAGGGAGAAGATTGACCTCAAAGGTCAATATATTTTGAGAATACTTAAGTTTAGGTTCCATTTATTTGGTTCTGTTTCTGCCTTCTTTTGCCATAAATAACCAAGAGTCTTCTGTATTTAGTTGAAAATGCTCTTCCTATTAATTTTTTAAATGTTTAGATTGAGCCATGTGCTCTGTGGTTAAAAGAAAGATGGAGGCCTCCATCCGGTTCACTAACCCGCAGCATGGACCATCATTGGCCGGGACCTGTGGGAACCAGCACTGCCGTGGGAAAACCTCCGGCCCACGTGATCTGCCCGATCAGCCCGTCCTGCGGTCACCGGGTTTCCTAAAATCTAAAGACAAAACAATGACACGGTCATCAGTCTTGCCAGCCGTGGGAAGAAAAGAATTAAGTCAGCCAAATCAATCCAACTTAGAAGCAGAAGCTCTAAAGGCAACTAAACTTAGCTTTTAACTGAAAGGTTAGCTGAATAACCAGGAAGAGAAAATGAGTGCTCACCCCAGGCACCCCATCTTCTACAGCGCAGTTGCTTTTCTGGGCAGGGGCGAGAGACAGAACCCCTCGGAGGCATCTTTTTGTTGCTGGTACTGCCGCTGAAGCCAAATATTTTGAGCCACAGTGAGAGTGGCTTAGATAAGACTCGTCAAGCCTTTGGTACCTCTTTTCTAGTCTCAGCACAGTCTGCCCTCCTCCAGTGACCACAAAGGTGGGAAAAACACTGCATTTCCCAAATGTCCTGCTTGGGCAAAGTTATGTGCGAGGTTACTGAAAACTCAAAGACAGAAGTTTCTGTGCATTATCAGCTCTGAAACTCATGGCGCCCTCTTGACGCTAATCCAAAGACCTCCAAACCTTCACATTTCAGGGCTAACCCGAACTATTTTCCTTTATGGATAAGTTTTGCCTCTGATTCGTACTAAAGGTTCGCATCCTATGCGAGAATCAAAGCAAAACCTCCAGCTCACTGGTGACTTAGGAAGTTTTCAGGGACACGGAATGAATCAGGGCTGGGAGCTTCAGAAATGAGTTTGAACAGGAAGTGGGCTGCAGTTGCTGGTGAGTCGGTAAGCTGTGAGTCGGTAAGCTGTGAGTCGGTAAGCTGTGGGTCGGCGCCCTCTAGTGGACATATCACAAACTGCACTGGCTCAAGCCCAAGGCCTGGCGCCCTGGGATGTCTCACCTGTGTTTTCATGGAAAAGTTCAGCATGACAGGAGCAAATGTTCTGAAAAGAGGACACAATATAGAGATGAACGAAGCCGTGAAGGAATCCCTACTCTTGAAAAGCACTCACAAGCCTGGAAGACAAGGCCCGGGGATGTGTCTAGAGCTGATGATGGAAAATTCATTCAGAAAACTGCTCTCAGGAAAGAAACGTGGGGAATTAAAAAAAAAAAAAAAACCTTTGGAAATAAATGCAAAGGTGGATCTCTTCAATAATTGTTCTCCATTTTTCCCCCCAGTTATGGATGAACTGGAAAACCAACTACAACCCAAAACCAAAACCACCACCAGAGAAAAACCCTAGTAAGTAACACCAGTCAGTTGTAAATACATCCCCACGACTCATTTTGAAAAGTACGTGTTGCCAAACTGGGAGAATCAGAGTTCAGCTAACCCTTAATTAAAATTTAGATTCAGTTGTCCTTTAATTAAAGCAGCCATAATCATCACTGATTTGGAGGTGGGGAAGGGATCATTATTCTAAAGCAAAGTAAAGAAATCATCAGCATGGTGAAAAGATTGGGAAGCTTCGTAAATCAAAAATGCATGGAAAAACGAGAGAGCCAGCAGAGAGAGTGCCCGGGACGGACACCAAAAGAAAGAAAGAAGGTGAAAGAATGAAAACGGATTGGTTTGGCAAGCGGATGTGAGCGGGAGGTTTACTTCACACACCAAAGGGCCATCTGCAACCCGGGGAGGAGGCTGGGCCTGTCGGGCAATGGCCCTACTGTCGGGCATTTTTATGCTTTTCTTCCAGGCATCTCGGAAATCCTCGCGGCCCGTGGGCTCATCCCAGCCGTACTTGCTGGGGGTGGACCTCTCTGGGCTCGGGTGGGGCTCATCGCTCCTGACGGCGTCGCCGGGTTCCACTGGCTCCCCAAAATCCTCTTCGATGCTGCTCTGCCGGGTCAGCGTCCGGCGCCGGGCCAGCAGGGGCCTCAGGCTCCTCCTACAAGGACAGTGCCCGGGGCCGGGGCTGCACTGGGCAGCGGGGCTTCGGAAACTAAATCGCATCTCCTCCTCTTCACTGCCGCAGTCCAGGCCGCTGTCCGGGCTCCTGGTGGCCGAGCGGCTGAACCGACAGCCTCTGTCTTCGAATATGAAGTCCTCGGCCTGGGGGCCTCTGGGTTTCGCGGGGTACCAGGAGCCGTGGAGGGCCTCGTCCCCCCGGCAGGGCCTGGCGGGCCTGGGCTCTCTGGCCAGCCCGGTCCTGACCCTGGAGGAGGACCCTAAGCCCTGCTTGTGCAGGAACTCACAAGGCTCTCCGTCCTCCTCTGCTACTTCGGGGATACTGAAAAGTCTCTTACTGTGGGTCTGTTGGGGATACTCGGGCAACTCCGAGAAAGCACGTTCCGTGGTCCTATTCTTAGAGCACTCCTTAAGGGGGGAGGGGGGTGTTAGCACAGGTGCCGGGAGTCAGTGTGTGATCGCATATGAAGGGGGGCAGAGGGAAGGAAAGAAAATACAGAGAGAATTAGTCTCCGAGGCCATGAGGGACAGAGAGCATGCTTGTACTCGTGGTGGGGCAGGGGGTGGGGGGAAGTGGGGGGGCAGATGGCATGCTCTGGCCGGGGCTCTGGAATGAAAACAGAATGGGTTAGATGGATGCGGCCGGAGCCGGGGGGCCGAGCGCACGCAGAGCATCCCGACGCCGTCAGGACTAGCCATGCAGCCAAACCAAGGAAAGAGAGGCCGCTGGGCCGCGGGTGTGGGGAGGATGGAGGCAGGAGGCTTCACACTGACCGAGGCGCTAGGGTCTGTGACATGGCTGTGCCCAGAGGTCGGGGACGTCCGAGTTCACTGCCCTCTGGCTGCACCCTGAGAAACTCCCAAGGCAGCTGGCCGGGGATGCCGGTGAGTGGAGACCATTCACAACACAGGGACCCCCACCTGGCCACGCCGCTCAACTCTGCTTGTCCCTGAAAGCACTCAGCATCCTGTGAAACGCGTCCGTGCTCTTACCTATGCCTCTCTCCCGGCTCAAGTGGAAGGGTGTGAAACCGGGGTACCTTGGCACTCAGCGACCCAAAGTCATTTGCTTGGCCTGTGTCTGCAAAGGCTTGGTGGCCTGTCAGTCTCTCCTCCAGACCCCAGACCTCAAGGCTGGGAGAGAGGAGCCGAGTCCCCAGCAGTATGGGCAGCAGGGGCTCAGCGCTGGCCCACCCAGACGGAGGCCGAGGGTGGACACCCCACGCTCCCTGTCCTGGCGTATGGTTCTCTCTCCAGGAATGACCGGCAGGCCCATCCTCTGCTCCAGCTGGGCCAGCCCACTGGGCATACCTCCTGGGACACCTCACTGACCCCAGGAAGCCTTGCGCCCACCTTTCCTCCCATGGGCCTCCGGGCATGCGCATTAGAGTTGAGCTGCGGAGGAATATCAGAATTTGCTGCCCTGCCCTCACCCTCCTACTGCCTTGCGGTGTGTCCCAGGCACAAGGGGACATGGTGGGTTTACCCAGCACAGTGTCTTTAGCAGGCTTAGAGCCCACGAGAGAGCCAAACGAGGAGCATGGTGCACGCTTTGTTCGTTTGCTATTAAGACCCTGAGGTTTGGGAACACTGGGGTGAAGGGCAGTGAGGAAGCAAGGACCCAGCCCCCGGAGCTGAGCGGGGATGCACGGGGGTCCGTGGGACTCCCGCAAGGGGAGGTGAGCCCGGGTGGCCCAGATTGGCCTGTAAAGTCTCCTGGCTTAAAAAAAAAAAAAAAAAAAAAGGCAGAACCCTGAGGATGAAGTGAAGTGAGCCTCAGCCCCGCTGCTTGAAGGTCCTATTGTCCCTGCAGCTGCTCTAAGGGGAGCTGGGCTGGTGGGGGAAGGACGTAGGTGATTTTATGAACTAGCCCTTTTCCCTGGGAAAGACAAGGTGGCCTTTGGTTTCTTTGCTAACAATTGGCAGGAAGGAGCATCCCAGAAGCTTCCTCCATAAGGAGAAGTGGGGAAGCTGCCGGGGGTGGTGGGGGGCGGGGGCAGACACCTGCCTCATCACAGCGCCCAGTGATAGAGAAGTGTGGGGAGGCAGGGGCAGTCAGGCTGGACCACGGGCAGCTTGGGGCCTTCCTCTGCCAAGATAGGTCACTGTGAATCCTGTTGGACATTGGCTCAGGGGAGGATCGAGGGGGTCAGCCAGTGGAGGTAGCGGGGGCTGCAACCATGCGGGGTTTGCATAGGGATCTGGCATGTTCTTTGGTGACAGTGTCTCCAAGGCCCTGCCGGGTGCCTTTGCTGGGAGAACATAAGTCAGTCTGCTCTATGCAAGCGGGCACTGAGTTGGCAGCCAGATTTGGATGTTGCTTTCTGTCCACCATTCAAACTGCGTGGCTCTGTGTTCCCAGAGAAAGGCCGGGCTCAGGCACTGTATCCTCCAGTGGGACTTTCCTCTCCAAGGCCCTTTTCATTTGAAAACCCCCACAAAGGCCCAACCTGTCTCCCCCGCTAGGCCTGCAGCTGCCGGAGCTCGGGGGCCACGTCTGTTCTCACCCCCCAGCCTGGAGGAGGGTCTGGTGCTCAGAGTGACCAGCTTGTGCTGAGTGAACAGAAGCCAGCTGGAGCAGGCGGCAGCACAGCTCTCTAGACAAGGAAGGGGGCACACCCCCGGGATGGGGTCTATGGGGGCCTCGAGCTCAATCTCCATCAAGGTGACCCCCATCAAACCCGTCGCTGAAGGCCACATCAGAGGCAGAGGCAGAAGATCTCGGGATCCCTGGTGGGAGGTGTCTGAGAAGGGGTCTGTGTGTGGACCCCAGGAGGTTGACTGACCCTCCTCTGACCTCCTCTGAGGTCCCCTCTCCCTGGCTCTCCAGCCATCCAGCAGGGTCCACCTCGGTAGATTCCACTAAAGAATCTCTTCCCGACTCCCCAGCTGCCCATTTCCAGTCTGACTCAGAGACAGGCTTCTGCCCTCCTAGCGCCTGCTGCTCTGCAGATGGACACGCGGCCAGGCGTTTGGGGCTGGGGGTGGAAGCTTCTCCGTTCTATTCTTTCTGATTGGGTTCTTAGTACAGAGCTGGGTGACCCAGGGATGCCCAGTGGATTTTCCCAGACTCCTTCACCCAGACTTTTGGTCAAGAGGAGGGATGGGAGACCCCGAGTGCAGATTCAATAGCAAGAGAAGCCCATCCAAATCTGGGGACTGTGCCTGCCAGGCGAGGCCCCTCTGGAGCCAGCTGCACAGCCCCCCAAAGGAACAGGGATGGGGACGGTGGGGACGCGGTGAGGGGGGCAGCGCCCCCGCACTGACCTTGAGGGCATTGTGGGACGTGCCGCTCGGCCGCCTCCTGCCCCCATCCTCCAGCTGCATTTCAGAGTACAGCTCCTCCTCGTCCTCCTCCATGATGTCCGAGAGGTCAGACCCCCGGCTGCTCTCCGTGTGGTACTCGTCTCCATGGCAACAGTGAGGCTGGGGCAGGAGAAGGGGACGTGAATGGAGGGGCGACTCCAACACACGGAGTCCCACACCCTCCCCTGCTCTGCCCACTCTCGAGCTCAGGGATGTGTCTGCGTGTCTGGGTGAGAACCGCTCACTCCGGAGGGGAGGGAATCACAGGCTCCGAGCTCATGGGGAGCCGGGATGGCAGAGAGAGGACCAGACCGGGCTTTCCTACTCCAAGTCCGGACAGGGGCAGGCAGAGACCCTCCTGGGCTCCGGGCAGGACAGAATACACATGGGAAGACGTCACTTTTTCAGGTACCGGCAGCCTCTTCAACTAAAGTGGCTGGACAAAGGCTCAGGTGAGAGGTTGTAAATGCAGGGCTCAGGGACACACATGTATGTTGCATCTAGGGTTGTGCAGCAGACAGTGGTGGGTAGTGGGCAAACGGGCATATGTGCTAACAAGCGTGTCTAAGAGTTTTAAGAAAAACATGGAGTCTGAAATTCACACATGTGCACACTGGGTTGTTGGTGAACAGCCTGGTCTGGGTGGGGTGGGACCCCCTGTGTGGTGTGCCCACTCTGTGGCCAGTCTGGCCACCCACACTGGAGAAGACCTGCCACTGAGGCTGCTTGGCGAAAAGCCTGGGTACAGAGGAAAGGGTCAACAGAAGAGCAAGTAAAATTAAGCTTGCTAACTAATGCGTAAACTGAACCACCAGCCGCCCTGATGGGGTTTGGGATGAGGGGTGGGTCTAACTCAGCAGCCCCTTCCCATCCACAAAGCAAGTGCCTCCCTCAGCAGCTCTAGCAGCTCATAGAGCACACCTCATGAGCTCTGATTTATGAGCCCCAAACATGCATAGGGGGCTTCCCCAGTGGCTTAGGCAGTAAAGAATCTGCCTGCAATGCGGGAGACTGGGATTCGATTCCTGGGCTGGGAAGATCCCCTGGAGGAGGGAATGGCAACCCACTCCAGTATTCCTGCCTGGAGAATGCCACGGACAGAGGAGCCTGACGGGCTACAGTCCTTGGGGTCTCAAACAGTCGGACCCCACTCAACGACTAACACTTTGACTTTTGACTTTGAAACACACACAAAGCTATTCTGTTTGTGCTGGACAGTGTTGATGAAGATCGATTTCTTTATTCTCCTGGTGGGTGACAAGACAAGTGTATTTAATAGCATCTTATGACATATTTATTTAAAACATCCAGCTTAGGGGCTTTCCTATCAGTTCAGTTTTTAGGAAGCTGCACTTCCATGGCAGGGGACATAGGTTTGAACCCTGGTTGGGGAACTAAGATTCCCACATGCCATGTGGCACAGCCAAAAAATAGGGGTTGGCGGGGGAACTGCCTATTTGTGAAACAAATAAAACTTTAAAAAATGGTTTCAATTGCTCCTCTATATAAAGATATGGGGAAGCAGTGTGAGTGCCCAGTGAGGGGGTGTCCCACCGGGGGTCCCACCCCAGCTGAGCCCTCACATTGGTGGCCTGGATATTCTCAGTCTGAGAAGTCTGTGCAGCATCATTTGACCTGCTCCAGCCCTATTTCTTTCAATCAAGTGCCTTGGAGAAGACATAAAAGTGAACTGGTTTTAGATGAATAAACAAACATCAGGTTGGTTTGAATGAGGGCTTCCCAAAGCAAATGGGAAGGAACTCCCCTAGAGAACACGGTCTCATATGATTCAAACCCAATGATGAGTTAGTAATAAACTCATGGGATGGAAGTAAGTGTCTATTGTTTGCCAGATTTATCATGGATAAGACATTCGTAGGAATCTCTTGGTGGTAGGCACATGACCCTGGTCTACCCAGTGAGATAAGAAGTCTGATGGAGCTTCTGGAAAATGTTTTTCTACCAGTTAAGAGAGATGTGCCTGAGGAGAAAACCCCCTCCCTCCTTCCTTCTTTCCATCCTTCTTGGGATGCTGGCATATGAGTGTGATGATTGGAGCTATGGCATTCACTTTGTAACCATGAGAGAAAGGTCAAAAGAATGGAAGATTAAGAACCCAGAGCACATTGAGGTTTGATAGAAAACAACAAAATTCTATAAAGCAATTATCCTTCAATTAAAAAAAAAAAGAACACAGAGCTGGAACACAATTGAACAACTGAATTAACTTTGCAGCCTCCTACTTGAGGCTTCCTGTGATATGGGAGAATGAAATGTCTTTGTTACCTTAGTCATTATTAGTTGGGCATTCTGTTTCTTGTGTTTACATGAATGCAAATATAATTATTTTAATCTTTTAGATAAAGAACCTGATGATTGGAGAAGCTGAGTCACTTGCCTGCTAGCAGTGGCAGAGCCAGGAAGTGACCCCAAATCTATGAGATTCCAAGGCCCTCTTCTCATGGAAGTAGTGACACTGCCTTGCTGTAGAGCTATGTGTTGAGGGGACTGAGGATCTGACAACTGAGAGGACTTCACTCTCTGCTGTCTCAAGATCTGAGGACTCTCCAGGCCCCACCCTTCCCTGTTGCCCAGGACTGGGGCTTGACACCATTCAAGGACATTTTCATTAGAATATGCATGATCAGAAATTGGAGACAGAACCCATCTTGGATGGATTTGTCACTTGTGAGCCTTGTCTGGGAGGAGAAGCCCTGACATTTCATCCCTCCAAGGATGGGATATGGACCTTTCAATTTCTGAATCTCCCATGATGCTTAGCACCTAGCCAATGCACAATCACACATCTGCCTGATGAACAAAAGTAAAGAAACAAATGGTAGGTTTTGCCTACATTGAGACCAGGTGGTCAGCTGGAGACTCAGCTGATGCACAAAATCAGCCCATGAACGGATCCTCAGGGCAGTTGGGAGGGCAAAAGACTCACATACAGACTTTTGAAATTGTCCCCCAGTGAGGTCACAAATGCACAGGCACCATTCAGTCTAAACTCTCCAAACTGACTGCGATTGTTGTCACCCACAAGATAAAGGTGTGTATTCCTTTATCTTTCTCACAGACCCGGGCATGCAGGGACCTGAACCCCTCCCACCGGGAGCAACCATGGTGGGAGGGGGGTGGGCAGCACTCACCGGTTTGCCCAGCTCCGAGCCTTTCAGGAACTCATCCACAGATGCGCCCCTCCTCTTGACCTCCGGGGACTCATAGCCGTCCTCCTCGTCCGAGTTTGCATACTGTCCGCTGCTCCTCTCCAGGAAGACGCTCCTTTTCTCTAACTTGGGAGAGGAGAGGGGAGGCGTCAGGGCAGAGGCCACCTGACCTTGGGGCCCTGACCTCCGGCTTGGAGCAGATGAACTGGGCACCCTGGTAGACAGATTCACCCAAGGAAGAGAGAGGCAGGAGGAGGGCGTGGCCTAGTTCAGCTCCACCTCTGCTCGCCTGCATCCCTTCACGGGCGTTTCCCACAACTTCCCATCTCATCGCACATTTCACCTGGGATGTGGTCCCCCTGTCATCCAGATACTCCCCCTCCCCAGGACCCAGGCAATTCTGAGTGGACAGGCAGGCAAACATATGTATGTGCCCGCACGTCTACACGTAGATGTGTATGGATACCTGTTATTAGTCACCGGTCGTGTCCGACTCTTTGCTACCCCATGGACTGTAGCCTCTGTCCATGGAACTCTCCAGGCAAGATTACTGGAGTGGGTTGCTACTCCCTTCTCCAGGGGAACTTCCCAACCCAGGGATTGAATCCGAGTCTCCCACATTGCAGGCAGATTCTTCACTATCTGAGCCACCAGGGAAACACATATGTATGTACACCTATGTGTACATAAGTGTCTCTGTGTGTGTGTGTGTATGTATACATACACCTGTATGTGTGTGTATGTATACACACACATACACACACAGAGCTAGAAGTCTGAAGTGAGTGAACCAGAAGGTGACCCTTGTTTAGGAAGATGGGTCCCCAAGCCGACTCCCAGGAGGCACCTCTCAGATCCCTGGACAGAGACCACCTGGATAGTGGGTTGTGGCCCGTTTGCTAAGCCAGGCTGGTAGATAACAATTTCCTCTAGTTTTCTAGGTCCATATCTATGAAATGGATCCTGATTCCATCAGGATAAGAACTAAGATGCAGTCAGACAAACAGGACATTATTCTTCCCAAGTCAAGGCAGCCATTCTTGGGGGCTGGGTGTTTGGGGCACTTCTCGCACACTCGGGGTGCGGATGGGAGATTCCATCCCAGCTGCGCTGCGGGGATGAACCGCATTCCGCGGGCAGCTGAACCAGCGATGAAAACACCTGGCCTTACCCTGCTGCTCTCGGCCACCCTCTGCGCAGCTTCACGGGCCATGGCCTTGGCGACGGAGGTGGAGACTGGGGCGCCCTGCGGCTGCGGGAGGATGCGACTGGGCGAGGGTGACCGCCGCCCGGGGCCCGAGCCCTGCAGGCCAGGCGGCTCCAGCAGGTGCCCGTGGGCTGGGGCGGGCGCCCGGCCATGTTCCCAGGCCTCGTCCACCGCGGCGTGGGGACCCGGGTGCTCATCTTTGGTTTCGGGGGCTCCGGCACTTGCTAATGGCTTCGGTGTGGGAGCAGTTCTCAGGTGGGGGGTTGGAGGCACCAGGAGGTCAGGGGCAATGGCAGCGACGGCAGAGTCCACGGACTCGCCCTGGGCAGAGAGGGTCCGCACGGTCACGCCTTTGGCTTCCAGGCTGCGCAGGCGCACCAGCTCCACAGCCGTGCTGTCTGCTGTGGGCGAGATGATCTCAGCGACCTGCGCACAGAGAAAGCCGGCTCAGCTTGGGGATTTCCCGCGCCCCAGGCCCCTCAGATGCCTTCCGGGGCCTCCCATGGACATCCAACTCAGACCGCGCTGCACAGCCTGCAAATCAGATCCGTCTGGAGCCCCGTTCCCGCCCAGATGTTGGCGGTTTGGAGGGACAGCTGAGCACACGCTTTTCTCCCACGTCTAGAACCAACCTAGAAACAGATGCGGGGGCCACAGTGGAATCAGAACTAGGCTCAAAGCTTGGCTCAAGGAAGATGCCACAGGGAGGCCACGACAGACGGGCTTCCGGCTGTGATGGAGACCTGTCTGTGGCCCCCTCTGGGGAGGGGAGCAGGGATCAGAGAGGGGGCCTTCAGCCTGCAGGAGCCCCTCTCACGGAAGGAGCTCAGACACTCATGTGCATCTGATACACCACCTCCTAGCCGAATGCGGAAACGGGGTGGGGAGGGTGGGGAATGGACAGAAGCTTGCTCAGGCCCCGCCCCCCCCCCCCCAAAGCAGCCCTGTCTGTTTCATGTGCCAGGACAGGGATGGGGGCTGAGATTAGGGGCTGCCTGATGGTGACCATTAAGGATCCTGCAGAGTTTCAAGGCGTTTGGACAAGACTTGGACGCCAGCTTGGACGCCAAGAATAGGTCTGGTGGAATCTGCAAGCTCATCATCTATTGAGGGGGCCCTGATGTCCTGGGACTCAAGAGAAATGAATTTTGGGTA
Organism: Oryx dammah; assembly: GCF_014754425.2. Classification (NCBI taxonomy): domain Eukaryota; kingdom Metazoa; phylum Chordata; class Mammalia; order Artiodactyla; family Bovidae; genus Oryx; species Oryx dammah. Next base: position 46,074,026 of record NW_024070196.1, on the reverse strand, counting down.
CCCAGGGGAGAACAAGAAAGGGGTCTACCAGCAGAGTGGGACAGGTAATCAGGGTGGGAGGGAGGCAGAGAACATTCTAGAAAGAGGATGGAGCAAAAAAGGATGGAGGTTCTCTGTGTTCTGCAACTGGGTCTGGGGTGACAGTGTAGGGGGTGCTTAGTAACTGCTGGTGGGTCTTGGGGATTGAGGAGAGAGGGAGGGTCACCCCTTGCTGAGTGGTGAGCGGTGGCCGGGGGGCCTGGATGTGAGCACCACCCCAATAAAAACTCACCCTCTGCCCTTTTGCATACACGCCGTAGCCGGTGACATTGGCTCCATTGGATAGCCCAGTGGCCGTCAGAGCAGGCGGCCTCCAGGAGACCTGGACGGTGGCTGGGGTGGCCCCAGCTTGGACGGCAACATCTTGTGGGGGTGCTGGAGGACCTGGGGGGACAGAGGCAGAGAAGCTTTCACGACATGACCCCTTGGCAGGCAAGCTGCTACCATGCCTGACTAGCCAGTGGCACCTGGGAACGAGATCTTTCATTACAGCCTCCAGGAGACAAGGGGAGAATCCAAAGTGTGACAGCAGAGCAAGAGGGCCAGGAAGTAGCAGCTCCCAGATGCACTCAGGGTCCTCTTGGAACCCATTCCCGGTGCTCGGTCCCCAGGCCAACCTGCGACTCTTGTCTGGCCAGTTGGCCGCAAGGTCCCAGCATTTGCAGAGGCAAGAGACCCCCACCGCCTCTCTCTGTTCCCTCCTCCCTCCGGTTCCCTCCATCCCTCCTTCTCTCTCTCCATCAGACTTGAGGGCAGTAAACTGGACCACATAGCACCCATCTCGCCACCTTGAGAGAGAGGATGGAACCTGAAGCTGGAGAGAGGCAGCTCTGATGAAGCCACCAGGATGCCAACTCCACACACACACCACCTGGCCAACTAGTTGAGACGCTTTGAAAGTCCTGAGCAGCTACTTCAAGCAACAAGGAGACAGGTGTCACATCACTGGTCCTTCCCAGTGGCTCCTGGTGACAGCAGGGCTGCCCGTCTGCCCTACCACCCCCGGGCAGCTCCCTTGCCTCCAGGGCTGGTGCAGAAGTCCTGTGTCATCGTTGTTGTTGAGTTGCTAAGTCGTATCTGACTCTTTGTGACCCCGTGGACTGCAGCCCACCAGGCCCCTTGTCCATGGATTTCCCAGGTAAGAATACTGGAGTGGGTTGCCATTTTCTTTTCCAGGGGATCTTTCCCACCCAGGGATCGAACTTGAGTCTCTTTTGTCTCCTCCATTGGCAGGCAAGTTCTTTACCATTGAGCCGCCTGAGAAGCCCCAAAGGTCCTATAACTACAGCATTATATTTGGAAAGAAATGTGCAACTTCCAGGAAGAAGGCTGTGAGCCTCCTCTTCCGAGACCGTGCTGCAGCCCCATGGATTTCTGCATAAGGGAGGAAGGGCCCTTTGCTGAAGCTTTTCTACTTGGTGCTCATTCTGCTACTCACTTTGGACACCTGACATCACTTGATTCGCACAACAGTCCTGTGAGTTTAGCGCATCCTCGTTTGCAAATGAGGAAATTAAGGTTCGAGGGAAGCTGCTCAGCTGTCATGTGTTGGAAGCCTGGCTGGCCTTGCAGTTCATAATGCGACTCCACCCTCAACGCGCTGTGATGCGAGGCTTCCGAACTGCCGAGCAACTGGGTTCAGAAGTTAGATCTTACCTGGATGGTCCGCTCAAATGTGATGACGGCTCATTATTCTTAAGGGTGTAGTTAATAACTGAAACTGGTCTGGGGGGTTGCTGGATGCCTGCTTCTCCTAGCACAGCAATGACAGTGCAGGGCCAGGGTTTTGTGAGTGGGGAAGACTTGAGTATCTGTGACCTGCCAGCTCCACCCCATCCCTCCACTGGCCCAGAAGTGGCTGTCTGTCACGTGGGGGCATCTGGTCCAACCACACACCTCATGCCGGTCACCTATGTCATTTCCACGACTGAAACTCCCCTCCTTCTGGGCAGGCAAAGAGCTAGTCTGCTAGGGACTGACTGGACATTTGTGTCCCCCCAAATGCATATGGCATTCACAGAAGGCAGCTGTGGGAGGTGATCAGGTCTCGAGGCTGGAGGTCCCATGAACAGGATCCGTGCCCTTATTAACAAGGTGCCATCTACCAGGAGAGGATGTGGAGGAGATGCCATCTATGAACCAGTAAGTGGGTTCACCAGACGCTGAGTCTGCCCAGGCCTTGATCGTGGACTTCCACCCTCTAGGACTGTGAGAAATAAGTGTCTGTTGTTGATAAGCCACTCAGTTTATGGTACTTTGTTATATCAGCCCAAACTAACTAGGACACCCAGGAATTGGGTGTGGACCTATAGGATCCTGCCCTGGGCTCAGTATTTCCTCTTGGTCCTCATATCTGTCCATCTCAGGGAGCTTCTCCACGAAGCCTTTCCTGGCTGTCCTAATGGATGTGCTTCTCACCTCTCCTTGGAGCCCCTGGGGTCCCCAGATTTGGTCTTTCTCACTTCTTTACCCCCAGCACCGACAACAAGACTTCATGGCAGGAATCAATGAATAGCTCCAGTCTGCACAGTAAGTCCCCTACATACAAATGAGTTCTGTTCTGAGAGCACGTTCACAAGTCCAGTTTGTTCATAAGTCCAACAAAGTTAGCCTAGGTACCCAACTAACACAGTCAGCTATGTAGTACTGTACTATACTAAGTTTATAATATATTTCATACAAATAATACATAAAAATAACAAACACAAAAAATAAAGAAAGCATTTTAATCTTACAGTACAGTACCTTGAATAGTATAGTAGTACTGTATAGCAGCTGGCATCAGGTGGACAGACAAGAAGAGTTACTGACTGGAGGAGGGAGAGGAGGTGGGAGATAGTAGAGCTGAAGGATTGTCAGCAATAGGAGATGGAGGGCAAGCTATCTTTTCACCTCAATTCACACTTTCAATTTTTCTCACTTTTGTTTCCACCGTTATCACTTAGCGCTTCTTAGCAGTACCAGCTGTGTCGCCACTGCTTTTAAGCTTGGTTCCAGACATCCTGGACTTGAAATAAAGACACTGTACTACTGTCCTCTATGTAGTACTTGTAAAGTACACAAAAGTACAACCATTTGTAGAGGATGCACGCATTTGAAAATGTGTGCCAGACACCGGACTAACTTACATGACTGGACATTTGAACGCACGTTCACATCTTTGAACGTGCACAACTTGAAGGCTCAAATGTAGGGGACTTACTGTATCTGCAATTAACATCCTCATAGGCAGGCAATCAAACATCACCTTATAAGATGAATGAATGGACCCTTCATAAATCAGTTCCTGCTCAGAGCTACTTTCTCCTTGAAACAGTGTCTGTCCCAACTGCCCCTGACCTTGCTTCTTTGTAGGTTATATTACTCTAGGGTTCCCAGGTGGTGCAGTGGTCAAGAATCCACCTGCCAGTGCAGGAGACACAAGAGATGCTGGTTTGATCCCTGGGTTGGGAAGATCCCCTGAAGGAGGGCATGCCAACCCACTCTAGTATTCTTACCTGGAAAATTCCATGGACAGAGGAGCCTGGTAAGCTAGTCTATGGTGTTACAAAAGAGTTGGACGCGACTGAATGAGCATATATGCACAGGTCTGACTCTAGTTGATGATGGATTTCAAAAAGAGTGGAGAGCAACATGCAATAAAAAGCAAATCCATTGCAAAATGGAGGGCCCATCTTGCATTAGATGTTAGGCTTTCTGCAGCTAGTAGAAATGATCCTGGAGAACCACTGAATTGTTTGTAAAACCAATCTGACAACTGAAGTTGGGCAGAGCTGGATTAATTAATCTCAGAAGACAAATCCAAGGAAAGTATCCAGACAGACGTTTCGAGGGAATTTTGTGAATATCACAGAACTAAGAAAGGCCGTTGAAAAATCAAAATAGCCCTCAAATGTTTTTGCAGACATGACCTTCTTTGCTCCAGGAAGGCTGCTCTTCCCAAGTGTTCAGGGTCCCACCCTGGACCCAGCTCAGAAGGGCTGCTTGTTTTGGGGCGTGCCAGAATGTTCATTAAGATTTTATGGAAAACCCCAAGTGAACTTTCTGGCCAACCTAATATGTGCATCCCAGCCAAGATGAGCATGATGGAACTTTATGGAAAGTTAACAGCTGTAGGATCCGAATAAATCACATGATGGGAAGACCCCACAGGCTCATCCATTTCATCCTATCTCTTTATGGTTTCCCTGGAGGGAGTAGGTAGGGGACTGGAAAGGGGAGCACCCCTCTCCTGTTACAGCTGGAAAGTCAGGGAGGAAGGTGGGGTTTCCCCAGCAGACAGAGGTGTCCGGAACCCCAAATTGTATCCACAATGGAACTTCATATCTTCTACAGTCATATATATATCGAAAGAAAAAATGAGGGACTCCCCTGGTGATCCAGTGATTGCCAGTGCAGGGGGCCAGGTTCCATACCTAGCCCGGGAACTAGATCCCACATGCTGCAACTACAACATGGCACAGCCAAATAGATAATGTGTGTGTGTGTGTCCATGATCAGTCATGTCTGACTCTTTGCGGCCCCATGGACTGTAGCCTGCCAGGCTCCTCTGTCCATGGGATATTTCCAGGTTAGAATCCTGGAGCAGGTTGCCATTTCCTTCTCCAGGGGGTCTTCCGGACCTAGGGATTGAATCCCCATTTCTTACCTCTCCTGCAGTGGCAGGCAGATTCTTTACCACTAGCACCACCTGGGAAGCCCATAAATAAATACAGACATAAATAAATATTTTTTAAAAAAACGAAGATGAAAAGAAAAAAAATGAGAGTGAGAGAACAACTGTGAGAGCGCTACAGGCACCCCCTTTCTCTGTTCCTCTCAGTGAGCCCGTGTTCAGGAGTCGGTGGCCCCAGGAAGACAGACCTTCCCACCCCCTAGGATGCTCCCATTGCTTCCTATCTGTAGGATGAGTCTCTTACAGATGCAAGCATTAAATATGTCCAACAACACAGCCCCTAAACAGAATCAGAGCTCTCTCTCCCTCTCCCTCCATCTCTCTCTGTCTCTCACACACACATACATGGCTCATGTGTGTATTTCACGCTTCCCAGCTGATTCAAGGATGCTCCAGGACAGTACTGGCTGTCTGTAGCTCCCCTCCTGCAACCCCCTCCCGTCCCTCCACTTGCACAGGGTGACATCCTGGTGTCCCCTCCCTTGAAGGGCTCCCTCCCAGAAAGATGGCTTACCTGCAGGCAGCGTGGAGAACTCCACGAAGGCTTCCTTCCTCTCCCTCTGCTCCAGGGGTAGCTGCCAGGGCATCTGATGGGGCTTGGCCAGGACCTTCACCTTGTAAGCCATGTTGGGCCTGAGGTTGCAGAACTGGTACTTGTACCTGGCGGCCCTGACGACATCCAACTCCTGCTCGTTGAGGAAGATGACATGGCTGTAGTTGCTGTTGGTGGGCAGCCAGGACAGCTGGGCAGAGATCTGGGTGATGTTGTCCACGCGCAGGTGGGAGGGAGCCACCACCACGTCCTTGCCCACCAGAAGCGTGCACCGCAGCTCGTCTGAGCTGCCCCGGCTGGTGACGCACTGCACGGAGATGCGGTAGGTGCAGGCTGCCATGTTCAGCTTCTCCACCAGGGCCTTGGTCCTGCCGCCCAGCGCCAGGCTCAGGCGCGTCTCCGCGTCCACCAGCACGTTGTAGCTGTTCACAGTCCCCCAGCCTGGGGGCACTGCCGGGGGCTCCCAGCCCACAATGACACTTTTGGCGAGTTGTTTGATGAGGGTGATTTTCCGAGGGTAAGGCACGATGTCTTCTCCGATGTCGTCGATGTTCACGTCCAGCATCCCTGCTCCATGGTCGGCGAGGCTGGAGTCCGTGAGCGTTGGAGAGTGGAGGTCCAGAATGTTCTCCCCTTCCAAGCCGACGCCCGCGTGGTTGATGAAGTTCTGATCCTGGTCGTTCCCCAGCGTGCTGGCCAGTCGAGATTCATTGTCCTGGATGAAATCCACGAAGTTGGAGGGCACCAGGCCCCGCTGCCCGTCCAGAAGCTCCCCTGTGGGGCCAGGGACAGGGTTAACACTCGAGCATCCCGTGGGGGCCCCCAACGTCCTGCTGTGGAGTCTGCACCTCCCCCCGAGGGGACCATATGGAAAGCAACGCAGTTACGGTGGATTCCTCAGTTCTTTCCAGGAACCTCTTCAACATCACCTCGTCAGGAACCCCCTACCCTGTGTCTGTACCCCACTACCTGCCATCTGCCACCCCCATCAGTCATGCTGTCTTTCCCCCATAGTGCCTACCACACCACGATCATCCCTTGCGTAAACCTCTCCCAATCAGGATGAAGGTCTGGGAGGGCAAGGACCTATTCTTTTTTTAATTGAAGTATAATTGCTTTACAACGTTGTATTAGTTTCTGCTGTACAATAACATGAATCAACAATATGTATACATATATCCCCTCCCTCTTGACCCTCCCTCCCATTTACCTCCCACCCCACCCCTCTAGGTCATCACAGAGCATAAAACTGAGGTCCCTGTGCTATACAGCGACTTCTAATGAATGGGTAAAGAATATGTGGTACAAATGTAAAATGGAATATCACTTGACCATAAAAAGGAACAAAGTTGGGTCATTTGTAGTGATGTGGATGGACCCAGAGTCTGTCATTCAGAGTGAAATAAGTCAGAAAGAGAAAAACAAATAATACCTTAGTGCATGTGTGTGGAATCGAGGGAAATGGTACTGATGGAGCTATCTGCAGGGCAGGACTAGAGATGCAGACGTAGAGAACAGACTTGCAGACACAGTGGGGGAAGGAGAGGGTGGGACGAATTGCGGGAGGACAGGGACTTTTGTTCCCCGCTAGCCCTAGAGCGACATCTGGCACACAGTAGGTGTTCAGTAAGTGTTTATCAGAAGAATGAACAGTGTGTAAAATATGTGGGTTCGCAGGCTATTACACATCTTACTCTGAGTTTTGATTGTATGATGACATAAATGGCAATTAAAAGGTGATTTTCCCCCTCCTTGCAAAGCAGTATGTCCATCTTAGCAAAAGTCCCCAAACGTGTCCATTTGGTGGGAAACAGAGATGATCTGTCTGGTGCCAGAGCCCCCCGTAGGCTGAGTAGCCAAAAAATGCCACCAAACTAGCTCTTGCGGCCACAGGCGATCCCAGCAGGGATCGCTTTTTGTTTCAGGAAATGGTCTCATTTCTGTGTGTTCTCTTTATTCACGGGGCATGAGAGCCCGCTGAGAGCAGAGCCCTGGAAAATCGTGAAGTGTTTTGAAGATCTTCAAAGATGACACAGTTTGGATAATCTTGCAATACCAGCAGGCAAGGGCTGTTTGTTTCCCTGATTTGCCGCAGAAAAGGCTTGACTAGGGGTCCCGGGGTCTGGGAGGCTTGGAGTATATGAAACGAACAGTGGGTTCTGCTCCCAAAAGACCCTCCCTCAACGCAGGGGATATGCGATGGGCCCAGGAGAGGGAGGCTGACCACTGAACTGGTCCTGATTCTCCCATAATCAATGAAGGTCTGAATCTGCTCCTGTCCTCAGCTGGGGGGCGGAGCAGGCGGGCCTTGAGATGTCAATCTTTGCCTTGAGGATGCTCTGAAAACACAGCCCCATTCGACACAAGGGAAGGAGGAGGAGAGGGATGGGAGTGACGGCAAGACCTATGTACAGGCCCCCACTTCAGACCCCACACCTTCTTCCTTATTTATCCTCACAGCCACCCCTCAAGTTGGGAACTGTGACCCTCTATCTGCACAGTGAGGGGCGATACTTCTCCCCTGTCACGTGCCAGAGCACTGAGCCTTGCCGCCTGCCTTTAACCCAACCTCCGGAAAGTCTACATGGGCACAGTGCTGGTGCAAATATTCTAGAGAATTCCAGTGAGGGTTTTCTGGCAGCCACCCTGGGCACACAGTTCTCCCCCAGTGTGCACCTCGGTGATGGCAACATGAATTTATGTTAAGAGCTCAAACTGTTTTGCCACTAGTCCTGGTGAAATTCCTTGGGTAGTGCAGTCATAGCCATGCCTCTGTTCCCCTGGTAGCAAACGGAAAGCAGGAATTTCAAGGATCTCAGATTCTAGCATCTTCCCAGACTGAAAACCAGCTAAGGCTGGGCTGCTGACCTCAGGCTACCAGACCTCAGGCCAAGACATCAACACCAAGAGCCGAGAGTGTGGCCGAAAACTCCAAGAAAACTTCATGAGCTCATGAAAGAGAAATCGGCTTGTTTAGTAAGAAATAGTTTTTTTCTGCTCAGAGGAAACCAAGACTCTTCTATTAGGGCAACAGAGAAATTTAGGGAACTGAGAAATCTGGACTTACGAAGCGGCTGGGGATGTTACATGCTCATCCTCCAGCTACAAAAGTGACCAAGAGTATGAGTTTTGGGTGGAGGAGTTTGAGATTCCTGATTTTACACTGTGGCAAGTGCCCATGAAGGAAGTGGTCAGGCAGGATGTGAGGCCAGACCGCCCAAGGTTAACAATAGAGCCTGAAGGTCAATGGGAGCGCTGTTAACCAGGTGAGGTCATCTGAAAGGAGGCTTGGCCCTGCTGTGGAGAAGGTGCTGTGCATTAAGACGGGGACAGTGGCGAGAGACACTTGTCTATCAGCCCCACGTGTCTGCAGCAGCTCCTGGGAAGCTCCGTGGACGTGAGATGGTGTCCACTCCATGCCAGAGGGTTGCTTGGGGTTAAAAATAGGAAACCCCACTCAGTCAGCCAAAAGGAGAACAGACACCTCGTGATTCTGGAGGGCAGGAGGGTCAGAGAGGAGACTGGGGCGGCCAGAGGTGATGGGGGCCCCGCCCTGACCTGGCTTGCATGTGCCCACCGCCCACCAGGCTCTCACTGACCTTCATAGAAGCCGTCCTCATCCATGTCTCCATAGACGTAGAGATACTTCCCTGCTGTGAGGGGCAGCTCAGCCTCTGGGTTCTCATTGGGCCCATCGAAGGGGTTATAACTAGAGGGAGAGACAAACCCACTAGGTGAGGCTCTGGGTGGAGACTGACACCAGCCCATCCCTTCCAGAACGCGGAGACCTCCTGTCTGCTGTCACCTGGATATTTTCTTTTTCTTTCCTTTTTTTTCTTTTGCCTGTATATTTTAGAGCCATGCAATGGTTTGGTACCTGTGAGTTGTCTGTGCTCTGAAAACTCATACCACTAATGTCTCAGCTCACACAGATTTAAAGCTAAATGGTAATTCTGCAAGCAAGCTATATACTCAGAGTCCTTCGTATCAGATGTCATTTGTGTGTGTACACATGTGCTCAGTGTGGAATCATATAATTCCAAATTATATTGTGACTCCCTGGACTGCAGCCCACCAGGCTCTTCTGTCCATGGAATTTTCCCAGCAAGAATACTGGAGTGAGTTGCCATTTTCCTTCTCCAGGGGATCTTCCCAATTCAGGGATCAAACCCATGGCCCTTGGGTCTCCTGCATTGGCAGATGAATTCTTTACCACTAGCGCCACCTGGGAAGCCCAGAAGATGTTTAAACGATTCCAAATTATATGTCTTAATAAGCTTCTAAGTTGGTAAGCAAATTTAAAAGCTACTAAGGACTTCCGTGGTGGTCCAGTGGCTAAGACTCCAGGCTCTCAGTGCAGGGGGCCTGAGTTCAATCCCTGGTCGGGAAAACCGGTCCTACATGCTGAAACTAACACTGGCAGAGGCAAAAAAAAAAAAAGTAATTAACTCTATAATGTTTCAATACATTTTATTGAGCGGAGGTAGAATTGTATGACATATACTATTTAGTTATCTGTGTACCTTTTAGGCTTTGCAATATGACATGATTATCTTTTCCCTCATGAAAGACTCTATCATATCCATTTTAATGGTTATATAATATTCCACTGGGTAGACTAACATTCTTTAATTGATCTCATGTTGGGCATGGATATTTCTTCAAACGTTTGGCTGATATAATCAGTGCTACATCCAATGTCCTTATCAACATATCTTTGCTCACTTGCCCACTTTCTTCCTAAAGATGAGTCCCCAGGAAGCATACTTATTTGGCCAAAGTCATGCACATTTTAAAGGTCTTGGGTATGTTCAGCAAAATATACTGAAAATGATGCACATTTTATCTTCCCCTGTCTACCAGGACTATAAAAATGCCCACCTTTTCAGGTCCTCAAGATATTGGAATTCACATTTTAAAAAATCACCTCCAACTTGCAAAAAGAACTTGTGACATTAATTTTTAATTTTCTAATTAAAAGATTGATTAATTAAAATAACAAGAAAGGCCTCGTCAAGAAAAAGAAAATGTGACATGACTGATCATGGCAGATGGTTGGGTAAACAAGAGAACAGTTTCACTCACTGTCCTATCGCACAAGGGGTGTAGCCCCTAGGGCCACCCAGGGACAGTGTGCCCTTGAAGGATTCGGGATGGAGCAAATGGAATAAGGCTTCTGTGGTTTCGGTACAATGGGCATCTTAAGAAAGACTTTCAGTGACTCCAGGTTCTGGCATCCTCCCAGACATACAAAAGCACTAAACTCATTAACTTGAGAAATGTGTTCTTTGTGATCAGTAGGGTGGCTCAGAGGGTAAAGTGTCTGCCCGCAATGCGGGAGACCTGGGTTCGATCCCTGGGTCGGGAAGATCCCCAGAGAAGGAAATGGCAACCCACTCTGGTACTCTTGCCTGGAAAATCCCCTGGACGGAGAAGCCTGGTGGGCTACAGTCCATGGGGTCACAGAGTCGGACACAACTGAGTTACTTCACTTTCACTTCAGTACTATTTTAATGCTTGACTACATGAATTTCCCAGCCAAAAAAATTCATGTAAGTCCTGGTTCCTCCCCTAACTCTTTAGAGTAGTTTCTCAGAGCTACCAAGGGCTGTTTCTTAAGCCACAGTCCTTGTGATGCCCTGAATAAAATGTAACTCACAGCTTTCATGTCATGCATTTTTTCTTCAGTCAGCAGGAGTCTTTCGCTGTAACTAGCCATGGTGATGTGATGATGGTTACACACCAGCAGCCTCTTGAGTTACCAGCACTTTCCTCTCCATGTTTTATTTGATCCCCATTAATGCCCAGTGAGGAATGCAGAGATGATATTAATATTATTATCCCCAATGTTCATGGCCAATTGTGATGACTTATCCAAAGTCATAAGCTCATTAGAGGTGGGTGTGGAACCAGAGGGCTTCCCAGGTGGGCTAGTGGGTAAAGAACCCACCTGTCAGTGAAGGAGACATAAGAGACATGTGTTCGATCCCTGGGTGGGGAAGATCCCCTGGAGCAGGGCATGGCAACCCACTCCAGTATTCTTGCCTGGAGAATCCCATGGACGGAGAAGCCTGGTAGGCTACAGTCCATAGGATCGCAAAGAGTTGGACACGACCAAAGTGACTAAGGTGGCAGGCAGCTGGAACCAGAATGAAGGCCTCCTGATCTTCATCCTCTGAGGTTTTAACTATACCAAGCCACCCTTTCCCTCAGCGCCCAGAAGTCCAGGAACATCGTCCAGCGCTCTGAGGGTTTTCCTGTGTCAGTAACTTCCCTGGGACATTTGCATCAGGAAGACAGCACAGTGTACAAGGTGGTCCATCTGGTTGGGGGTGGGGTGGGTGGTAAATACACCACCAGGAAAACACAGTGGATGGAAATGGAGCTTGCTGAGCACCCTGGCTCTGGCTGGTGACCTTGTGTTGGAAGCACATGTGTTGACCGCATGTGCTTTCTCTTTGCCTGGTTTCACGCTGGCTGTGAATCCAGACTCTGGGTGCCTGGGCTCTTGGGCACCTTCCCCGGAATGAGGTCTCATCTCCCCAGTAAAGTGAAGGGAAGATGAGTCTGGCGGGCAGGTGGCTCCTGCAGCCTTGAGGGACCACGCTCATTTCGGGGAACGGAAACAAAACTGGCGAGGAAAACAAACCCGGAAGCCAGCTCAGCATCCCGGCCATGACTCCAGCTCACTGGCCTGGAGGGTGTGTTGTGCTGAGCAGCTGTGCTCAGCCCGGCTCCACACACACACAGGAAGAACCATCCTCCAGTTAGACACAGGGTAGGTGTGAGCCCTCCTTCCCAGGTCCCCAGACTGGTGTCCTCAAAGCTCTCCCCAGCACTGTGGCAATGTCCCCACAGACCACGTGAAGGATGCTCGTGGGTGCAGTCGGCATTCAGATGGGGGACCTTCTTCAGAGGCTGTCTGGCATCCTCACCCAGGACTCTCCAGCCCAGAGTGGCTTCTCCAAAGGCTTCCATCATCTGAATGTCAGAAGTGGGTGTGCACTGGTAAAATTAGTGGATCAGCAGAAAATAATTTACTGATCAGCAGATCAGTTATTCAAGATGATTCTCACTGGAGGAAGCAAAAGGCTTTGAAGGTATAGGGATAGCTCACCCCCCACCACCTCTGCTTGAACAAAGTCTAAGCATCTCATGTGGAGGCATCCACACCATTGGTGATAGCTCCTGAAGTCTGATTTCTAAGCAGTTCTGTGCACAGCCCTGAGGTGGGACTCTGGTGCCTGATGCCAACTAAGAGGGCAGCGGCGTCTGCCTTGCCTGCCCTGGCCAGCCCGGCCTGTAGAGGGTCACTGGAGTGTCAGGGAAGACCAAAGCCCAGGTCTTTACTGAGCATAAAGTACTGGAAGTCTGACTTCTGTATCTGCTTTTTGTGACTATTTGATTCATTCGTGTCTGTACGCATGGCTGACTTTGTGTGGAGGCTTATTGCATTATAACCAGGTAGGGAAGTTGCGGCCAGGTGGCTAACCCTCACCCATCTCAAAGTTTTCGGTGGCGACCACCAGGAATCTGAGAGTCATCTGTGACCAGACTGGCTCACTGGACATGGATACACGGGTCCTCCAATGAGAGCTCAGCTCCCGGGCCATGATGGCTGCGTGATACGGCCCAGGCACTGGACAGATAGGGAAGATGCTGGAAAGGCGCTGAGCAGGGTGTTCTGGGCAGGGTAACACTTTTTGAGTTTCAGCTTGCTGCCTGTTATGCAGTGAATTGCATCCCCCCAAAAAGATGTTCGGATCCTACATCCTGGCCCCTGTGGAGGTGAGGTTATTTGGAAAGAGGGTCTTTGCAGGTGTGATCAAGTTGGGATGGGGTCGTACTGGAGTAGGGAGGGCCCTAAGCCAATGGCAGGGGTCCTTGAAAAAGGAGGAGGGAGCACACAGAGGCAGAGGGAAAGAGAGCACATGAGGATGGGGCAGAGTGGAGTGAGGCGTCCCAGTTGAGAAACCTCAAGGATGCTGACAGCCAGCTGGGAGAGGCAGGATGGTCCTCCTCTGCGGGCCTCAGAGAGCACAGTCCCACCCACACCTCAACTTCCCACCTCGGCTTCCAGAACTGGGAGAGAATGGATTTCTGTGGTTTTAAGCCATCCAATCGGTGATAGTTTTGAATGGCAGCCCTGGGAAACTAACACACTATACAAACTCTTCCTATCAGAACAGAGAAACTCTTTGTTTTGTTCACTCACTAAGTCACGTCCGACTCTCTGCGACCCCATGGACTGCAGTATGCCAGGTTTCCCTGTCCTTCACTATCTCCTGGAGTTTGCTCAGACTCATGTCCATTGACTTGATGATGCCATCCAACCATCTCATCCTCTGTCGTCCCCTTCTCCTCTTGCCCTCAATCTTTCACAGCATCAGGGTCTTTTCCAATGAGTTGGCTCTTCTCATCAGGTGGTCAAAGTACTGGAGCTTCAGCTTCAGCATCAGCCCTTCCAATGAATATTCAGGGTTGATTTCCTTTAGGATTGACTGGTTTGATCTCCTTGCAGTTTCGGGACTCTCAAGAGTCTTCTCCAGCACCACAATTCAAAGTATCAATTCTTCAGTGCTCAGCCTTCTTTGTGGACCAACTCTCATATTCATATATGACTACTGTAAAAACCATAGCTTTGACTATGTGGACCTTTGTCAGCAAAGTGATGTCTCTGCTTTTTAATACTCTGTCTAGGTTTGTCATAACTTTTTTCCCAAAGACAATCTCTTGGCATTCTCCAAAGCCTGGCTGAACTCCTACCTCTTCTCAGTGCCGGGGAAGGGACCTATCAGCTCATGGAGCGTCCTACCCATCACCCCACCTGCCCCGAGGCTGCCCACCCTCTCAGATGCTCAGAGGATGCAGAGAGGAGCATTGCTCTTACCTGTAGCGGGCGACACACAAGTGGACCTTCCCCGAGTACCTCTGCTTGGCGGTGCTGGAATTCCGATCATTATCCATCTGTTAAAGACAATGGATATGCGGGTTATTGACACCAAAGCCTTCACATTTCATGCTGGAAAAACACAGGAAATCTCTTCCACAGTCTCCCCAGGGTTTTTAGCCTCACGTGGTGCGGACTCTGCCCACCATGACATTCTGCCATACCTGGGTTCTCAGTTTTGGGCATGACCCAGAGACAGGGCAGGCTCCTGGGTCACACAGAGAACATTTATAAAGGACTCATCTCCCCCAATACTGTCTGATGTCACTTCTATGTGGAATCTAAGAAATAACACAAATGAAGATATATGCAGAACAGATAGACTCACAGACAAACTTAGGTTACCAAAAGGGGGGAGGGATAAATTAGGGGTGTGGGATTAACAGATACGCTCTACAGTATACAAAATAGATGAACAACAAGGATACACTGTATAGCACAGGGAATCAGAATCATTATCTTGAAATAATCTATACTGGAGTATAATCTACAACAATACTGAATCACTATGCTGTATACCTGAAATTAACATAATATTGTAAATCACCTATGTGCGGCATATGCATGCTAAGTCTTTGCAACTCTATGGACTGTAGCCTGCCGGCCCCTCTGTCCATGGGATTCTCCAGGCAAGAATACTGGAGTGGGTTGCCATGCCCTCCTCCAGGGGATCTTCCCCACCCAGGGATTGAACTCTCATCTCTTATGTCTCCTGCATTGGCAGGCGGGGTCTTTACCACTATTGCCACTATAATATTGTAAATCAAATATACATCAATATAAACAACAACAACAAAAAATAAAGAGCTACTTAAAAAAAGATCTCATCTTCTCTCACAGAGTGGTGAGCACTGTGATTTAAGGCCTGAGATGGTCACTGCTCCAGAGCCTGCCAGGCTCCTTGGAGGACAAAGTTAGCCCAAGCTGTGTGTCCTCAGCCCTCAAGGACTCCATACAGGGAGGGGAGTGCTCACACATGGATGGTGCCTGGTGCTCCTGGGAATCCTGCGTGGAGGAGGCGACACAGAGCTCCTTTCTCCCGGTGCCCCCTCCCCCCACCCTACTCCTCTCTGCCCATGGGGGCTACAACCATCTTGGGGTTGTGGGGAGGGTAGGACAGGGCCCCGAGCTAGAGGAGTGGGTGGCTTTGCTCCCAGGGGAGGGTGGGAGTGACTGTGACTTGTCATGTGTGGCCCCCTCCCCTTGGCCCCACCCCAGGAGAAAAAGGCCCGGGACTCCTGCCTGCTCCCTCCCCACAACACACTCCCACCCCTCCCCTCTGGAGTGGGCTCCCCAGGAGTCAGGCCACGTCACTCCAGTCTCAGAGCCTTTCAGTGGTTTCACCCTGGACTGAGCCAAAATTTGAGAGCTTGCTTGAGGTTTCAACTTGCCTCCCACCCCCCCACCCCGCCCCAGCTCCTCTCTGGCCCAGCAGGCTTCACCTGGGCTTCTGCTCATAGATACAGACCAGAAATGGTCCATGGCCGGTCTGAGAAGGGCCGCCCTGTCCTCTGCCTCATCCCTGCTTGTGGGGTTCAGGACATTCCCTGTTAGCCGACTTTTAGATGTTGACTCGTTTATGGTCATTCTGCCCATGAGAGCAGGGACTCCCTTGTCTGCACGCTGGGCCCTCACACCCTGGTATAGAGTAGGTGGTCAATGAAGATAGGTTAATGGGAGTGAAGGCAGGGAGGGAACTAGGGAGAGAGGGTGTGAGGGCCACCCAGGGAGAGAGGGTGGAGGGCCACCCACAGCCACAGCCCACATCATGGGTAGCAGGGCAGCTGATCAAGGCCAGGAAGGACTCACGTCTGATTCAAATCTGCATCTTGGGCCACCGGATCTTGACAGGAAGGTGGGCTTGACGGACAGAGGTTCCGGCTTGTCACCCGGGAGCGGGAGGGGCCGGATATATTCACCAATCACAGTGCGGCTTCCAAGGGCGCTCTCCTGACCTGGACAGGAACATTGGAATGGTTTGAAAGAAGGTACAAAGGAAATAACCAAAGCGCGCTGGACATTTGCCTTCCCCGTGGGTCTTTCCTGTCTTTGGCATCAGCCTTTGAGTTTCATTTCAGAGCCCACCCATCTCCCACTCTTCACCTACACCCTCGGCTCTAGGCCATCCATCTGGCAGAGTCCATTCCTGGCTACACTGATTGTTTGGTGGAGATAGTGTTGCACGCAAGATGGGAAGGTCCCATCAGAGAGGCCTTCGTGGGAGTCATGAGCAAAGAGGCTCTCCTTTTCCCCAGCTTAAAACAGAAAGGAAATGAGATTTAGTAGTACAGCAGCCACACCGTCCCCAGGAGGAGGAAATTCTATCTGAGAATGGAGCCTGCTCATAGAAGGAGGAGCTGGAAGATGGAGAGGCAGGAATCAGGTCCAGATGGCATGGTTGGAGCCCTTGAATCCAACTGTGTGTTCATACGCTAAGTTGTGTCCGACTCTTTGCGCCCCATGGACTGTGCCACACCAGGCTTCCCTGTCCTTCACTATCTCTGGGAGTTTGCTCAAATTCATCTCCATTGAGTTGGTGATGCTATCTAACCATTGCAGCTGTACCTGAAGCTAAGCCATCTTCATCTACTCTACATGATAAATAAATTCCTTTTTGCTCACACTGGTGTATGTCAGCTTTCCTGTCACTTATTATTAATAATACAACCTGAACAGTCCTGACATACACAAAGTGGCCAATGGTCAGGTTTACGGCTGAAAAATACTTTTGATAAGAGATTCACTAGGGCCAAGCAGATCTCTACCCATCCTGTCCTCGTGGGGTTGCTGGGCCCTGTCCCAGGCACAGTTGGGGGGAGATGGGGTGGGCAGGGGAGAATCGAGTCCCTTGACCAGTGCTGGCCCAGACTAAAGTCAGGAGTGTATTTTTAGGATCAGACATGAGTTACAGAAGTTACTTTTTCCCCCTCCCCGAGTTCTCGCTGCCCAGTGGGCTGCAGACACCGATCCCTGGCTTTGTCCAGCCTCTGGCTGTGGCTTTCCCATCATAGGGACTGCTTCACAGAGGAAGATGACCCACTGAGCCCAAACCAGGAGAAACAAAACACTGTAAGAAGTGTTCCCACAAAGGCTGCATGGAAGTCACCCCCTCAGTCCCAGTCTGATTAACAAAACGGTGGCAAAGCATCACTGCAGTAGAGAATTGATGCTGAAGTGGACCCCAGGTGCTGCGAGGAAGACACATCTTGGGGAGCAGCGGCCTGGCCCTGGTCACTGCCCAGGATTCCTAATGCCCACAGCAGCGCTCGGCATTCAGCAGGCACAAAGTCCATATTTACTCAGTGAATCGACTCTCAAATCCTGCAGCCTCAGGAAGTCAGCTGAGGACACGGCCTGATGCTTTAGTGCCGCAGTGGAAGGGTGTCAGTCTGACATGGGACTCACCCAGGTCAATGACCTGTGGGTAGAAGTGATGTGTCCTGCTTCAGGGTGGAAGCCCTTTTGAGCCAGGGTCTAATTTGCTACGCCTCCTTTCCTCTGAGATGAAACATTCCAGACAGAAGAGGCTCAGCATTCCCAAGTGAAGACAGTGTGGAACCCATTCCCTGATCCAGTTTGAGGTGGACATGTGGCAGGATCAAAAGGGAGAGAAACTTGTGCTATTTTAAACCCCTGAGATTTGAGGATGTTTGTTAGTGCAGCTGAACCTAGCCTGTCCTGACTGATACACTGTTGCTGGGATAGCAAGGAGTGACACCACCAGAAAAGGTGAAATGACTAGAGTTGTCTCCTGTTTACATTTAACTTAAACAAATCCAGTTCTCTAGAGAAAAATAATCTGATGCCTGTGGCATGTTTTACCTGCCCTTCTGCTCTTTCAGTGAATGTGAGATTAGACACAAAATCATCTCGTGCCCTCAGTTTCACGTTCCTTCGTGATCTGCATGCCTCAGGATACATATTTTTTGGAAAACATGGCCACTGAGCCCAAAACAGTGACTTTAGCTGGGGTTTCACCAAAACTCAGCTCCAATACTGGAAGGAAACTGGCAATGGAGGCATGGCCCTGCAAGATGACACGCCCCCTTCCTAGCAGATGTCCAGGGATAATTCTGTTCCTGTGTGGTTCCCGCCTTGCTGGTTGTAGGTGTGACTCTACTGCACAGAAGGTGAGTCTCGACCCCACCAGGGGCTCACAGTCAACTGGTCCTGTGCTCCTCACCCTCAGGCTGACCCAGCCTCCGGCAGGAGGCCCCCAACAGGACGTGCAGCACACAGGCCTGGTCCTGCTCTGATTCTGCACTGGCCCTGCCCACTCCTTCCATCCCCCACCCTCCCCTCCTGTATAAGGAGGACAGGCCAGCCCAGCAGGGAGTTTCCTCATTACCCTCACTCTCAAAGTGGCCCCTGCCATCTGCCAACAAAGAACGACCTTGAGGAGGACTTCAGGGTTGCACGAGGAAGCCCCCTTGCAGGCATTCCTCCCATGGCCACTGACACCAGCATAGCAAGGATGCTCTAAGGATGCTGCCAAGTATGCCTGGCTAAGGAGCTGGTCATTGAGCACAATGGCTCTCCCAAACGGCTAAACAGAAGCCTTGGTGCAAACCTACTCTTGTACCAGGATCTAGAACTCCCTTAATAGAGATACAGCCCTGTTTTGGTTTTGTTTGTTTTGTTCTTAGTCAGCATCCATTTTCCTCCATCACAAATCAGATCGGCTTTTCCAGATCAATCTGGACACCGAATGACTCAGGTCAATCACTGCTCCCCCTCCAGTGACCCATGAGCTCGCCCTGGATTTTGCCCTGGACTAACACGTTCTCATGCTGTGCAGAAAGGAATTCCCATGGAGGGAAGCCTGGGGCTGCTACTTTAAGAAGGGTCTGCTGACAAGTCAGGCTGCACTGCGACCGGGAACGCAGTTTCTAAACCTTTCCCTACGCCAGTGGGCAGGCTCCGTAGGTGACAGGGGCATTTCCCTGTAACTAGACCATGGGCCCAACCTGGTTTGTGCTGAGTGCCTGCCTAGCTCGAGCAGTCTGGAATTCTGGCGTGTGCTGGGCAGAGGTGCCCACATGACCAGTGCCCAACAGATCCTGTATGCTGTATCTACTCGGTGTCCTTGGACATCATCACTGCATGCATGTAGCTGCATTTTGTTGTTGTTGTTGTTGTTGTTGCATAGTGGGCACTCCAGGTGGTCTTCCTGGAGGAGGAGGGCATAGGATGCCTGCACGTGAATTCTTCACACTCCCCATCTCTTTCCCCTCTGTGCTCGTCCTGTGTTTCTGTAACAGGTCTAAGCCAGAAGGACAACTCTTTACTGAATCCTTGACTCATCAACTATGCTGGGGACCTGGGGACCCTGAAAATCGTGCATGATTGAGCTCATGTGAGCCTGAGCCACAAACCTTCCCATCCAGTGGGGATTAGAGAAGTTGTTTCATCTTCAGGGCTCATGGCTCAAACTTCATTTCCAGGAAGCAGTCTTCTCTGATCATCCTAAGTGGCCCTGGGTCACCTGCTCTCTTGTCACCTGACCGCTCGTGTCTGCCTGAGCGAGCACCTCCCTACTCACTCATCTGTGCCCTGTGTCTTGTCTGTGTCCCCGTACCCAGCGGGGCTCCACATAGGGCCTGCCATCTGCACAGCATCACAGCCTCAGTACCTGAACACGGCCTGGGGAGTACCCTGTGCTCAGAGCTTGGTGGTGGGTGGGGGGGACCTTCCTCTCCGTCTGGTGTTTCATGGCCTCTTTGCATTCTCCCAACACATGCACAGGATGGAAAGGGAGCGGGAAGGAGGATAAGCCAAGAAACACTGTTCACCAAGATACGTGCTGCAGCGCCTCATTTTATCCTATGTTCTGACAAAAACAGGGAGAAATCTGGAAATTCCCTCCCTTTCGTGGAATTCTAAAGTAGGGTTCTGGCACACATGTCCCCTAAAATTAAAAAAAAAATCAACTGCTTTACAGGAGAAAACTGGGCCTGTGACCTGTTTAACCTTCACTGGAGAGAAAGTTCTCTAACCAAGTAGGGTACTTCATTGTCTACTCTGGGAACTTCCCCTGAGGTTACATTAAATGGCTCTGTGATTAAAAAGTGATCCCTCAGAACCACGCAGAGTGAAGTCTCCCTGCTCTCCACTCTGCTTCCTGAACATAAATGTGATGGGAATGCATTAACATTCGCCGCGGGTACTACTGCTGCCTTTGTTGGAACAAAAGTTCCAAGTACATCACAATGTCATCGAGAGGTCGCTGGATGAGAAGGGAAACAAGCGAAGTTGAGAAGCCCGCCTGGCAGATCCCAATGCAGACCCCAGAGCCAGGTCCCTGGGTCCAAGTCCCAGCTCGCTGCTTGGCTGGCTGATCTTCCAGGCACCTTGGCCAGCGTCCTATGCAGAACAGGGCTCAGAGCAGGTGGGAGGGAGCTTACACCGATTCACACCCATCGAAGGTGGTGCATCGAGTATGCGTGGGAAACGCCGGCCACCCCTGTACCATCCCAAGTCCTGCTATGCTGGTCACTCCCGCGGTGCTGTGAGGGCTCTGTCACACACCCCTGGCTGTGCCCAGCTGTTCCCAGCTTGCTGGCTGCACCTTCTTCTCCATCACGGCCGAGGCGGGAGGGAGGAACTGAGGGAGGCACTTACCTTTTCCGATGGAGGGAGCCAGTCCGTTCATGAACCTTGGGAAAGACTTGCTGGGGGACGAGGGGACGTCCAGGGAGGCCACGGTGCTGCCGCCCAGCAGGTCAATCTTGCCAGCGTGCTGGCGAAACTGCTCCAGATCCCGGGACAGCAGGCTGAACTGCTCACTCTGCGTCCGGCATTTCTCCTCCAGCTCCCGCACCTTGCACTGTGCTCGGAGACCCAGACACGCGGTTAGCGGGTGGCCCGGGCTTCTGGGGCCCCGTGTGTCTGTGCACAAGTGTGTGTCTGTGCATGTCTGCGTTGCATGTGTGTGCACAAGACTGAGTGTTGTGTGTGCATGTGTGGATGGCAGTGTGTGTGTGTGCATATGAAAGTGTATGGCCTGAGTGTGTCTGCACACGTGTGTGCATGTGTATGGTGGTGGTGGGGGGGCTGCCTCCTGCCTCCACGTGAGAATGGTGGCTGAGCAAATCAAGCTTCCTGTCGGTTGGAAGCTTGGCCGTCAGCCAGGTTCTCTCGCAGGGCAAACGTGGGAAAGCACAGGTGCCAAAAAAACCCTGCAAACACTCAGATCTCAGCCAACCGCGGATTGTTCTCAGCTCTGTGTGCAGCCCGGGCACTTTGTGGTTGGCACGCCTCACTGTAGCTGCTTGAAATTTGGAGCAGGAGGTGGTGAGAGCCCAGCTTTGGGGATGGCTCAGTTGCTAACTCCATGGATGCTGTTTTCTGGTGGAGGCCTCTGCCCCTAAACTGCAGAACCCCAGGGCACCCTGCTTTAGCATTAAACGGAATTGCTACCTGCTTGCTTGGGTTAGCAACATCACTGCCATCTGCAGACACCGGGGATATTTAGGGAGGCGGGAGCGTCCCTGGGTACACATGGCAGGGAGGATACCATGGGCAGCACCCCCATACACCCCCATCTTTGCCTGCTTCTGGTTCTCAGTTGGGTGGGCGTGATCCCATCGTACTCCCCTTCCTGGGGAACCGAGATCCATACTCCCTACACTTCCTCCCCTGGTGCAAAAGCAAAACTCTGCCTCCCACAACAAGAATTCCCTGCACCAGTCCACAGCTGGACACCTTCCTGAGAAGAGGCGCATGGAGGGTCCACTTTGCCTCCTCCCCGCTGTTCCCTTCGTGGCGCACCACCCCCCACTCCATTCTAGAAGCTCCCTGATTATTTCTCGTCTCTCCATGTTTCTGGTCCCCTGACACATCCTCAATGCTTTGCATAATATTGGCACATCTTAGGTGCTCAATAAACATTTGTTGAAGCGATGAAGAGAGAGGACTCCCTGATTTGCAGGCATCATGCTCCTCGTGGCAGTGAATTGTTCCATCTGCGTGGTGGTCCTGCCTCGTCTCCCTTCCTTTGTGATAAGTGGACAGCGTCATCTGCTGTATTATTAACTGCGTGCATCGTCTGACGTCCTCCACTAAAGTGTCGGCTCCGTGAGGGCAGGAATTTCTGTCTCCTTTCTCACTCAGCACTCAGACTAGAACTTGGTACCAAGTTGGGGCTTGAGAGATGTCTGGATTCATGTAGGTGAGCAGACAGGGATGTGGACAGTGGTAGACCGATGCTGTCTTCCTCCTGCTTCTCCCTCCTCCCTTCTCCCTCTCCCCCTCCACTGGTATTAAGCGTTCAGCTCCTTAGGCCAGAGTGAAGTGCTATTTATGTCTGAGATCATGGAATTCTGAAAACAGACCTAACAAATCCCAAACCTATAATTAATTTCTTTGATACATTAAAATAATTGGCAAGATTCTTTTAAAAGGCTGAATGAGCTTGGGCGTGATGGCTGTCTCCACCGAGGAAGACACAGAGGAGACACTGGGCTCCTCCGGGCACAGGTGTGGACAGGGAGCAATCTGCCTCCTGCCTGGGTCGCCCATCGCGAAGATGCAGGACCTGCCAGGAAGCAGCTCTGACTCCAGGAAGGCAACTGCAGATGCCTCAAGGCCAAGTGCTCTGGTTCTTCTGGGCTCAGTCCTGAAGAAGAGACTTTTGCTCCAAGGCTGAGCTTTTGCTCCAAGGTCCTCAGGTGGGGAAAAGCAGCTGCCAACAGCCTCAGGTTAGAAGGGCACTAGAAGAGCCCTGAGATCACCTGTTCATCCAGGTGTACCACCAGCTGCCATGGTAGTGCATGCGTGTGTGTGGAGGGGTGGGGATGGGGGTGTGAAGTGACTGTGGAAGGATACAGCACTATTTAAGTAGCCACATTCTCATTTTAATGTGCATGAGAAAAATGCAACTGGCCATCAGATCCTTCATGTGTATGTCCTCTGTGTGTATGTAAAAATGACCTAACTCAAAAAACAGATTATTCACTGATGCAACTTCTGTGAAATAATAAAATTAAAGTGATGGAGAACTGATCAGTGGTTGTCAGGGTCTGGAGTTGGGGGAAGGGTCTGACTTTTAAGAAGTAACATTCCCCTGGTGGTCCAGTGGATAAGAATCCGCTGGCCAATACAGAAGCCATGGGTTCGATCCCTGGTCCAGGAGGATTCCACATGCCGTGGAGTAACTAAGCCTGTGTGAGCCACAATTATTGAGCCTGTGCTCTAGAGTCCATGATCTGCAATAAGAGAAATCACCATAATGAGAGGCCTGTGCACGACAACGAAGAATAGCCCCCACTCACCACAGCTAGAGAAAGCCTGCACACAGCAACGAAGACCCAGGGCACCCACAAAAGAAAAAAAAAAAAGGAACATGAAGGTGTGACTTTGGTGGGGTGGAGCTCCACCAAAGTACTCCAGATGGTGGTATGTGAATCTATATGCACCATCAAATCCCATGGAATTTACCACCAGAGGAAGGACAAAGAATGACTGTTTGTAGTTTGGCTACTAACACTGTGCCCACATCAACTGCCCGGTTTCAACACTGAGCTCCAGTCACCTACGATGCTATCCATGGGGAGCTGGGTGAAATTATGCAGCAACCATCTGTGCTATTTTTGTAACTTCTTGTGACTCTCACATTATTTCAAAATAGAATTTTCGAAAGTGTGCAGATTTAAAGAAAATATGAAATAATTGTGTAGGTGGCAGGCGGATACAGAGAAAACCTCAAAGGTGCTGGATGAACAGCTGGTGTGTGGGGACATCAGATTAGGGGCCTAGATGGTTAAGAGCGGCCAAGGTCTCAGGAGCCCACGTGGAGGTCAGGCATCCGAGGCACCTGGAAACAGCCCAGGGCAGGCGCTGATACCGAGTAGGGTCCTGTGGGGCTCCTGGACACAAAGCCTTTCTGTGTCCCCTGTTTCTTTGATTACAGGAAATAATCTTCATTCAGCCTCCATGACCATCCCTGAGTCTCAAGAGGCAGATCTCAGTAGTTGTTAATTAGGGAAGGGAGGGGTTGAAAGACCAGGGAGAAACGGCCAAGAAAAACAATAGTGCAGCCTTGGGGTAGGGTCCTGGTTCCCCGTCAATGGATACAAACAATGTCTTTGAGCTATTTTGCAGATACTGAACTCTCTCTAGGTGGAAGAAGCTAAGGATTAATTATGGATGACGGTAGGCTGCCCACAAGCAGCCCCCAGACCAGTCGGACCTGAGGTTGATGATGCTGACTCCCCCTTATCTCACCACCAACCCACCAGAAGAATGTCCATGAGCTCATCATGCCCTCTTTGAACTATTACTATAAAACTTCTCACTACCCTCTCCGAGTGGGGGACACGTGGTATTTCGAGGTGTGAGCCCACTGTATCCCCCTTTGCCTGGCAAAGCAATAAAGCTATCATTTTTGACTTCACCCAAAACTCTGTCTCCAAGATTTGATTCAGCAGCAGTGCACAGAGAAGCTAAACTTGGCATCAGAGCTCCTGACTTGCTTTGCTGGGGGAAGGTGGGCACGGGGATGGCAGAGGGGAGACTGTGTGCTCCCAGAAGGCCCTGGGGGACTCAGATAAAGCCAGGGAGAGAGGCTGGTGCTCATGCAGAGGCGATGGACCGCTGCACATTTAGGTACTCCTGTGAACTCCACCTCCTGGGTACCACCACTTTGCCTGTCCAGAACCCGAGCTCTCGGAGGGTCTCCTTCCAAGGAGCAAACCTTTGTTCAGGGTCCTCTTCACTGATGGGGACTGTGGTGGGCGATTTCCCCTGGAAGCTGCCATGGGGTATGCCTGTAGAAAGGAGGGTTGGCTCTGATGTGAGTGATGAGGGGAAGGTCCTGGGAGGAGGTGGATCAGAGGTGATGTCAAACCATTGCTATAAATTGAACATCCACAGAGGTGGTGGGGGATGCTCATGAGAGGAGGGGAGCAGGGCAAACCCATAGGATCTTTGGGGACCACGGTGAACCAGGGCATGTTCGTTTTGTCTAGAGGAATGTCTACTTCTTAGCATCGGGCCAGACCCACCCTGGGCAAAACTTCCAGTTTTCCAAGAGAGGCAAAGAATCTTCATGTTAATGTAAAAAAAAAAAAAATCTCTCAGTCATTAATAGTCAGAGGGTATGTCGAGGCTTACTGTCCGACATGGCTCCTGTAGAGAT
The DNA here is from genome assembly GCF_014754425.2 of Oryx dammah. Taxonomy (NCBI): domain Eukaryota; kingdom Metazoa; phylum Chordata; class Mammalia; order Artiodactyla; family Bovidae; genus Oryx; species Oryx dammah. Next base: position 46,048,672 of record NW_024070196.1, on the reverse strand, counting down.
GGACACGGCCAGGGGGCCACCACTCTGTGATTTTACTTAATGTGACCACATGGGTAGCAATGCCAGCGCCAGGTTGGGTTGGATGGGCCTCATGGCCCTGTGCATGGACTCCAGCTGCACCCACCCAAGTCCGAGACACACAGGACAATCCCCACAGAATCTTGGGCCTGGTGGCTCTGGCATTTATAGTTTACAGTTCTCCTGGATGGAGAGCATATGCCCAGGGACTGGAACTTCATTTTGGGGCAACCGGTGCCAGAAATGAGAATCCCACCCCAGGTGTGGTCAATGCAGATGTTAGGAAGGCTGTGCACCAGAGGCAGCTGCCCCAAAGCTATCCAACACCTGTATCTCCCTCCAGCTCTAGGCATGCCCACTTAGTATGGGCAATGTCAGAAGAAAATTGGTAAATGATGAGCTTTTACCTAGGCCTGAAGCAGAGGAGACGTGGACATTCATTGGTGAAATGAAAGGTACTCAAAATATGGGGTATGTTAGTGCTACCCCACCCTTGAATGATTAGTGCGTAAGGCTAGTATACTTTGGGGCTTCCCAGGTGGCGCCGTGGTAAAGAATCTGCCTGCCAATGCAGGAGATGCAAGAGATGTTGGTTCGATCCCTATGTCGGGAAGATCCCCTGGAGAAGGACATGGCAATCCACTCCAGTGATCTTGGCTGGAGAATTCCATGGACAGAGGAGTCTGGTGGGCTACAGTCCATGAGGTCACCAAGAGTCGGACATGACTGAGCAACATAAGCCAACACTGGTATACTTCGGGAGATGGACCCCAAGGCTGGGTCTAGAAATGGTCCTCTGTGTAGATACTGATTCGGCAGATTTCTGGTGCCCGAGGCCGCCAGAACCAGGGTCTTCTTCTCAGTTTCCGTGGGCGCTGGTGGAGGAGGTTCCCAAGGGAGCAGAGAAAAAGGAAGGGCTGCTTTGTACTTGCTCATCAACAAGCGCTTTGTAATATGCGTCTGCACACATGTGACAGTGTGGTCTGAGACCTGCTTCCATGTGACCTGGCAGTGAAGTTGTAGGGCTAATCCCCTCTCACCTCCCATTTCTACCCCAAAGATTCTAAGAGTCCTGCGTGATTACGCCGAATTGTTTATCCCTCTTTTCAATTCCTTGCTTTGTTTCTCCTCTGGGTATCTGAGGACATGGCTTCAAGGCAATAAGGATGCTGGTTCCTAAAAGTCAGGCACCTGCCAGATGCCTTTTCTTTCTAATTTCAGGGGGAGAAGGTCTGAATGGCTAGAGGATGAGACATAGGGACCCAGGAAACCCGAAGAACATCTCATAAGTGAGCGTTTCCTCTGGAGACTTCCCCAGGCTTTCCTGATGTTTCCCTCTTCCAGGAAGGAGGCAGGTTTTCCTCCAGAACCTCCTCTGTGGACACACTCTCAGGGCTTGGCTGCAGCTGGTCTCTGATGCTGAGCCTGGCAGCTGAGGCAGAGTCCCTCCCATGACCCCGAGCTGCTACCAGAAGGAGCCAGTTCCAACTGATGCAGAAAGAACAGCAACCCCACTGACCAGCCCTGGCCGGCTTATTGGGATGTCAGTACTGACCTCAGGATGCAGGGCACCATCCCTCTGGCTTGGGTGGCAAGGCTGGAAGGGCAGAACCGCGCCCACATGAGTTAACCCAGCTGCTTGCGTGTCCCCATCCCTGGCTCCGCTCCCCCTACCCCAGAGACCCACCACCTGCAGCATCAGGAGCGGAGGGCGGCTGTGTTTCTGACCACAGCAGGAACAGATGGCACAGTCATTGGGCAAGTAAACTCTAATTGGGATAAACAGTGGAGACTTGCAAATTTGGCTGTGGGTATTTATAAAGATGAAGGAAAATACATCCAAAGACGTGCCTGCTAGCACTCCCAAGGTCCTCTGCTCTGGGTTTTTCATCTGCAAAACTTTTGGGGTTTGTAAAAGGCAGCAAATGAGTAGGGGGTAGTGCCCTCTACTGTGTCCAAATCAGGACCATTTTGAGAATCCAGGGACACGGTGAACTCTCAGTACTTAACACAGCAAAGTGGGGGATCGGGGGCGTCTCAGCAGGGCTGGGTTGCTGTGTAGCAATGATTTGGGAGTAAGCTGTTCCGTGCAGTATCTTTATGTGTAAACAAGTTTTGTGATGCTATTTATTATTTACTGAAAACCTGCTATGTGCTGGGTCCTGCTGGGGGCTTTCTATGCATGATTGCTGATGGCCAGAGAGACTCCGGGGGTAAGCTGATGGAGCCCGTTGTATGAATGAGAAAAACAAGGCCAGATGGACTAAAGACCAAGGTCACATCCCCAGGAAGTGGCAGGACAGATGCAAGCCTGTCTGACTCCAGGATCTGGGCTGTGTCTAGATCGCTGACCTCCCTCTCACTCACTCAGGGGACCTGGAGGCAAGTCACATAAGCTCATTGGGCCTCAGTCTCTTCATCTGTAAAATGGGGGAGAAACTTACCTTCCAGGACAATAACATATTATTAAGTCCAGACTCTCACAGGCACGGTAGGGGTTCTATAAGCAGAAGCTAAGATCTTTTGTCCTCTATGGGCAAAGGACACTCAGTTCAGTTCAGTTAAGTTGCTCAGTCGTGTCCAACTCTTTGCGACCCCATGAATCACAGCACGCCAGGCCTCCCTGTCCATCACCAACTCCCAGAGTTCACTCAAACTCACATCCATTGAGTCGGTGATGCCATCCAGCCATCTCATCCTCTGTCGTCCCCTTCTCCTCCTGCCCCCAATCCTTCCCAGCATCAGGGTCTTTTCCAGTGAGTCAGCTCTTCGCATGAGGTGGCCAAAGTATTAGAGTTTCAGCTTTAGCATCAGTCCTTCCAATGAATACCCAGGACTGATCTTCTTTAGGATGGACTGGTTGGATCTCCTTGCAGTCCAAGGGACTCTCAAGAGTCTTCTCCAACACCACAATTCAAAAGTATCAATTCTTTGGCGCTCGGCTTTCTTCACAGTCAAGCTCTCACATCCATACATGACTACTGGAAAAACCATAGCCTTGACTAGATGGACCTTTGCTGGCAAAGTAATGACTCTGCTTTTTAACATGCTATCTAGGTTGGTCATAACTTTCCTTCCAAGGAGTAAGCCTTTTTTTTAAATTTCATGGCTGAATTCACCATCTGCAGTGATTTTGGAGCCCCCCAAAATAAAGTCTGACACTGTTTCCACTGTTTCCCCATCTATTTCCCATGAAGTGCTGGGACCGAATGCCATGATCTTCATTTTCTGAATGTTGAGCTTTAAGCCAACTTTTTCACTCTCCTCTTTCACTTTCACCAAGTCAATTAACTAGTGACTCAATCACCTTTGCTTCTCAGATGGCATCATGGTGTGCTGCTAAATCTCTTCAATTGTATCTGATTCTTTGAGACCCTCTGGACTGTAGCCCACCAGGCTCCTCTGTCCATGGAATTCTCCAGGCAAGAATACTGGAGCGGGTAGCCATGCCCTCCTTCAGGGGATCTTCCTGACCCAGGGGTCACACCCACGTCTCTTCTGTCTTCTTCATTGGCAGACGAGTTCTTTACCACCAGCGCCACCTGGGCAGCCCTCTTTCATGGTGATGTCCAGTTAAGAAATACCCTCCACTGCCAGTTTCACACCTACACCTGTACCAGCTCTTGCATGTAGCTACATATATACAGACAAACCCCATCAATTCATCTAAACTAGCTCTGGATTCCAGGACAAGTGACTGCTCTGAACTTGAGAATCTTTACAGGATGATGTCATCTTGATACTAAAATGTAACAAAGTAATAACCAAAGGGAGACTCTGGTGAAGATGACTCTTTAAAGCTTTGCCTCCTATAATGTGTATTGATTCAGCATTATTAAAACGAAAGTGTCTTAAACATTTGTTTTAGTTCACATGATGAATGCCTTTATCAAATCCAACTAAAACGTAGTGAATTCTGCACTGGTGGATCTGGATCATTGGAGTCTTTTGCTTCTGTACAGACATGCATTCAGCACAGAGACGCCCTGTGTAAAGATCAATACATTTCACGGTGGGACCTCAGAACCCAGGGCTGCCTGTTGACTGTAGCTTTTGCCTTCAAGGTACCAACGGTGGTGAGATGGGGAGCATTAGGGAGATGAAGCTGGTGTCAGAAGGTGAGCACCCAAATACCTGAGCATCCCAGTTTCTTTGTTCCTAACAACCTCGTTCTCCAGCTAAGACTCATGGGTACAGGGTTGCCAAGGTTATTCCCAGGAAGCAGAGAACCCATGCCCACCAGAATTACTGGGCGAAAGAGAATTCTTGAGATTTAAATGCAAAGCATTAAGTTTAAGCTTCTTTATCTGAGCACTTCTCAGATTCTCAACTTGGCTAATATTGTCACACTTTAGTAGCAAAATTGCACTGCCTTGTAAGGACTCCAGAATTCAGATGTGGCAGAGCCATGCCACAGGGCCCCTACTCAGGGTGACTGCTCTTCCTAGCCTCTCCTGCAGGTCATTAGCTCTGGCTGGTGACCTAGAAACAGAGGTGATACCTGTTGCCTCTATAGCTGAGACATAGAAGAGCTCTCCCTGCCACCACAGTGATCAGGAAGCCATATACTCTGGCTGGCACAGCCTCAAGATACAGGGATCCTGGATCCCTGAGTTACCAAGTGGAGGGGAGCTTCATGGAGGATTCCCATATCTGCAGTGGCAAGAAATAAACCCTTGTGCTGAGTGCAAGATTTTGGTGTTTGTTACAACACACCTGTGCCTAACCTGACTTACACCAAGAGACCAACAGATCAGAGACTAAGGTCATCTGTTTGATGGGACAAAACAGATTTATTTAACCACAAGGACACTCCCTTGCCAGATGATCACTGAGCATCTTAACACAAGACAGGCAGCAGCATGGAATCTGAGGCCTTGTTTAGGGGCCCGTGGGAAAGTTTTCATTTTAATTTCCTTTAAAATCAGGGGGGAAATGAATATAATAATAATGAATCTAAGCTGGATTACATTCATCTTTGTACCCGAGCAGATGTAAAATATAATTTTTAGTATCTTAAGGGAGGAAGGGTCCCATGAAAGCAAAAGGAGCCCAGGACCCATAAAAGTCACTGGGTAGCCCAAATGCTGACCCCCACCTTGAGATTCAGGGCCCTATCTGCTCTTGGATGAGACTTGGGGATGAATGGAACCTGTTCCGGTTCTTTCTGGCATCACCTGCAGGTGGACACCTTGGTCCAGGAAGTGGCCAACAAGCCCTGGGAGCCCTGAATAATTAGCCACAAAGCACCCAAGGCGCACACACAAAGCCCTCAGTACTGACACACAGGTGGGTACCAGCTCATCACGGGCGAAGATGCCCCCTGCAATGGATCCCCGAGCTCACTGCCTCCCAGCCCAACAGGTGTTATGATTTATCAGCCCTACAGTCATGGACCATTTCTTCTTTGCACTTGACTTTCTCAGCGACTTGATACAGTGTTACCTGTGGACTCTCAGGGCCCTTGATCTGCTCTTAGGAGCTGTGTGTCCTTGGCAGGGGGTTCAGCATCTCTGTGCCTCGGTTGTCTCCTTAGTGAAATGAGGAGGATGCTATCAACCTCCCTGGGCGGTATTAAAAGGATTAAATTCCATCACACTTGTCACTCGTGACCACACGATGTGCACTCCTGTCTCTGCTGATGCCCAGAGGTCAGGGTGAGCTGCCTGCCCACTGTTTCTGAGTCTGGCTGCTGCAGGAGCTAAGCCACTTTTTGGTGGCAGGAGAGCTGACCCTGCTTTGCAGGGAGGTCAGGATGCCTAGGTCAGAGGATGCTGCCATGCAGTGGTGGAGATTTTGGATTCTGGTTCCAAACTCCTGGTGTTGATATCCAGACTCTGCCCCTGGCTATCGGCCCCTGAGGCCTTGGGAAGTCATTTATCCTGACCATGCCTCAATTCCCCTGGTTGTCATGGATATAAGAAGGACAATATTTCTGTCATCTCCTAGGTAACCCACAGATGCATTCTGAATAATGCCCAGTTGAGAAGGATTCAATAAACACTGCTATTGGCACTGTTTGTTGTTACAGCTATTTTCTTTTGCTTCTTTGTCCTGAACTAACTTTGAGAGTCCCTTGGACTGCAAGGAGATCCAACCAGTCTATTCTGAAGGAGATCAGCCCTGGGATTTCTTTGGAGGGATTGATGCTGAAACTGAAACTCCAGTCCTTTGGCCACCTCATGCAAAGAGTTGACTCACTGGAAAAGACTCTGATGCTGGGAGGGACTGGAGGCAGGAGGAGAAGGGGATGACAGAGGATGAGATGGCTGGATGGCCTCACCGACTCGATGGACGTGAGTTTGAGTGAACTCTGGGAGTTGGTGATGGACAGGGAGGCCTGGCGTGCTGCGATTCATGGGGTCGTAAAGAGTCAGACACGACTGAGCGACTGAACGGAACTGAACTGAACTGAACTTTATAAAGTGTCAAGGAAGCTACGTAACTAGCACCTGCTCTTAGGCTGTTAGGTTTTCAAGCAGAGCTCTCTGTTCCAATTCTGAAAAGGTGTTTTCAGTTGACTCTTGATCCTTGTCTTTGCTCAGCCTGCCAAGCCAGCCTGGATCAGTCCTTGGGTCTCCTGACCAGGAATAAAGACACCTCCTCTCACCTGCAAACATCCTGGCTGCTCACTCATCAGAAAACAGGACTGAGATGTCCACAGAACCAGATGTGTGCATGTGAGTGTTTCGAGGGGTTTTAACCTAACACTGCTTCCAGGGCAGCCCTTCTCTATCACTCTGTGTTATCTCTAGCTGTGCCTTTCTGCTCAGTAGAGGATCTCACTAAAGTCAGGCATGGAAAGCACAAATTTCCAAATGAAAAGTACACTGCCCTCTAAGGATGCTCCTGAGGACCCAGTGGGTGGGGACTCGCTCAGGTTGTTCCTGGTCAACACTTCCAGTTACTAAGGCGCTGAGCCAGGATTGACCAGGATTCCCAGGTCTCCTACTCTTTCAGCTACTTATCCTTCCTGTTGCCAGCCTAGCAGACTCTCTAAGCAACGCTTCTTAAACTGCCCACGGGGGTTGGCTAAAACGCAGACATCTGTGCCCCACCCCGAATTTCTGCTCTAGCAGGTCGCAGGCAGAAGCTGAGGATCTGTGTTCTAACGAGCTCCTGGGTGATGCCGATACTGAGGGTCCAGAAAGTGTACACTGGGTCTGGGAAGCCCACGTTGAGAACAACCCAAGAGTGAAGAAAGTCATCATCAGTTCTACAGATTCACGGCCAAACTCAGAGTTTTGGAAAAGGCTCAAAACCCTGTTTGGAGAGACAGTTCATCTCCCTTCTTCCCCAGGTGGCTGCCTGCGAGACGAACAAGGAAGGGCCCCTCCACTGCTGGAGAAGTCACTGCCCGCCTATGACACAGGATAGCAAGGGGACCACTCAGGTGCAAGGCGTGAATACTGATGACCCACAGAATTCTGGGCTTTCGGCCGTGCAAGCACACGGCTGACCCGAGGGCAGAATCATCCTGACAGTTCTCCTCCCCACGGTCATCTGAATTCACAGAACATCCTTCCAGCCTGAGAATGGAAGCCGGCTTTGCTGGGCTCACTCATCACTCACAGTGGACAGAACCCTGGGCCCCAGTGCCTGGATTAAAGCGTCTCCCTGGGGCAGAACTCCCATGAGCAGCTCCTTGGCTTCCCCTACCCCAGGGAGACCCGGACACCCACGACTGCATCAGAAGCTGCCCATGTTCAGAAGAGGGAGATGGAGCTGGCCCAGGGGCGCACGGCTGGTCCACTCATGGGAAAAAACTTCACAAGCACGTGGGAGGGGAGGACATCACTCGCTAAAATACCTGCATGCTGTCCAGCGTGTTCTGGGTAAAGAGCAAAGCAAAACACAATGACGGGAAGACGTTGTGAATAAAAGAAAACCCAGGTTCTCAGCCCATCTGCGTGGCCTGCTCAGTTTTCCCAACCAAAGCACGTTACACCCGTCCCCCATGTGTCGGGGCCTGCACCCTGCACCAGCCCCGGGCAACGTGGCCTCCGTGGGGCTGTCACAGAGTGGCAGCTCAGAAGGCGGATTAAAACAACACAGACCATTAAATCGATGGGCTTGGGGTGATGGGAAGGAAAGAAACTGGACTTCCAGCCAGGAGACTATGCAAATCAAACTGCGGTGGGCGATCCTGCGAGGGGAATGAAATGCTGTTTCAGGGAGATGTATGGCCATTGGGAGGTCTGTTTCCAATCTCCTGGGTTATATATTTTCCCACCTGCTATTTATCACTCCCAGCCCTCCAGATATTCATTAGCTAATGGACGCTTTCAAAAAAATCAATTTTAATATATATGATGATAACGATGAGACCGTTTCCTGGGGGAGGAATAGATTTTAAAAGGCAATGTAAGAGATGCACATATTCTGTTTTAAGTGGTCGCACAGCTGCCCCAGGGGACAAGAGACAAGGTCATCTTAAAGAGGACAGGCGCTTCCCATAAGCAGAGACGCAGGCCCAGGGGAGAGGCCCTGCTGGCCTTTCTGGATGGAACAGAACTAGGGGGGAGCGCTTGTGGGGCCACCCCACGCTGTGCAGGCAGCCCTCCTGCCGTTGTGTCTTGAGTGAGGGGTCAGTAACTGGGGGACCTCTGTCTTCAACATGGAGATTCCTTATGTCCATTTATTATGCATGAGGCATGCAGACTGCAAAGGCCCCCCAGGGGACCCTAGGAGTTTCCTCCACTCCCGAGGATATGGGAGGCCACCAACCGGGGGCAGAAGAGTGATTCTGACATGTCACCCCCTCCTGCCAAGCCCCCACCATCAGAGCCGGGGAGAAAGGCCTGCAGGTGGCTGGGGAGGGTGACTCCCACTGTGCTCACGGGCACAGTGCCTGTGGTCGCTCCTCGACCGTGTTCACTGCTGCGATTTCCTTCGCTGTCCTTTCTCTAAATCTGCAAATGCCTCCCCAGATGGCAGGCACTTCCTCAGGCTTAGCGCTATCCCTTAAAATACCCTCATTCACCTGACACCTGTAGGGATGATCCACTTCCCTTTCTCCTGCAAGGAAGCAGGCTCACCCTCCCTGCTTCCCATCCAATCAGAGGAGAGCAGAGCACCTCTGAGACCCACAGTTCTGATGCTGGCTGTGTGGCCACAGGAAAATCGTCTGCTTGCATGGACAACACGGGAGGATGAGTAAACAGCAGGAGTAATGGGTACCCAGTGGGCACTCAGTAAAGGTCGGTTACGACTTCTACAAAGCATTAACACAGCACGCCCTGAGCTCACCCACCCCCGGGAAGAAAGCCAGCAAGACTGGCTCACTTACCTCTAGCAGCTGCACCGCACCTTCATGTTCTTTCTTAGCTTCAACCTGAGCCTTTGGGATGATGAAAAAAGACAGAAGGGTGAACGTTTACAGTGGGAAAAAGGCAGCAGAAATAGAGATTAACACCGAAGTTATCAGGGAGTGTGGGTCACTGATATTCATTCTTCTAACACGCCCCAACATTCTCAGGGTCTAAATCAGTTCTCATTTTTTTCCCTTCCTTTGGGCAAGATGGAATGGATTGGGGCTGGGTTTGACGCTCTTTGTAAAACCTGAAAAGCACCCCCTCATCTGGCAGAGAATGGAGAGGCTGGGGAGACTGGGCTGCTGCATGAGGTGGTAAAGAGCCCATCTGCCAATACAAGAGATGTAAGAAAAGTGGGTTCAATCCCTGGGTTGGGAAGATCCCCTGGAGGAGGGCGTGGCAATCCACTCCAGTATTCTTGCCTGGAGAATCCCATGGACAGAGGAGCCTGGCGGGCTGCAGCCCATGGGGTCACAAAAGTCAGACACCACTAAGCACATGACAGACAAGAAAGAATCCACCTGTTAAACTGAGATTTACATTCAGGATTCTCAGTTCTGGAGGAATATTTTCTCCAGGTGGCTGGAGAATAATAAAGAGAGAGTTGGAGATCATAAATAAGCCAGTGAGAGCTGTCTTAACAGCTTTTACTTCTCACTTGCAAACTTCCATTAGTCGGAAAGAGGGAAAGGCTTGGCTTCCCCAGCACGGACTAAAAGCAAGAAGAGGCCTGATATTTCCATAGTGTTCATTCATATGCATTTCATTCTCACATATTTCCAATGAGGCTTTTAAGAGCTGGGGAAGTGAATAGAACCCAGCAAATTAACTCGACCATTCTTGAATCCAGCTCAGTCTTCAAAGGCTCAAAATTGTTCCTTTCAAAGCAAAAACAAGAGCGACAATAAATCATGAAATGGGGTTGGAGGGGGGGAGACAAAACAGCTAGAGAACATACAGGGATTATATAAATAACACCACCATTGAGCCACTTGAGTCAAAGATAGTTTTCAACTGGAAGAATGAAAAACAACCAAAAACTCCATCACAGGCTGTTAAAACACAGCCAAGCTGGCAGTAACAACTTCGTTTCTGGCTTCAAGCACAAATCAGGAGTTCGTTTTTGTAGGCTACTTGCAAGCTGGGCCATTTGGGCAATCAGAATAGATGGCTAAAATTAACAGTTAAAATTGGCAGCGCTGAATTCTTGCAGAATCTAGGCGACAGCTTCAGCGAGGCTCATTTTGGGGGCCACTGCCAACACATGGGGAAGCTGAGACCTTCATGGTTTCCTACAGAACACAGTAGACTTGAGAGGGTCTCTGACTCCTAGGGAGACCCACAGTCCTACAGTCAGAAGAAGAGGCCTGTCATCCAGGGGTGAAATGTCCAGGGAGTGAGTTAACATGCCAGCAAACACATCTATTTCAGGGGGAGGGGTAGCTGTTCAAAAAGGACATAGATTTCCTGCTGCCAAAGCTTTGGGCATTTGGCTGGGACAGACCATACATGTAACACTCAGAGTAATACGCTCCCAGGCACCTTGGTGATGGGGTTGGGAGTATGGATGCTGGGTGGGATGAGAGTGGGTGGGGGTCATTTACAGGTGCTGTTAATATCAACTCCACAGAAAAGACAGTGAGATTCATGGAACTAAACTATGGCATGTACAGATCCTCAAATCAGGTCCCCGGGTTCTACAGAGCTGAGGAAGTCGTGAGCATCAATCAATATCCCAGGCATGCATCGTAGGAGAAATCAAGACACTGAATGAACTCAGAAGGTCAGCTTGAGATGTCCCTGTTCTCCACACACAACAATTAAATCCAAAACATGCAAGGGAAGCATTTGACATGGAGGGAAAGCAGTTTTATGAGCTGCAGGGTAAGTTTGGTTTCTATCAGCAGTGAGCATGTCAATAATGGCCTTAAGCCTGGGAGCCTTCGTTTCCCGCACGGGAGGAATTTAAAACAACAGTAGCATTTGCAGATGAATTTTAAATGTGGACAATTTTGCTCATGCACTGAGATTATAACTGCTACTTGTAATAAAATGAGGATGTAACCCACACAGGAAAAGGAAGCAGTTAGGGCGACTGGACTCTGCTCACTGGTTCCCTACAGACACTAGGGTTCTGGAGTCACCTCCAGGGGACCTGGCCCATGCTGTCTAACCTCAGGTCCTGCATCTGTGAGGGGACCTGCATCCCACAGGTTACAGTGAGAGCTGATTGCTGTCACCGCTCACACATTCAACAGACACTTACCAAGGATGGCCTGGAACTTACCATCAGTTATCCTGGTAATGTTACAGGACCAATTGATGGAGTCTTACTAGGTCTTTCCTGCAGTTATTCATTCATTCATCCATATTCATTCATTCAAGGTTCCTGAGTATCTCTGTTCATTCATTCATTCAAAGTTTCCGAACATCACTTGTTGAGTACCTGCTGTGTCAGGCAATGTCCTGGGAGTGCAGACACCCCACTTGGGATGCAGATAACAGGCAAAGAGGTACAACAATGAGCAGTGGCATCACTAAAGGGGGTGAGTGGCAGAGAATGCCAGAGCAGGGGTGATGAAGTCCATTCAGGCAGGGCAGCCGGGCAGAGACTCTCATGACAACAATAAACCAGCTCTGTCATTATTTGGGAGCCAGGCATTCTCAGGGAAGAGCAGAGAGGGGGATGTTTGGGTCACAGAGAGGAGGCCAGTGTGGCTGCAGGAAGGGCGACAGGGCAGGAGGAGTCAGAGGTGGGCAGGGGTTTAAATAAGATGACAGATATCTGCCTAGTACCGGGCCCAGAACATGCTACACTGAAAGCAAATGTTCATGTTGTAGCTTTTATTATCACTGTCATTGTCCATAGCCTGTATTCACAGCCTGGCTCACTGCTGTGTTCTTAGCCGTCACAGAGCTGAGACGCGATGCTCAAGGACTGCCGAATGAATGAAAGTGAGGATTCTCAGCCAAGCTCCTGGTTCAGTGATCTCCATGAAGCAGGTGTCCCGTGGAAAAGTCCTCATAGACAGGAGTGTATCTGCCTGGACTTCTATTTTTTTTTAAGCTTACATCTCCACCAGCTGCCAGAAAGAAGGGTTGGCCAATGGTCTTATCTCACCCTGACTCCCTCTAGAATAGCCTTGGGCAGATTGATCACTCATCCATTCTTCAATTCAACAGGTGTTCTCACTTGCCCACTATTTCCCTCACTTCTCCCAATCACCATATTGAGCAGAGGGAAGAGCTGAACTTCCAGGGAGGAGGGGGAGGTTCCCTGGAGAAGGTTCTGGGTCCCTAACATCAGCTGGGTCCCTGAAAGCCTGGACCTTCCTTAGGGTGGCCAAGTGCAGAGGTGAAGCTGAAACCACAAAGTGATCTCCAAGGACTACACAGGGTCGGAACATCCACTTGCATTTAATGGGAAGATATATCTCTGGCTTCCTTACACACATGCTGTACATATTTCAGGATCTGGGAAGAAGCAAATCCCACAAAGTACAGAGTGGTGTTAAGGGAATTCCTAAGATGATGGTGAAGGGTGTTTCTAGACCCAGTGTAGCATCCGGCTTCTGGGGCAACCAGCCTGGACTGGAAGATGAGGCCAGGCTCCAGGTCGGATGCCTCAGAGGAAAATGGAATGAAAACATCCCCAGAGGAGTCTGGTTGACTTGAGAGAAATTTTAACACTCTGGCAGAAAGTTTGGGAATAAGAGAGTGATGAGCACACAGAATACTGAGCAAACACACAGAAAGAGGCAATTCACTCCAGGGGAAAAGGAAAGGCTATACCAAAAAGGAAACACTGCCCTTTGCAGAGCCTTGCAAGATGTGCAGAGCACGCCGTGCTGAGGGCGGAATGGACTTCAGCTTGGGACAGGATGTTTGAGATCATCCAAGCTGGACAACCAGTTGGACAAAAGAAGTGGGGTTCAGTGGAATCCAACTTGGAGATCCACATGTGGGAGTTGGCACACAGATGGCATTCACACCTACGGAACCAGACAAGGTCAGGGAGGGAGCAGTGGAGGTCAAGAAGAGATGTGGGGGATTCCCGGGGGGTTCAGTGGGAAAGAACCTGCCTGCCAATGCAGGAGACACGAATTCCATCCCTGATCCGGGAAGATCCCACATTGCTGCAGAGCACGTAAGCCTGAGCACTACAATTATTGAGCCTGTGCTCTAGAGCCTGGGAGCCACCACTTCTGAAGCCCATGCACCCTAGAGCTCGTGCTCCACAACAGGAGAAGCCACCACCATGAGAAGTCCAAGCACCACAACCAGAGTTGCCTCCGCTCACTGCAGCTAGAGAAAGCCCTTGTGCAGCAAGGAAGACCCAGCACAACCAAATAAATAAAGAAAAAATTTAAAAAGAGAGATGTGGATGGCAAGCTGAGCCTTGAGGATGCTTAGAGGGCTTCTATGAGGAAGGAGAAAATTGGAAGAGGGTAGGATCCTGGAAGCCTAGGGTTTGGGGAGTCAGACCCTCTCAAAATGTGCTTCTGGGTCAAAGAGGAGGAGGGCAGGACACTAACCACTGAGCAGGATGTCCGCACACGGGTGACTTAACAAAAGCCATGGCACTGGCGAGATAAAGCTGGGTCCCACAGGAGTGCATTCAAGAAATCCTGTACTGGGATTTGCAGCAACACGGATGCAACTTAGAGATGATCATACTGTGTGAAATAAGTCAGACACAGAAAGACAAACACCATATGATATCACTTATATGTGAAATCTAGAATAGGACACAAATGAACCTACCTATGAAGCAGGAACAAACTCAAGGACACAGAGAACAGAAGGTGGTTGCCAAGGGAGAGGAGGATTAGGGGAGGGACAGATTGGGAGTTTGGGTGAGCAGATGCAAACTACTATGTATAGAATGGATAAACAGCAAGGTCCTACTGTAGAGCACAGGGAACTATAACAATCTCCTGGGGTAAACCAAAATGGAAAAGGATATTATAAAAAGAATATATATACATATGTGTGTGTATAACTGAATCACTTTTCTGCACAACAGAAATTAACACATTATAAACCAACTATGCGTGTGTGTACAAAGTCACTTCAATTGTGTCTCTTTGTGACCCCATGGACTGTAGCCCAACTGGCTCCTCTGTCCAGGGGATTTTCCAAACATGAGTACTGGAGTAGGTTGCCATGCTCTTCTCCAGGGGATCTTTCTGATCCAGGGGTCAAACTTGCATCTCTTAAGTCTCCTGCGCTGGCAAGCAGGTTCTTTACCACAACACCATGTGGGAAGCCTAAAATCAACTATACTCCAATAAAAATAAATAATAGGACTTGTAGTCAATGGGACCGTAGACAGCTTCTAGGAACTATCTCATGTTGCTGTCTCATGATAACCAAACTGGAACTCAGGGCGCTCTGGGGACTTTTATTACCATTGAGGGACAAGGGCTAGAATTCAGCCTTCCATAGGATATGAGCATTTCTATAATAGGTGTCTGCCACTCGTTTCAACTTCACCCCATATAAAGTCATTGTCCTCAGCAATCTTCATTCTGTGTTTCCTTTATGGCCTTTCCCTGATCCGAACTTCTTTAGTTCTTCATGACTTGTTCATTTACTGTCACTCTGTAAGCCAGAGGTCTTGTCCGACTCTGCACTGCCTTCCTGGTTTTCAGAGCAACGGCTGAGCAGCTGACACATAGGTGGCAGCCAGCAAACACGTGCTGATGAGTGAATGAATGAGTGAGGATCCGGACAGCAAATGTAGCACAAAGGCTGTCCGTGCTGGAAATCGAACACAGATGTGAAATCTGGAAAGAACTCACCAATCTTGTTCCACTCAAGTCTCAACCTTTCTAATACTTTTTTATTTTAAAAATAGGAGCTCTAAGAAATTACAAGGTTTGTACATTCATCCTTCATTAGATTTTCTTCCCCTGCTCCCCACCAGCCACCTCCCGATGAAGCATCAGTGTGTCCAAAATAGAGGCAAGGATGAATTCATGGGGGAAAAAAAAAGCAAAAGCAAAAGAAGTTGGATGATGCTCAAGAGAGACACTGGGAGCTGAATAACGGACTTGGCTCTAGTGCACTTTCCTCGGCATCAAGTGTTTCATAGATAAAACTCCAGGCTAAAAGAGAAGGACGCTCTGGTAAGAAAAGCCAACCTGTCACCCTGCTGGACAATATTTGTATTTCTGTCCTGGATGCTCCCAGCCTGGGGACGTGCCTCCCAGGGATGCAGTGAAGGAGTGCAGGTACCAGGCACCGGAAGGTCCCTCACGCACGGAAAGAGGGAGAAGACAGGAGTAATATCGCTGTCTGCATCCCAGCAATATCCTTTCTGGATAGCATCTAATGAAATCTTGCTTCTCAGCATGCCAGCCAACTTATTATGACAGGTAATAAGGACTGTGACAGTCTCTATCGCACCAGCATAATGAAATCTATCCTTAGCACGAGGTCTCCACAAATGATTAGGAAAACAGCATCAGAAGTTATCTGCTTGATGCTACACGCTCTGCTAATAAACTCAGGAGGAGAAAAACACTCCAACAGATAGGGATCTCCAGCCAGATAAGGCGAGCCACTGGGTCCTTTATTTGAGATCAAAGACCTGGAGGGGCTGGCTGGGGGTGGGGGTGCCACCGATGGAGGAGGAGGTGTCGGCTGCTCATCCCAGTGAGGGGACCAGCACCTGCATCAGTGGTCAAGGTGGGTCCTGCCTGGAAGGGCTGGGCTGCCCTCCCAAGGATGGGGGACACAGGGCTTCAGGAATGAAACCCACTGAGAAATATACACAGGGACCCCAAGCTCCATGGTTCTGAAGGATGGGTCCCCAGATTCATCTAGACAGAGACAGGAAGACCAAGGCTGCTGATTAAGGATGCTAACTTTCTTGGTCCCCAAACCACCCAGATGCCATGGGGATATACCTTCTGAACTTCTTGGTCCCCTCCACCCATCCCCTTCTCCTTCCCTCTGGTTTCTGTCCTTTGTCCTTCCTACCATCTTTTTTCTCCTTACTCCTCTCCTTTGCTTTCTTCTTTTTGTGTTCCCTGTCTCTCTCTTTCTCCCTCTCTTGTCCTTGGTTCATGAGATCATGCTACATATATTGCCCCAAAACTTGATTTGCTCACTTAATAACACATCATGTAAATCTGATGAGATGGCTTCTATAAACCGAATTTCTTCCTCCCAATGTGGTCACGCTGCTCTGTGGTATGGATGCCCCACAGTTCACACAGCCTCGCCCTCGGATGGGCATTGGATTTAATCTTGTTACCTATGCCCACACAGCAGGATCCAAGTCAAACCAAACCAAAACTGGTTCCTGTATTTCTTACAGGTATACTCCCAGAACAGAAGGTTGCAGGGTCAAATAGACCTTTAGTTCTCAAGGATGCTGTCAGGTCACTTAGCCCCAGAGATAAAGCAATTCACGCCCCATTTTAATAACCTACAGGCGTGTCCTTTTCCCTACAATCTCACCAGCATCAACTGTTAGAGCTTTTCCTTTGATTTTTGCAGCTTAGAACATAATCAAAGTTAGCTGAGGAGAAACTAGAGCACACGAGGAATCTTTCCACACCAAGAAGAAGAAGTCATTCCTGAGCGTGTGAGAAAAGGCTCGGGAGAGCAACCAGCCACCCACACTCCAGGTCCCCAGTGCATTGCCTGCCTCCTCCCAGGCCCCCAGCCCCAGCCCAGCTCACCTTCTGCAGGAGGTCAATTTCCTGCTGCTTGGCGTTGAGGATGGCCAGGGCTTGTTCATGCTCCAACTCTAGCTGCTGCCGCCGTTCTGCAGCCTCTCGCATGTGCTGGGGAGGCAGGGGGAGGCACACAGGTCAGGTCAATCCAGCGCCCTGCAGGGAGCTGTGTCCTGGGTTCCTCCACAGCCAGCCGGCTCCCGGGTCTGACTCACTGCCTGCATCCCCGGCTTCTCCCCAGGGCGGCAGGATCAGCCGGGGAAATCCTCACACCCACAAGCCTTCTTCCCCTGTTTGCACATTTTCTGTTTTACGTGCCAAGAGCACGTGAGCGGAGCTGCAGGTTCCTGTGTGGAGGTGAATCTCTCTTCTCTCTGTTTGAAAAAATCGTCTCTTTCTCCGCCCCTGCCGCCACCCCCAGGTCTTCTGCAAATACCAGCCAAGATGCATGGCTCTTTCCCTATATAGGGCTACTGTTTCAAGCTTCTTACTACCATGTAACGAATGTCACCCACCATAACCATAGCAGTGAGGTAATGTAACTGGCCCCATTCTACAGATGGGAAAACTGACACACAGTTTTCCTTGTTTGACACACACAGTAAGCAGCCATTAGGCATTCAAATCTGACACTTCTGTGGAGCCTCCGAATCTCAGGCTTTGGTCCTGTATGATCACTCTGGTGCTCAGCCCCCCATGAGTCCAAATGTCCCTCCATTGGTCCCTCTGCAAACGCCCTGCCAAGGCAGGGGGTCCCAGGGCTGGGTCGTTTCTCTAACCAGAGCATCTTCTCCCCGCTCTGATGACCTCTTGTCACCCAAAGTCATCCCCCAGGAGAAGCCATCAGTGGGCATCAGAGGACACGAGGACCTCCTTACCCGTAACAATGACCACCTGTGAACCCTGGTGGGGAGGAACCATAAGAAATGACACCATGCAGAAAAAAGGCACAGGTGGGACCAACTTTCACACAGGCAGAATCTCGTGGAAGATTTCATGGGAAACCATTTGAATTTAGCTTCTTTCTTCACCTTCCTTCCCCTTCCCCGTCTCCTCCTCTCGCCTTCATTTCTCCCGCCTTTCCTTCCTTCTTTCCTCTTTCTCTTTTTATAAGGAGATTGATGTGGCTCAGCAGTAAAGAATCTGCCTGCCAAGGCAGGAGATGCACGTTCGATCCCTGGGTCGGGAGGATCCCCTGGAGGAGGGCATGGCCACCCACTCCTGTATGCTTGCCTGGAGAATCCCATGGACAGAGGAGCCTGAGGGGCTAGCGTCCATGGGGTGGTAAAAGAGTCAGACACGACTTAGCGACTCAACAGCAATAACAACAACGAATGCAAAGGAGATTTAGCAGCCAACATTTTAAAAATTGGGATCCTTCACAGAAAAGTCCAGATTCCTTCAGAAAAGGGAAGATTTAGCTCCACATCTCACCTGCAGGAGCTGGCAGAGGCTGGTCCCTGAGCACACACCTCCTGCTTATCTGCTGTCCCTGCAGACCCAGCCTGTCCTTCCGGTGGCCTGACAGCTGAGGGTGTGCTTGTGTTATACAGATGGGAGACATCGCAACATAATGGGGCTGTGCTGTGTTTAGTTGTTCAGTCGTGTCCAACTCTGTGATCCCATCCATGGCCTGTAGCCCGCCAGGCTCCTCTGTCCATAAGGGTTCTCCAGGCAAGAACACTGGAGTGGATTGCCATGCCCTCCTCCAGGGGATCTTCCCAACCCAGGGATTGAACCCAGGTCTCCCACACTGCAGGCTGATTCTTTACCATCTGAGCCACCAGGGAAGCCTGATACAATGGGGAGGGGACCCTAATGTACTTTCCTCCTTGGCTTGAATTTGTTGGTGATCATTATTATTTATTACTTTAAAATTTTACTGTTTTAATTCTTTTACTTATTTTTATCCCCTAGCCTGGGGAAGGGGGCACAGAGAGATAAGGGCAGAGAGGCAAATTCTATGCTTTTCACCATTTTTCCCAAGTCCATTCCACCTGCTACCACCAAAAGCTCTTTTCTTCCAGGAACGATCTTGTCACTCAGCCAGTTTAAACTGTGAATGGGGAAGTTCTGGGGGTTCACGTCCCAAAGTTTTGTGGTTCATTTGTATTAAGAAATGAAGTCTTCCTGCCTTCCATGTTGCACACATTACACGTGTGGTGACATCATATGCTGACTTTGTCTTCCATTTTGGGCTAAACAACCTTACAGGCTCTCTGCTGTCTTAGTTTGATGGAAAGCTGCAATTACAGTAAGTCCCCTGAAATGTCAAAGTTGCCAATGTGTCCCTGTGTGCCACCTGTTATATTGGACGACTGTACTTTTCAAGTTATTGTACTGTAAGATTAAAAATGTTTTCTTTAATTTTTGTTTGCTTTTTAAATGTATTATTGTATGTTAAGTATCATAGACCTATTACAGTATAGTACTATATAGCTGATGGTGTTAGTTGGGTACCTAGGCTAACTTTGTTGGACTTATGAACAAATTGGACTTAAAAACATGCTCTCAGAACAGAACTTGTTCGTATATTTAAGGGAGTTACTATAGTCAACCCTTCAGCAGAGGAGTGGTGGTTTCACTGTTGCTATGGAAACTCGGGATCCTGGGAAGATAGAACCCCCCAAATATGAACAAAATTCTCTGAAATGTGGAAATGGGCATGCCTGTTGATGACTATAGCCTGCCTGGGCTGGGGCTGGAATGCGTCATTCGTGTCTATTTGTGGACAGGAGGAGAATCAGCACATATCCACCTTTTTGCATGCACTCCAGTCTCCAGCCTTCCTGGTCTCACCAAGTCTCGCCTTCCTTATTTGCCTTGTAGACCCCCAAGAGCCAATGTTGACCATGGCTCTCCTGGCCCTGCGGAGTTCTCTGATTACCAATTTGGGTCCAGAAATTGCTAATGATCTCTAATGACATGCTTGAACCCCACTGTCCACTATCAAGCCACTGATTCCCAAACCAGCAGTACAAGGTACCAGGCATTTTCAGAACACTGAGAAAGACTAACCACCAGAGCCTCTAAAGACGTAAGGAATTCTCTGCGCTTCCAAGAAGCTTTAGAAATTCTTCCACAAACACTGCTCACTGACTCAGAGGCATATTACTTTTGCCTGGCATCGGGTTTCTTCTTAAAAGCATCAGAGTTCATTAGCATTTATTCTCTACCAACATTCATGGGATTGTCAAGAGGGTTGATGGGACTGTGTGTGTTAGGCTTTTCATTCTAGAGAGGAACATTTCTTTCCATTCCTTCACTCACTTTCTTCTATGTATTTATTCATTCAACCAACGTTTATTGGGCAACTATCATGTGCCAAGAAACTAGGCCTACGGAACAACAGGCTTCTGCCTTCATGAATGGGCATCCTAATTGGGAGAGTGGCTAAGAAAGGGCTTATGCAACCCAACAGTAGACATGTCAATAGTAACAAGAAGTGTTAGGCTGAACCACTTAAGTTGACATTGAAGCATCTTTGACTTAGAAGACTGTCTATTCACATAGCCTAATCCTGTGAGGAAATGTCAGTCCAATACTGTAGAGAAAATTCACTCACTCATTCATTCATTTAACAATTACCAAGTATCTGTCATGTGCTAATTGCCACTCTAAGTTCTGAAGGTGATAACAATGAAAACAAACACAAAATCAGCTCTCTTGGAGCTTACACTCTGGAGGGAGAGACAGACTCTATTCACATACATTAAACAATATGAAGTGTGTCAGGCAGTCCTAAGTGTTACAGAGAAAAATATGGCCTGAGATGGGAGGGCGGGTATGGAGTTGCAAGCATTGCAGAGGCTGGTAGCATTCAATGAACTGGCTGGAGCCTCACGGAGAAGAAGCAGAGAACGTGGCAGGTGATGGAGCTCTGCCCTCGTGGAGGCTGTGGTTGGAAGTGCCCTGGCGCAGGAACATCATGGCACAAGGACATCGCCCATTCACCGTCCATTCCCACTGAGATGAGGCACTGAGCCAAGCTTCTAACAGGACTGTGGGGCTGTGAGGACTGCACTGAGCCCCCAGGAAGCTTCCAGAATGTTCCCTGCTCCATCACTGCTCACTGGTTTGGACAAAGTCCCACAGCAAGGAAAGGAAGACTTTCTTCTCCGCCACTTCAAGGGGGAATGTCTTTCCAGAGAGTGACTGATGACTTCCTACTTGGTCTTGTCAGCCTAAACTGAGCAGATGTCCACAAGGAGGCCAACCCCTGGCAGCCCACAGCCTGAGGGGTCTCTGCACCCAGGAGGTGGGTCATGCGCCTTTTCTGCTCAGAAGCCCCCAGGGGTCCTCATTGCCCAGAGTAAGACTGTGGTGCTGCCGTGGTGGGGGGGCTGCGAGACCTGCTCCTTCCTCTCTGATGTCACTGTTGTCCGTCTCACCTGCTCTGCTCCACATGCCTTGATTTTCTTACTCTTTCCAAGGGCCAGGCACCCCAGGGCCTTTGCACATGCTGTTTTCTCTGCCAGTCATACGCTCCCCCCACCTGATATTGGAAGAGCTTGTTCTCTCAAAGTCCAGTCTTTGCCCAAATGCCACCTTCTCAGAGAAGCCATATTTAAAATGGTAACCACCCCAGAGCATCCTTACTCTCCTCCCTGCTTTATTTCACCCCAGAGTACTTATCGCCATCCAATGTATTTTGCATTTATGAGCCCACTATGCTTCTCCTTCCTAGGATGTCTCAGGCTGTGGTCCTTGCCCCTGGACGGGTACTCAGTAAACAAGCCGTCCTTTGTGATCTGCCCCTGTGACTCCTCAGAGCTCAGCTCTGCCCACTCACCCATCCTGTGCCTGTCACACTGGCCTCCACCAAGTTCCCGGAACTTTCCAAACATTCCCCAGCATGTGCTTGCAGAGATAGTGATGATGGAGGTGTGCTTCCAGAACTTCAGGTCAGAAGAAGGGCGGGGTGCCGTGATCAAGAAGCAGACTGCCTGGGTTCAAATCCCAGCTCTGTTGCCTTCAGCTACTGACTTAACCTCCCTGGGCTTCATTTTCTTTTTCTGGATTAACTATTTATTAGCATTTGGATCAATTTTTAGATGGCTGTGCTGTGCTTAGTCCCTCAGTTGTGTCCAACACTTTGTGACTGACCCCCATGGACTGTAGCCCGTCAGGCCCCTCAGTCCATGGGGATTCTTCAGGCAAGAATACTGGAGTGGGTTGCCATGCCCTCCCCCAGGGGATCTTCCCAACCCAGGGATCAAATCCAGGTCTCCGACACTGCAGGCGGATTCTTTACCATCTAAGACACGAGGGAAGCCCAAGAACACTAGAGTGGGTAGCCTATCCCTTCTCCAGGGGAAATTCCTGACCCAGAAATCAAATCAGGGTCTCCTGCCTTGCAGGCAGATTCTTTACCAGCTGAGCTACCAGGGAAGCCCTTTTAGATAGTTAATTAACAATTAAATAACTAATGTTTATTAGTTAATTATGAATGACCACCTGCTTTGAAGAGGGGTTTTGAATATTACATGAGTTAGGATAGTACCTGGAATCTATTAAGCCTGTTATCTTTTACTCTGAATATAAGAAAACCCCTTCTCATCAACCTTGGTTATCATGACACAGGATACTGCAATACCGTATATTATGTAACAAAGTGTCATGTAAAGCATCCTGTGATACAGTGTTGTGTGATGGAGCGTCGTACAATGGGGTATGCTATAACACATCATCATTACATAATACACTATCGTGTAATTTAACATCATGTCATTAACCATAATGTGATGCTGCTTGAATATAAAACTCAAGGTGCAATGGCAAATGGGATTGTTAAATTTCTCTTTCTGATGTTTCATTGTTAGCGTATAGGAATGCAAGGGATTTCTGTGTATTAATTTGGTATCCTGCCAACGTTACTACATTCACTGATTAGCTCTGATAATTTTCCGGTGGCATCTCCAGGGTTTTCTAGGTACAGTATCATGTCATCTGCAAACAGTGAGAGTTTTACTTTTTTTCCAATCTGGATTCCCTTTATTTCTTTTTTTGTCTCTGACTGCTGTGGCTAGGACTTCCAAAAGCTATGTTGAATAATAGTAGCAAGAGTGGGCACCCTTGTCTAAAACTGGCACTGATGAACTTATTTGCAGGGCAGGAATAGAGATGCAGACATAGAGAGCAGACTTGCGGACCCAGTGGGGGAAGAAGAGGGCGGAACAAACAGAGTAGCTTTGAAACATATATGCTGCTGCTGCTAAGTCGCTCAGTCGTGTCCGACTCTGTGCGACCTCATGGACTGCAGCCCACCAGGCTCCTCCATCCATGGGATTTTCCAGGCAAGAGTACTGGAGTGGGGTGCCACTGCCTTCTCCAAACATATATGCTGCCATGTGTAAAATAGCTAGCTAATGGGAAGTTGCTATATAACCCAGGGAGCTCAATGGGGTACTCTGTGACAACCTAGGGAGAAGGCGATGGCACCCCACTCCAGTACTCTTGCCTGGAGAACCCCATGGATGGAGGAGCCTGGTGGGCTGCAGTCCATGGGGTCGCTAGGAGTCGGACACGACTGAGCGACAGTGAGATGGGGTGAGAACGCGGGGGAGGTTCAAAAGGGAGGGGACATATGTACACTTATGGCTGATTCACGTTGTTGTATGGCAGAAGCCAATACAATATTGTAAAGCAATTATCCTCCAATTAAAAATAAATTAAAAAAAAAACTCAAGGTGGTGGGGGGTAGGGGTAGAATACATTCTATGACCAAGGACTCTACCAGCAAGGCAATAAGTGATCAAGATGATGGTACTGGTAAGATGATGGTGTTAAAGAAAATGCATACCATTTAGTAAGCACTTACTAATACTGTGTACCAGGCACTCTCTCAACTAACACTGAGAGCTGGGCATTGTGATTATGTTTACAATAAGCCAGAGATTCATGATGCTAGTGGTAAAGAATCTGCCTGCTGGTGGAGACAACACAAGAGACCTGGGTTCGATCCCTGGATAGGGAAGATCTCCTAGAGGAGGAAATGGCAACCCACTCCAGTATTCTTGCCCAGAAAATCCCATGGAGAGAGGAGCCTGGTAGGCTGCCTATGGGGCCTGCAGTCTGTGGGGCCACAAAGAATCTGACACGACTGAGCCATGGAGCACACACGTAGCACAGACTCGGGGAAGCTGAGTGCCTTGCTGAAGGCCCCACCAGAGCCTGGAAGCCATCCCAAAACGACAAACCTCAGAGCCAGAGTCCGCCTAACCACTGACCCTTTGCTGGCCTGAGGCCACTTCTCCATGGCCATCTTCAGTGTGAAACTCTACCAGGGACAGATCCGCATTTTCAGACTCCAGAACAAGCCGATCTGGTTCGGATGAACAATTATGCAGCTGTTTAATGATACTATTGTTCCAGCTAATTTTTGCGCTTCTGTTTATTTTGGAAGCGGGCACTGCCAAATACAGCCTGCGTAATCTTTATTTAGCTTCGGGAAGGAAGTTATTAGTGGAAGGAGGAAACCATTTGCCTTAAAGGATTCATTAGAAACATTAACTGAATATAAAATTCTTCCCGGTGTGCTGCCACAGGCTTGGGAGTCACTGGAGGATAGAGGGGCCACAGACACCTTAGTGGGCTTCTTGCGTAGAGGCGAAAGGGGAACAGGAGTGTGTAGGTCAGATGGATGGAAACAGCTGAGGTGGAAATAGCTGTTAAGGTTTTCAGACTGATGGACCAAGTCAACATGAAGTGGTTGTCAGAAAAGCAAAATGTATAAAAATATAAGCCCTTCTGGGTATTACTGATCAGAGTTCTTGGCCTTCCTTAATCAATAGAAATTGACAAGGGGCCAGACAAGAAATTCAGGCAGGGCTTTATTGGGGCCCCTGCTGCAGCAAGCAGGGAGCGAAAACAAGTAACAGGTTTCCCTCTTGCTTGCTCCCTGAGGGCATGAGAGCTGGTTCTTTATGTGAGGGTAGGGGTGTGTCCAGGAGTCAGGCTGGGGGAGTGACAGGTGGTCTGCCCACCCCTCTAGTGGTGTTCAGGGCAGGGGGCATGCGCAGTACCCTGCTTTTGCTCCCAGCACCCTGTTTTTGCTCCCAGCTCTTCAGCAGTGGCAATTGGAGTTTTGGTCTTTTTGTACCTTTTTGTCCATAATTTGCCCCAACTGCACATGCGATTATTTTTAGTCCCTGACAATTTCTTTGTATTTTATTGCCCGAGGAAGCACTGTCCAGGCGCAAGCACTACAGCAAAGGGTCCCAGGTCCCAGCCTGTCTCAGGGGACATCGTGTTTGAGGTTAACTATAATAAGCATCACAGCTGGGGGATCTTCCCTCATCCTACCTGTCCCTTCAAAGCCACGTTCCCCTCCAGCTGCTGCCCACATATCTGTTTCCTTTTCCAGCAAACTGCTTAGTGTTGTCTGCACTCACTGTCTCCACGACCTCACTCCCCACTCACCCTTCGAGCTTCTTTTCCCCGGCTCGCATCCTATCGCTCAGCTATCAGCCTCCTGCCAAGCTGACCAAGGAGATCCCTACTGTCCAAGCCAGAGGTCACTTTTCTGCCTGATGGAATCATCTCTCAGTAGCACGTGACACCAGGGTCCACCTCCTCATGAAACACCCGCTCTGCTCCTGGCCCAGGAACCCCCACATTGGCCCAATGTCCCCTCTTCTCTGCTCTTCCTCTCCGATTCTGTCTGATCTCTGAAACCTGGAGCAGTCACTGCTCTATGGATGTTCTTTCCTTATGGGGTCTTATCTCACATTACAATTTGAACTCCAATTATACACTCACCTTCCCAAATAAAATCTTTATATCTACACTCATATCCAACTGCCTATTTCTCATCTCCATGTGGATGTACAGGAGGAAGCTCAAATTCAACCTGTCCAAAAACAGAGTTCTTGACTTTCTTTCTCCAACCACTTCCAGCCCCCACTTGCCCCATCTCAGCAATGATCCCACCAGCCATTCAGATCCTACAGCCAAAAAGCCAGGAGTCATTTTTGCTCCCCTATCCTCCTTGCTCCACATCCAAGTCTTTAGAAAATCTTCCATTTGCCCCAAAACTTCCTGGGTTGGCTCTTTTCTCCATCTCCACTTCCATCATCACCGGGCTGGACATTATCATGACTCCGCCAGATAATAACCAGACTTTGGAGTTGGTCTTCCTGCCGTCAGTCCTGCTCCCTGAAAGGTCTCCCAGAGCAGCCAGGGTGCTCCCTCCAAAACACAGGCATCTGTGATGGCTAATTCTGTGTCAACTCACCTGAGCTAAGGGATGCCCAGAGAGCTGGGAAAGCATGTCTTCTGGGTGAGTCTGGGAGGCTGTTTCTGGAAGAGATTAGCATTGGAATTGGGGAACTGAGTACAGCAGATGGTTCTCCCTGGTGTGAGAGGGTGCCATCCCTTATGCTGAGGACCAGACAGAATGAGAAGGCAGAGGAAGGAGGAATCACTCTCCATCTGTTTGAGCTAGGACGTCTATCTTCTCCCCTTGGACATCAGCTTCCTGCTTCTTGGGCTTTAGGGCTCAGATTAGGACTTACATCATCAGCGCCCAAATACTCAGGCCTTTGGACTTGGACTGAATGACACCACTGGCTTTCCCGGTTCTCCAGCTTGCAGGTGGCAGGGAGATCATGGGATTTCTTGGCCTCCACAACTGCCGAACCAATTCCTAGACTAAATCTCCTCTTGTATCTACATCTCTCTCTCTGTGTGTGTGTGTGTGTGTGTGTGTGTACATCCCACTGGTTTTGCTTTTCTGGAGAACCCTGACTACTACCCTGTCTTCTGCTTAAATTACTCAAGGGTTGTAATTGCACTTGGAGCAAAATTCAAACTCTGCCACTGCTGAAGGGTTCCTCTGTGATGGGGTCCACTTGTCTCCTAATCTCTTACTTCCCTCCTTCGCTGTTTAGCTATGCTGGCCTCTGATCAGCTCCACTCTTACGTCAAGATCGTACCCACCTCCACATGGGGAGCATATGCCATCCCACTGCCTGGAATGCTGGTCCTTGCAATCTTCACATGGCTGACCTGTCACAGCACTTATATCCACCAGAGATTAGTTTGTCTATTTTTATGTTTATTTCTTCTACATCTTCCCTCCTCCCTGCTTATCTGTGAGATCCACATGATTAGAGAACTCATCTCCATCTGCTGATACACCCCAGAGTCTAGAACAGTCTCCAGCACATAGTGGGATGGAATAAATGAAGCCTTTTATCCAGAACGTCTTCCCCATGGCTCCAACCCAATCTCAACTCTCTCTTCACTGTCATTTATGGTTGTTGTTGTTGTTTAGCCTCTAAGTTGTGCCTGACTCTTTGCAACTGTACGGACTGTAGACCACCAGGCTCCTCTGTCCATGGGATTTCCCAGACAAGAATACTGGAGCCAGTTGCCATTTCCTTCTCCAGGGGATCTTCCCAACCCAGGGACAGAACACGTGTCTCCTGCATTGGCAGGTTGATTCTTTACCACTGAGTCACCTGGGAAGCTCTTCACTTGTGGTATCTATCATTATTCTGCATATAGCAAAAGCATTGTCATTATTATCATTCTGCATATAACATATGCATTATTACTATCCCTATTCTGCATATAGATCATAGACTTTGTACTGTTCTGATTAATTTTGTGCAATTCTCACTTTCTCATTTGGACTCTAAATGTCTCTTCCATACCCATACTCCACAGGCAGTAGAAGCTTAATTCACATTTGCCAAATGGAATTCAATCAGTGCTTATGGATGGAAGAGTTGCCCTTTGGCTGTCAGGAAACTAAGTTTCCCCCTTTAGGGAGACTAGAGGAGAGAGAATTCTCCCCACTAGGGATCCCACATTTTAACTGAACTGTGAACCAGACACATAGACTAATTCTCCCAGAGGAAAGCCATGCTGGTGGGGTTAGTGTCTTCCATTTATCAAATGTTCTCTAGGAGATGAACTTTGAAGGCTGATAAAGAGTAGAGATAAATGGATGGTGAGAAAATGTTTAACCAACAATAGGAGAGTGATTGGTTTTGAAGTCTGAAATCTGTGGAGTTAAGTGAATGGTGGGAAAAAAAATTAACTCAGATGATAGATGGGCTTTGGAGCTGTGAGTTGAACATTAGTAACATCTATGAACCAGTGAAAGCAAAGAAACAGACAAGACTAAAGACCATACAAACATATTCAACATACTCATATGTCTTGGCATAAGGATATACTATTGATTCATCCCATACAGCACTGATTTTCCAAATACAGCCAGAAGATATGTCTATGTTGAAACACACACAGAAAACCACAGTGCTGCAAGGTTAATATTTTTGAGCTATTGATCAATATTTCTTTCTGTTACTCTCTTCCATTTCTGCTCCACTCCTCCCCCACCTCCCATCCAGAAGGCAGGTCCATTCTGTGCTTGCCGTCTCAGAGAGGATGGACAGAGTTGGGGCAGATAAAGGACTCTCCTGGGCTTTGGGGCAGGATGAAAGGAAATCACACCGACCAACTATGTGTGGCACCTACCTAAGACTACAGCTTCCCTCCACATCGGCAAAAACATTGCTTCATCAGAAGTCAAGAGATAAACTCACATGTGTATAGACACAGGTACATTCTGGAGAGAGGGCTTTGGTTCTTCTTTCTGGAATGTTCCAGAGATGTGAGACCCAAGAGAACTTACAGCTAGCAAGTGATTCCAGAAAATGAAGCTTTGAACTGCCTAGCTGAGATCTCTGCACTACACTGGGCTAATCCAGGGTTCATATGAATTCATACCACTCAACTATCAAATTCTTTAGTCCTCTAGTTAATTATACTGTCAGGTATATTTGAAAGGTACTAACAGAGTAGATCTTAAAAGTCTGCATCACACACACACAAAATTTGTACAGTGACAGATGTTAACTAGACTTATGGTGGTGAACATTTTGCAACTTAGACAAATATCAAATCATAATGTTGTACACCTGAAACTGACATGCTGTTCTATGTCAATTGTACTTCAAAAAATTCTTTGGTCTTATATTTTCCAATGATGTCATGTAACTGAGAATAGCACTGAAACATGTATATTACCATATGTGAAATAGATCGCCAGTCCAGGTTTGATGCATGAGACAAGGTGCTCAGGGCTGGTGCAATGGGATGACCCTGAGTAATGAGATGGGGAGGGAGGTGGGAGGGGGGTTCAGGATGGGGAACACATGTACACCCATGGCTGATTCATGTCAATGTATGGCAAAAACCACTACAATATTGTAAAGTAATTAGCCTCCAATTAAAATAAATTAATTTAAAAAATCATACTGTTATATGTCAATTATACTTCAAAAAATTCTTTGGTCTTATATTTTGCAATGATGTCATATAACTTTTGGAGAAGGCAATGGCAACCCATTCCAGTACTCTTGCCTGGAAAATCCCATGGACGGAGCCTGGAGAGCTACAATCCATGGGGTCACTAAGAGTCAGACATGACTGAGCAACTTCACTTTCACTTTTCACTTTCATGCATTGGAGAAGGAAATGGCACCCCACTCCAGGGTTCTTGCCTGGAGAATCCCAGGGACGGGGGAGCCTGGTGGGCTGCCGTCTATGGGGTCACACAGAGTCGGACACGACTGAAGCGACTTAGCAGCAGCAGCAGCAGCAGCATGTAACTTTAAGCCTTGTCTCCAAAATGATGGAAACAACTTTTAGACTGTGGCTTGTGAATTTTTAAAGCCTAAAGGTAAATAATAAGAACTGGACAGAAGGGTGAGAATCTCAGCATATGCATGCATGGGTGGGGACAAGATGGAATCCTTCAACCATTGATATGTAATCCCCAACCACAACTTAGGTGTAACCCTGGTGTGCTGGTCAATTGTCTTATTGCTGTGAAATCTATTTCTCCCCCTTCCCTGCTTTGCTCACAGAGAACTATACTTCCCAGACTGCTTTGCCCAGGCTTCTCAGCAACTGGCCAGTCAGAGGAACCAGAGGGTGGAAAGAAGACAGAGACCCTCTCTCTACTTCCTATATTGTCTCTGCAGTTGGTTCATTCTCCTCTAGGGGTCTAGCTCCAGCTGAGAGGCCCTCACCCATGGTTGTTGGGAACACCATCGCCCCTACTCTTTCTGTAGCCTTAGAGGTGGTATCTCCAAGTGCGTGTTTGACTTCTCACCTCTTCTGAAAGTAAGTGTTAGTCGCTCAGTCATCTCCAACTCTTTGTGACCCCATTTTCTGTAGTCTCCAGGCTCCTCTGCCCATGGAATTCTCCAGGCAAGAATACTGGAGTGGGTAACCATTCCCTTCTCCAAGACATCTTCCCAACAAAGGGATCGAACCTAGGTCTACTGCACTGCAGGCAGATTTTATAACACTGAGCAACCAGGGAAGCTCTTCTACTGCCTCTAACCAGTTCCCTGAATTCAAGTCCCTCCACCTAAAGACACCTAGATTGGGACTTCCCTGGTGGCCCAGTGATTAAAAATCCACCTTGCAATGCAGCAGATGCAGTTTTGATCCCTGGTTGGGGAAAAAAAAGATCCCACATGCCATGGAGCAACTAAGCCCATGAGTTACAACTACTGAATCCGCGTGCTACAACTGGAGAGTCCAGTGAGCCTCATCAAAAGATTCCACATGATACAACAAAGATCCCACATGCTGCAACTAAGATCTGATACAGCCAAATAAATACATAAACCTCAAAATACATTCATGTTTTTTTTTAAAAAAGACACCTAGATTGGTGTCTGCCTTTCGACTGAAATCTGGCTGAGAGACGGAAGGAAAAGGATGAAGCCAACTCCACATTGACATCACAAATGTCTAACATTCTTTCAACATGAGCATCTTAAGGGAATTAAGTAACTTTGGGGGGGAAATGCTCTATTTCTTTCACTTGAGCTTTAACAATTAGATTAAAATCAGTTTTATGGATATCCTGTGACAACTGGAAGGGGAAAAAAAAAAACAAAACAAAAAACCATTGAAATCTGAACTTTGCTGACACCCTGCTAAGCAGCAATGAATCTGTCCAGGAACATTTACAGCCTGAGAATGGCTTCATTTACTTTACCCACAATTTTATTGGTTTTAATATGGCTTAGTTAGTTTGCTTGAAACATTTCTACTGAAAAAATGGTTTTGATGCTTCTCCCCAACTGAGAAAATTGCTCCTTTCATTCTCAGTGTAGCTGAGCTTGGAATGAGCACTTTAATGAGTCTGTGTTGTCTCCTCTCCCAGAGGGTGGGGCACAGACATGCAATTCCGGGAGCTCTGAAGCCTGTGGCTTATGCATAATGGGTGGAGAAGTTCAAGGGTGACACTCCCTGGGCCCAGACCCCATCTTTTGTCTAGGAAATCTTACCAAAACACCAAAAGCTGAAAATCCAGTGGGTTGAGAACTTACTAGAAACAAGACAAGACACAAACACATTTCATTTTATTTCTGACACACACCCATCAGCTGAATACTCAAAACTTCAGAAATAATGTAAAATGGGAGCAAATGCATCCTTCTATCCCATTATTCACCCTCCCTTCACAGTTACCATAAAGATGTCCAATGGATGGATGGACAGATGGAAGGAAGAGTGGATGGATGGATAGATGGATGGACGGATGACTTAGACAACCATAGTCTTGCCCTTTCCTCTCATTGCCCAGGCTTGCCAATCAGTGCCTTGGCAAGCCACCGGGTGCCCTGGTGTTAGACTAACTTTCATGTCCCAAGAAATGTTTTAGGTCATTTCTGCCTTCCTGATTTGGATTATGAGGTTCTGTCTTCACTTAATGGTCTGATTTACTCCTAAATGTTCACTAATTCCCTTGTACCCCAAACCCAACTCAAACTTCACTTTCTCTAATTTGTCCCCAATTACTCTCATCCTTGGGGCTTCCCTCGTAGCTCAGTCAGCAAAGAATCTGCCTGCAACGCAGAAGTCCACCTGCAATCCAGGAGACCTAGGTTCAATTTCTGGGTCAGGAAGATCCCCTGGAGAAGGAAATGGCAACCACTCCAGTATTCTTGCCCAGGAAATCCCATGGACAGAAGAAACTGGCAGGCTACAGTCCATGGGGTTGCAAGGGTCGAACACGACTTAGCAACTAAACCACCAACCACCACCACTCTCACCTTACTGACTTCCTTCTCTGCAATGGACTTCTGATCATCTTCTCAGCCCAGACTGTATTACCTGTTCAAACGATAGCAGCATCCTGAATTATCCCAAGGACTTCATCTTTTCCCTACTCTCAGTTTCACATTTTGTGGGGAGCAACCTCAACCCCCGACTCCAAGGTCTGCATGTTATCTACACACTTCTGGGTACACAAGCCCAAAGGTTGACCAGCTGAACAAATTCTGAGACATTTACTGGAAATATTGGGAAAGATGGAAATATTTTCTTCTGTGGGGGTTAAACTGGTAGAATGCAAATCAGGAGATGTTGGGTACATGACTTGGTGAGAGCCTGCCTGTGCCTGATTGACACAGAAAAAATCTGTTACAAAAGATGAAGAGAGACTCTTCTCGATGATATCACATGCATATCTTGATTCAACCTTGCCTGAAGCCTAACTTCTCTCATATTTCCCACTTTATAAACCAATGATTTTTCTCTCTTAAAACCATGTGACATAGGTTTTCAGGAACCTTATCCCAAATTATCTTCACTAAGACATTTTCAACAGCACTTATGAGTACCACAAAGCTTACTTAGTTCTATAACATCTCATGCACTGAACCTTCATGACTTTTTAGTCCTGCTTCTCAAAATACAGAGACAGCTGGTGAATCATGACAGTTTTGGAGTCCTTTCAATTCCCTGTTTTGGAAAGAAGCAGCCAGAGAGTTAAAGGAGCTTTCCAGAATTAAAATGACGCCTTCTCGGCAAAAGAAAGAGTGTACACTGGGGTAGAGGGACATGGGGGTGGAAAGGGGGTGGAGTGAGGTGGGGTGGAGGCAGGATGCCTCTCTCCTAGGGCCAGGAAACAAAGTCCTAAGATCAGGTCACTGGCAGCAAATTTCGTTATTCAAGGAAATTAACCTTATTTTAACAAGGCTGAGACCCATGAGTCCAGGATCAGAACCAGACAAGGGGGCTTCTGTGAAACTCTGGGCCAGATGACAAGTTCAGAGGACTGAAACACACACTGGAACTTAGCCACCCTGGAAAAAGGTTTGGGTGGAGGGAGGGAGAGAACTCAGCAACTGAGAGTTTTCGTGGGAGCTCCTGATCCTGCACATGGGGCCACTGCAATTAAACCCTCCTAGGCTTCCCTGGGGCTTCCCTGATAACTCAGTTGGTAAAGAATCACCTGTATAAATTCCATAAGTATTCATGATCCTGACTGTTCCTGGGAGCATAAGGGGTCCGTGGGTCCTCAAGAAGAGTCTGAAAATCTCTGGTTTTCACACCAAGACAAACCCACACCAAATTCCTAATATTTGACTTCCATTTACATTTACAAATGTTTTCCCAATTCCAAGGGCACATGCCATGTTCCGTGAGACTATTTCACATCTGAAAAGTCTGAAGATCATGCACCCCAGCAAGAAATGCCTGTTTGAAATGCTCTGCCTGTGGCAGGATTTATTTTTAAAGCAGTGATATTTATAGCCTGATGTCAGCATTAACACGAGCACTTAAGTAGCCTACAAATGTCAAGATGCCGCTTTCCCAGGAAAGCTCGGATGTGACATGGAGTGAACGAGCGTGAAGCAAATTGAATCATCTCCTCCACATTAGATCAAAGGGGGATCTGTCTTCTGCTTTGGCTCCTGCCCTGCCTGGGCAAAGAAATTAAGGAAAAAGTCATTTCCCTTAACAGGAGTTAACAGCAATACTTTTAATGTCACGTTCACGGGATCCGGTGTGCCTGGTGGAAATAATGAAGCATTTCTGTGCCCACAATTTCCTTTTACGAGACACCTGGTGAGAACACAGCATTTACTGAGTTCATGTCTTCAAAAACAAGAAAAGAGGCTTTTAAAGCTGTTCGTTTTCCATGCCATATGACTTCCTGTCCTGTCTGTGGAAAGCAGAGTCATTCATAATGAGAATTAGCATGAAAAAGAGCCATGGAAGCTGATACATATTTTAGAAAAAGTATCTGTGTTTCTTAATGGTTATTTTAAAACTTTATTTATTTTTGGCTGAGCTGGGTCTTCAAAGAGGCGAGCCTGGACTACTCTTTAGTTGCGGCCACTCTAGAGCACGGGCTTAAGAGTTGTGGTGCATGAGCTCAGCTGCCCTGAGGCATGTGGGATCTTAGATCCTGGACCAGGATCGAAGCCATGTCCCCTGCATTGGCAGGTAGATTCTTAACCACTGAGCCACAAGGGAAGTATCTCTTAGTTTTTTAAACTGGAAAAATTTAGGAAGTCAGGAGCCCCTTTAACAATGGAGTTCTCCTGATTCCTGATTTGTCCTTAACGCCACCGGACAAGCTTCTCTCTTGCTCATCTGACCCTGATGCATTCTGAAAACACAGGGACAGTAACACTCAGAGCTATTAATAAAGATCATCTTTCTGAAACACGATTCTCATCACACCGCAGTGGTCCCAGATTGCCTAGCCTGGGGATTAAGACCAGACAGGTACAGGATATATGGTCACCCAGACCTGCACTCAAATGTCATTTTACCACTTATAAGCTGTGTGCTCTGGGGTGAGGTGTGTACCTCTCTGAGCCTCTGTTTCCTTATTTATCGAGTGAAGGAAAACAACCCCAAACTTCCCAAGGTCATTGCAAAGATCAGATGAAATATGAGATTCAAAGTCAACTGCACAGTAATTACCTTTAAAGCAATTATGGGTATTTGCCATTTTATTTGTTTTCTATTTGTTCCCTCTCCTATTCATCATTCTATTTCATGTTTCCGCCTTCTTTTCAATGATTTGAATGTGTATTAGTATTCCATGTCATATATTTCTTGGGTGTTTGACTATATATTTTTATATGCCTTTTAGTGGTTGTTCCAGGTGTCTTAATATATGTATTTAATTAAAATAATCTATTCAGAATCAAATTTTGCCACACCAAGCGAAATGTAGAAACATTACCACCATCTTAGTATCTCCTTTCAGTGTTATGATTGTCCTAAGGATTATTACATCTACATACATTGAAAACCTTCAGGATTATTAATATAATCATTCTTGAACTGTCATACATATATTAAAGAACCTAAGAGGAGAAAAATAGCCTATTCTATCTAGCTAGCTCCTTACCATTTCTGTTTCTCTCATTCACCCAATATTTATTAAACACCAACTATGTGACAATTGCTAGCAATACAATATAGACAACAGAAATGGTCCTGGCTTGTGTGGCGCTCACCTTCTACTGGGAATGATTCGTGTTTATCAAATAAGGATATAAAAATGAAACCTTGTGACAAGTGCCATGAAGGAGACATGCTGAATGCTGAGATTTTTCCATCACTACCAGATGAGCCCTGGCAGCTTCCCTGGGGAGGGAAAAGATGAGTCGATTTTTTGAGGATGCATAGGAGTTGGTTAGAAGACGGAAAGGGAAAGCATTCTGTGCAGAGGGAGTGGTGTGTGCAAAGGCCCTGTGGCAGAAGGGATCAAAGTGAGGTCAAGGATGAAGGAGGGCTGATATGATTGGCCTGGGGAGAGTGAAATGCAGAATACTGAAGGGCAATCAAGGGGGTCAGCAAGGACCAGACCACCTTGAAGGAATGCCATCCTCATTTTCAGAGCCATGGGCAGCCATGCAAGGATGCAAGGATCGGCATCAGAGAATAGCATGACTGCATTTGCGTTTGCAAAGACTGTGGTGTGAAGAAAAGATCAGAGGGGAGCCTGAACAGACAGGACGAGGCAGGAAGTTTAGGACATGCATGTTATAACCTGAGCAAGAGAGTGGCTGTGTGGTCTCAGGCAGTGGTAGTAGAAATGAGGAGAAGTAAATTGGCTTGGTGGGGGAGGGGGGGAATGGGTATTTGGATGACTTGCTTGAAATCAATAGGATTTTTCATGAATTGCATGACCAGGATGAAGAAGGAACTGCACATCTCCAGATGGAGCAGCTGGATCGATGGTGAAACCAGGAAACAGAATCCGATTGGGCTTCTTATCTCAAGATCTGTGGATTTGTGTTGAAATGAAGTTTACTCCTGGACACGTGCTTTCATTCATCCCAAAACAATTACTGGACACTTACTCTGTGCATGTGTACATGCTAAGTCACTTCAGTCATGTCCAACTCTTTGTGACCCTATGGACTGTAGCCCACCAGGCCCCTCTGTCCATGGGGTTCTCCAGGCAAAATACTGGAGTGGGTTGCCGTGCCCTCCTCCAGGGGACCTTCCCGACACAAGGATCAAGCCACGTCTCTTATGTCCCCTGCATCAGCAGGCAGGTTCTTTACTACTAGTGCCACCTGGGAAGGCCCTACTTACTCTGTGCCTGATGCTTAATGCTTGGAATAGAATAACAAACAAGTCAAAGATCATCTCTGTTCTTAAGAAGCTTACATTCTGCTGGGGAGGGGTATGCAGAAAATAAACAGGGAATCTGGCAAATAAATAAGGATTTCAGAGAAGGATAGAAGAGGATGAGAAAGCAAGGTGGTGTGTAGGCGAG
This sequence comes from Oryx dammah, assembly GCF_014754425.2. Taxonomy (NCBI): domain Eukaryota; kingdom Metazoa; phylum Chordata; class Mammalia; order Artiodactyla; family Bovidae; genus Oryx; species Oryx dammah. Next base: position 46,012,079 of record NW_024070196.1, on the reverse strand, counting down.
ACAGGCAACAGCGGAAACTCTATTCGAGTCAGACGGGGCGAAGGCATTTTCGCTGAGACCTGTATGATGACCAGAAGCCGGTCAAGCAGCGTTTCGGGGAAAGCTCATGGAAGCAGGAACCAGCTCGGTATGTGTCCACTGGCTGCACCAACCCCTGGGGCAGGGTTGGCGAGATGTGAAGGAAAGGGCAGATATGCAACAAATGAGGTGGTGGCCCCGTGTGGGTTCAGTTCTGCCTCCCAAATGGATGTATTGAAGCCCTTATTTGACAGATGTGACTGATTTTTAAATGATCACATGAATGACCCATTTCTGGTGAACATCATGGCTGTTTATCCCAGTATGGCTAATGCTACAATAAAGATCGCGGGGCACATTATGGGAGCTTTATGTCTTATGCGGACTCCCGGAAGGGAGACTGTAAGAAAAGATGATGCACAAGCTAGGACTTCCCTGGTGGTCTAGTGGTTAAGAATCCACCTGCCAATGCAAGGAACACAGGTTTGATCTCGGCTCTGGAAAGATCCCAAATTCTAGTGAGGCTATTAAGCCCAAGTGCCACAACTACTCAGCCCACGAGTTGCAGCTACTGAAACCTGCACACCAAGACCGCACGCTCTGCAACAACAAAAGCCAGTGCGATGAGAAGCCCACACACTGCAACTAAGAGTAGCCCTTGCTTGCCACAACTAGAGAAAGTCTGCATGCAGCAACGAAGAGTCAGTGCAGAAAAAAAAAAAGTATGCATAAGCTAAAAGAGTATGCATAAGCTAAAAGAGTATGCATAAACTGCCCACGGACTTCCCTGGTCGCTCAGATGATAAAGAATCTGCCTGCAATGCAGGAGACCTGGTTCCATCCCTGGGTTGGGAAGGTCCTCTGGAGAAGAGAATGGCAACCCACTCCAGTATTCTTGCCTGGAGAATCCCCATGGACAGAGGAGCCTGGCAGGCTATCGTCCGTGGGGTCGCAAATAGTTGGACACAACTGGGAGACTAACTGCAACCCAGAAAGGCTGCACCAATTCACCTCCAGCCGGCATCGTGCAAGTGCACTTGTTCCCTGCTCCACGCGGGCCCCGGGTACTGTCTCTCCTAAAAGTGTATTAATCTGATGGAGGTATCGGCATCTCGCTGTCATTTTAATTTGCATTTTCCTGATGATCAGTGACACTGAACACCTTACATGTTTAGCAGCTCAGAATTCCGATGGGCTGGCTGGGGCTCCCAGCAAAGAACAAAGAACTAGGCTGCCTGCTACACAGAGAAAGTCATCAACTCCATGGTGGGGACAGAGAAGGTCCAAGTCTCAGAATGAGACCGATTCCCATCCTCTTGCTGAATGCGAAGACACGTACGTGTGTGTGTGTGTGTGTGTGTGTGTGTGTGTTCCACAGCACCAGCCAATGATCTGGTAGTGCCTCTTACCTAAATCATCCCCCATGGAGATAGGAACGAGAACAAAGCCCCCAAAGCAATATATTTCCTGTTTCTTGCTTGTCTCTGAACATCTAGATAAAGCTATCAGCTATTCGGATCAAGGGTTTTGCTGGAGATGGAGCCCTGAACATTATTCTCATGTTCAGAGAACCCTGGAGGGTTTTATTGGTGTTTGAATATCAGCACATAGAAAATGAACTCCAAAACCTTAATTAAACTTGACAATGACTGCAGGCAGGTTTGTATTCCTAGGTATAAGGAGGAATCTTTCCGCACAGATACGAGGAAAGGGGAGGGGCAGAAAGGAAGGAGCTGGAGATAAGGGAAGATTAATTGTCACTGTTAGAGTTACTTATACATACCAGATAAGGGTGTTCATTAACACAGAGTAAGCCTCAAATTATCTGCATTGAAATCGACTAATCTGTTGATTGTGAGAACAAATCCTGGTCCTGAATACTTTTTCCTTTGTCTTTGAAGCATAAACTCTAATGGGTTAAGTTTAATTAATGAAAAATGTTTTTACAGACTTGGGTCAAATTTCTAGAATTTGCACTGCGTGCTGGTCGTTTGACAGGAAGAGGGGTTGCGAAGGTTCCCTTGTGAACCTGCTGCCAGCACTTCAGAGTCAACAAAGTGCTCAGGGATCCTTGAAGTCAAGAAAAAGAACAGTCCTGAAGAAGTTATAATTTTTTTAAATTAAATCAAAGTCAGTGTTGAAATGCCTCTCTACACAGTCTTAGCAGGAAATGTCTGAATACTTAAATGATCTGGGGCTTCCCAGTGCCACAAGTGATAAAGAATCTGCCTGCCAATGCAGGAGATGCAAGGGATGCAGGTTAGTTCCCTGGGTCTGGAAGATCCCCTGGAGGAGGGCATGGCTACCCACTCCAGTATTCTTGCCTGGGAAATCCCATGGACAGAGGAGCCTGGTGGGCTACAGTCCATTGAGTTGCCAAGAGTCGGACACACTGAACATGCAAATTTTGAGTTTTGAGTGTGTTATTGGGGTGGGAGGGAAAAACACCCTGGCAGGAGTCTCTCTCTCTCTCTTCAGGAACCTTTTCCCAAAAGATGTGACACAGCTTCTGGATGGGTGTGAATTTAGAGGATGCTGTTCACCCTCCCATCACAGCTATCCAGCATCCTCTCCTAGGCTGTAGTTCCCACTGGGCTCCAGGACCTGCTCTCAGGCCCTGGGGATAGACAGCTTGCCTGCTTTGCTGGTCTCCTGTCTCACCAGCCCCGGTCCTCCCCCTTGTCTCTTGGCCCATGCCTCTTGAAATGATCTCAGTGTTGGGGTGATCTTAGCTTAAACACTTGGAGCGTGCCATCTTCCCTGCCAGGATGTTAATGCTGTCCTAAAACAGAGACACATCTCTGCTCCATCTAACAAACGGAGCCATCTTTCGGGTCCTGAGAAAGAAGACACAGGGAAGAGAGGCAGGATGTGCTCTGGTCATACATGGAAACTGAACAAGTTCTTTTTCTGTTTCACTGAAGCTGGTAAGATGCTAAGGACCTAGACTATCCTACATATCCAGCAACAAGAAATTTACATGAAAAACACTAGGTTTTTTTTTTTTTCCAGAATCCTTGAATGAGAGAAGTTGAAGAAAAAAATTGTTTGGTATACTCCCTTTTATCACAAGGTTAGACAGTTGTGCCAAAACTTAACCAGAGGACTGTTGAACTTGGAGGTGGGGAGCTCCGTGGTAGGAGACATCCTTGTTTGACAGTAACCCAGCTTGGGCAAAGCAAAGGTTGGAAATCATAAACTCTCCAGCAGTTTGTCTTCTTGGGGAATTTCAGTCTTTGCCAAAAAGAGGCTGCACTTGATTTGTGGCTGAATTTTTACAAAAGCACTTGTAAGCCCCAAAGAAGCAATCTTTCTAGACAAGCTTCCTCGACCACAAGCCTTCATCTGCTCCATTATTCTGCACAATGACAGAAGGTGTCTATGGTAACAGACCATGTCAGTATCACCTCGTCTCTCACTCGTGCATTGGCTTGCATGCTCATTAATTCTGTGGTTAATGCATGCTTGTATTCACTAATTCATTAACTTATGCGTTCATTACTTCAGGCATTCACTCACTCACTAATTTACTCAATCAATATTTACTGCATGCCTTCTAGATGCCAGATCTTGTCCTACAAGCTGAAAGTCCCTCTCAAGGAGGTTACATTTTGGTAGGAGAAAACAAACAATATACAAGTAAACAGTTAAAACAAGCAAGATAAGTTTGCTCGGAAAAAACTAAAATCAGAGGATGCTCATTCACTAATTTACTCAATCATTTACTGAGTTCCTTCTAGATGCCAGATCTTGTCTTATAAGCTATAACAAAGTCCCTCTCAAGGAGGTTATATTTTGGTAGGAGAAAACAAAGTATATACAAGTAAACAATTAAAACAAGCGAGGTAAGTTTTCTTAGAAGAAAATTAAATCAGAGGATGTGATAGCAACCTCTTATCACAGATAAGATGGCCAAGAGAGGCATCAACAAGTAAGTGACATGAAACCAAGACCTGACTGACTGACCCGGAGTCAGAAACACAAAGTACAGAGACAAACAGCGCCAGAAGGTGGAAGAAGCAGTACGTGCAAAGGCCCCAGGGCAGAGACGAGGGCAGTAAGTTCCAGAAAGACAGGAATGGCCAGTGTAGCCAGGTCCAGGCTGTAAATGGGTCATGGTAGGATGAGGTCATGAGGGCTGAAGGATTACCTGGGGGCCAAATAGCACAGGGTCCTGCAGGAAAAAGTTTAGACTTTCATTTCTGTGCAGTAAAAGGAAATGGGCGGGGGTAAGAAGTAGGGATGTGACTCAATTTCTGTTTTATTAAGGTGACTATGTCTCCATTCGAGGGGATCATCCATCTTAGGAAGGACAGTTATGCTTGAAGGCTTTGTAAAGTACCTCTTGGCTACTGTACACAGGGCAGACTTGAGAATATCCTACCTCCATCTCTCATTCGTTCAGCCCACGAGCATTTATTGTGTGGTTTCTCTCTGTCGGACTGGGCAGTGGTGATAGGGAAAAAAGATATGGAGCCTGCCCACGTTGTGCTTTCTGGGAGGGTGAAAAGACCAAAAACGATCCAGAAAACAGAACACAGCAAGTGCAAAGGCCCTGGGGTGGCTGGAGCATGTCCACTAGAAGAACCAAAAGGAGGCAGTGCATCTGATTGTGAGGAGAGGCTTGGCCTTCCAGACCTCAAGCTATCTGACTCCTCAGGGTCTCCTTGGCCTTGTTGTCTTTGTGTTCCCCCTTTCATTCTATTTCTGCAATTCTGGCCTCTGCCTTCAGGCACCTAGACTTCTGTCTCAAGCCTTTGTACTTGCTGTTCCCTCTGCTGGAACATTCTTGCCCCAGATTTCTGCACAGCTCCCTTTCTCCCCTCATCCAGCTCTCTATTCACATGTCACACTATCAGTGAGACCTTCCCAACCACTGAATATAAAGTAGTACTTTTATCTTTATCATGCTTTAAGCACTTGAGAAGGTTGAGACCTTCCCAACCAAAGTGAAGTGAACTCGCTCAGTCGTGTCCAACTCTTTGTGACCCCATGGACTGTAGCCTATCAGGCTCCTCCGTCCATGGGATTTTCCAGGCAAGAGTGCTGGAGTGGATTGCCATTTCCTTCTCCAGGGGATCTTCCCGACCCAGGAATCGAACCCGGGTCTCCCGCATTACAGGCAGATGCTTTATTGTCTGAGCCACCAGGGAAGTATTTTTATCTTTGTTATGCTTTAAGCCCTTGTAGTTGTCATCCCCTGACTTTTACATAAGTCTGTTTATTAATTCACTGCCAGAATCAAGGGCAGCACCCAGGAAGTATTTGGCACATATTAGGTGCTCAATAAATTCAGTTGAGTGCATGCATGTGTCCACAGGTGTGAGCTTTCATCAGGGTGATTACACTGGAATATCTGCAGGAAACTAGGATCCAAGGCATCTGAGGTCCATTTTCTCTAAAAGGCAGCATATGCTGTCTTACTTTTCCAGCTATTCAAGTGCAAAGCTAATTGGCAGCCCCCTGATAGAGCAAAAGAGGCCTTTGAAACACACTATCACCAACTCACTATTCCAGTGGACTCCTGATTTGCATAACATCACACACCACTGGCTTCTCTGATAGCTCAGTTGTTAAAGAATTGGCCTGCAATGCAGGAGACCCTGGTTTGATTCCTGGGTTGGCAAGATCCACTGGAGAATGAATAGGCTACCTACTCCAGTATTCTTGGGCTTCCCTTGTGGGTCAGCTGGTAAAGAATCCATCTGCAAACCAGAAGACCTGGGTTCGATCCCTGGGTTGGAAAGACCCCTGGAGAAGGGAAAGTCTACCCACTCCAGTATTCTGGCCTGGAGAATTCCATGGACTTTATCGGCCATAGGGTCGCAGAGTCAGACACAACTGAGGGACTTTCACTTCACTTCACTTGACACACCTTAGGGAGAAAGCACACATTGTCTGTTGCAGCAGAGACATTACTTTACCGACAAAGGTCCGTCTAGTCAAAGCTATGGTTTTTCCAGTAGTCATGTATGGGTGAGAGTTGGACCATAAAGAAAGTTGAGCACCAAATAATTGTGATGCTTTTGAACGGTCGTGTTGGAGAAGACTCTTGAGAATCCCTTGGACACCAAGGAGATCCAACAAGCCAATCCTAAAATAAATCAATCTTGAGTATTCATTGGAAGGATTGATGCTAAAGCTGAAGCTCTAATACTTTGGTCACCTGATGCAAAGAACTGACTCACTGGAAAAGATTCTGATGCTGGGAAAAACTGAAGGCAGCAGAAGGAGACGACAGAGGATGAGATAGTTGGATGGCATCACTGGCTCGATGGACATGAGTTTAAGCAAGCTCCAGGAGTTGATGATGGACAGGGAAGCCTGGTGTGTCACAGTCTATGGGGTCACAAAGAGTCGGACACGACAGGGCGACTTAATTGAACTGAACTGAAACTGAATTATCCATATGAAGACACGTGGCCCATCAGTGATATTTGGAAACAAAACAGCCAACACAGGAACGTGACCAATGGAGTAATTATCAGTTCAGACAGACACTAAATGCATGTTGGCCCAACTCCAGAGCTGTAATTACACCACATTAACATAAAATGAGCGTTCTTCATTTACCGACCGTGTGTCTCCTCTGCAGCCATCACTCGGAACTCTGAAGACGGTGTCAGGTACAAGGTAATACACTTTAGTGGACGACTATGATCACCAGATGTTCAAATGGCAGGACACCTCAATCACCTTGGAACCATCAACCTAAACCCCAATGAATTGTTCCTGCCTTTCATATCATCTGATCACTGAAGCCACCTCTTGAGGATTAGCAGGTTGGTCCCCAGCATGAGGACAGAGGGTCTCCTGCACCAAGGATCCCATGGTCACAGTGTATTTCATCTCCAACATAAGGTGGTTCCCTGACCGCCAACCCACACTCCAGTGATCCACATCACAGCCAATGACTCCATCTCTCATCCAAACACACTTCTGAGCCCTTGGCATCATCCTTGACCCCTCCCTGTCTGTCATACTCCATGGCAAATTCTTCAACAAATCTTGCTGATTTCACCTTGAAAATACGCCTAGACCTGATCAGTCCTCTCTCCCCTTTACTCCCACCTTGGGAAAGCACCCACATCTGGTGTCTCGAGCATCACTCCTAATCTACCACCTTCCTTCCACCCCTGCTCCTCTCATTGCGGCCACTGCAGTGACCCTTGACAAATGAAAAGCAGAAGCAATTCATCACATCAGCTCTCGACCACCCTCTGAGGAGCATCAATCCCTCCCTAGATCCACGGGCTTAGTGAGGGGACAACATAGCTCCTGCAAGCTGATGGGGGGGAGACTGGTGGGAGGGACATGCACTATTCTGGCCTGGTCCTCACAGTCTTCCAGGGTGTCACTCTCTTTCATGGCCTGTTATACCTCGATTAGAAGCTTTAATTAGCCTGCTGAAACATCAGGGAACAATGCCAGTCAACCTGACCCAAACCATCTGACATCAACCAATAGCCGGCCAACTTCGTGTCCAGCCAAGTCCAGCCAAGATGATAGCACCGTTGAGCCAAGCCACAGACTCCTAAGCAGTATGAGATATTCTTATTTTGAGCCATGGGTTTTGGGAGGCTTGTTATGCAGCAGTATTATGACAAAGGTGTGTCTCATGACACTTAGAACAAAAACCCATGAAATTCTACTTGGGCTCATAAGATGCTCTCAGACCGACCTAGCCCCGGTCTAAGCTTCATTTCCAACTCCTGCCCTTCCATCCCTGTTCACCAGCCATCTGGCTGATCCTTGGACCTGTCTGGAATCCTCCGATCTGCCTGGTGCTCTGCCCCTGAAAGTTGACAAGACCTTCCCACCACTTCATTGAGAAGCTCTGCTCAGTGGATGTGTCTGAGACAGGACGCCTCCCAGCCATTTGTTCTTGTGCAGCTGATTTACAAGGCTGTGTTAATTTCTGCTATACAGCAAAGTAATTCAGTTATACATATATTTACATACTTTTTCATATTCTTTTCCATGATGGTTTATCATAGGCTGTTGAATATAGTTCCATGTGCTATACACTAGAACCTTGTCATTTCGAGCTACATTTCTGAAGGGTTACTACGTCACTTCCTCCTGCCTGGCTCTAATTTATTTTTCTTCTAAGCATTTATTGCTGTCTGACATCATGTTGCAAATGCTTGTCTTTTTCTGCATGAACTGTTCCCACTGACTCGGTTTTGTGACTACAGCAATCCCTGCTGTGGGGAGCTGGGCCTGGAACACAAGCAGCGCTCAAGTGACAAGCACGAATGAATGAACGGATGAATGACGGAATGGTCATGCAATGAACACCCACAGGCAGGGATACCATGCCTTGTTCCAACTGTGTAGACTAGACCTCTGTTGAGATGTTCAGGTACGTCTTTTTCCCCTGATAAGGAGACTGAGGGTGCGGCAATTCCCAACCAGACAAGACGAATAGGCACAGGGGAGCCTTCTCATCTCACCTTTGTTCAGACTCTGATGTTTTCCATCTCATGGTATTTTTTAAAAAATATTTTTACTTACGTGTTTGACTATGTTGGGTCCTAGTCATGGCACATGTGGGATCTTTAGTTGCAGTATGTGGGCTCTAACTCCCTGACCAGGCATTGAACCCGGGCCCCCAGATTTGGGAACTTAGTGTCTTAGCCACTGGACCACCACAGAAGTCTCATCTCTTGGTATTTTTAATTCCATAGACCAGAAATGGGTCCAGGAACATTAATTTTCCTCTTCTTCAATTCCCACCACAAAGAACACTTCTTGGGTTCTTCCTAAGTGTCGGAAATCTGGCTTTAATGATTCTCCCCAGTTTTCCTTGCTAACAGCTCAAGACAATGGCCTGAGGAATCTACATGTCTTTAGAAATAACAGGGACTTGCCTGGGTGGTGCAGTGGCTAAGGCTCTGTGCTCCCAAGGCAGGGGGCCCAGGTTACTTCCTGGTTGGGGAACTAGATCCCACATGCCGCAACCCAACACAGTCAAACAAATCAACAAACATTTTAAAATAAAAAGTAAAAATAATAATAGATGAATTCACTGTCCACATATATATTGTTTAATCATGCTTATTTCCAAAACCCCAAAAGAAAGGCAAGTGGGAAAATTGCCCCTCAGTTGCTATAAAGATGCTTCAGAAGATATTTTCTACTATATTGTTCTGCATCCTCCTCTAACATAACATTCTAAGTAAGACCATCACGTTTTGTCAGCCACGCTTTGCCTTCCTGGGGAAACAGTAGGTTCCTTTCTCTAAGGAATGTGAATTACATAATTGTTTCTATTTCCCTTTATATCCAGGTTGCATGGAGATGCAGGCCAAATTAGATTTTAGAGTAACTATGTCTAACTTCCAAGCTGGTGAATTTGAATTCTCCTTTTTCTTTATCTGAATTTTCTCCTTCCATTCATATTATCTGTGCATGTTCTATGACACGTGATGGTTTTTTGTGATTTGAAAATATTCTGGGAAATAAGCATGATAAAAAATATATATGCAGACGGTGAATTCATCAATTATTATTTTTACTTTTTATTTTAAAATTTTTATTGATTTATTGATTTGTGTTGGGTTTGCAGTATGTGAACTCTGAGTTGCGGCGTGTGGGATCTAGTTTCCCAACCAGGGATAGAACCTGGGCCCCCTGCACTGGGAGCACAGAATCTTAGCCACTGGACAACCCAGCGAAGTCCCTATTATTTTTAAAAGTATAAAAATCAGAACAAATTCAAATCTGGTAAAAGTTTATCTGTTTCGTTAGCACAGGGGGTTCTAGACAGTTTCAGTATTATTCTAATTGGATTGTCTTAGAAAACAGCTACATATTCAACCTTATCTTAGTTTCACAAATAGCTTTTGTATTTTGAAGGAAAAGATAGGTTCCATTCACAGTTCGGAGAAGGAAATGGCAACCCACTCCAGTATTCTTTCCTGCAAAATCCCATGGACAGGGGAACTTGGCAGGCTATAGTCCATGGGGTCGCAAAGAGTCGGACACAACTTAGCAGCTACATATTCACAATTTCATAAAAAAAAAAAAAAAGGATGAAGTGATTCTGTGAGCTGGTCACCAGTTCCTATCCCAAACCAGCAGCACAGCATCTTTGCTTCTCCCAGATGAGGGTCAGGGGTCAGCCATGTGGTCCAGGTTCTGCTACAGGTATGCTGAGGCTGGAATCCTGCACCACCCAAATTCCCCCTCACTGGGCAAATTCTCTTTGTGTGTGCATGTTAAATTGCTTCAGTCATGTCTGACAAGGGCATGGCAACCCATGCCAGTATTCTTGCTTGGAGAATCCCATGGACAGAGTTCTCTCTGGCTCTCAGCAGATTAGGTTGACCAACACCAGTCTGGGGATTCAATTTAATTCAAATCAATGACAACCTAAGACCGTACATCACACTCCAGGAGTTATGGGGATGTCCAGGAACTTCTGGAAATGCAAGGTCGTCATTTTACCCGAGTTAACAGAAATGATAGCGTTTTCTAAGCCAAGTCAGCTGCATCTCAGCTCAGCACAGCAATCACTTCCTCCCTTCTCCATTGCCCACTGATGGTCTTTGCTGCTCAAGGGGAGAAAAAGGCTAAAGGTGGGGGTGGGTTGTGTGGAATGGATTGAGAGTTTGAGGTTAGCAGATGCAAACTAGTATATAGAGAATGAACAAACAACAATGTCCTGCTATACAGCACAGGGCACTCTATTCAATACCCTGTAATAAACCACAATGGAAAACAATACATACGTATAACTGAATCACTTTGCTGTACAGCAGAATTTAGCACAATATTGTAACTCAACTATATGTCAATTAAATAAAATTTTAAAAAATAATAAAATGGGCTTCTCTGGTAGCACAGATGGTAAAGAATCTGCCTGCAACACAGGAGACCCAGGTTTGATCCCTGGGTTGGGAAGATCCCCTGGAGAAGGACTGGCTATCCCCTCCAGTATTCTTGCCTTGGAAATCCCACAGACAGAGGAGCCTAGCAGTCCATGGTGTTGCCGGACACTACTGAGCTTTAAACACTTTCACTTTCACCAAATTGGCAAAAAGGCTAATTTTGAGTAGCCCTTTTATTACCATGGCCAAATTATCAGAAGAAGAACATGGTGTTTTCAACTGGTCCAAGCTGAAGCAATGCTGACAAAACATGGAGCTTCCTGGCTTAAGAGTGGTTCTTTGAAAGCAGCAAAGTTTAGCAGGTTCTGTCCAAGAGCCCAGGGATTTCAGCAACTCTATCTGGATCATCATCTCCCTGATTTTTTTCCCTCCTGTTCTCAGCCCAAAAGGCTCTCAGTGCCCGGTGTAAGAAAAAGGCAGGTCCCACAGGGTTTTGCAAATTCACAAGACACGCGTTTTCCTTCAACTGCCATGGAATCAACCCCCTTACAAAGGACATGCCTCTTCTAATCTCCAGATCTTTTTTGTCTCCCTTTTTTGCATGGAGCACAAATCTTTTGAGAAAGAGCCCCATTTGCCTCCAATAAAGCCCCTGTCCCAGACCAGCCTGGTTGGGCGTGTCCTGCATTTCAGCCCTCCCGCGAGGGCCCCGTGGTTCATCTACTCATTACACGAGTACTGTGGAGAAGAACTTTATGAAGGTGTTTGGGATCGACATGTACACACTGCTGTATTTAAAATGGATAACCAACAAGGATCTCCTGGATAGCACCGGAAACTGTGCTTAATGGTATGTGGCAGCCTGGATGGGAGGAGAGTTGGGGGGAGAATGGATACATGTATATGTATGGCTGAGCCCCTTTGTTGTCCACCTGAAGCTATCACAACATTGTTAATTGGCTATATTCCAATATAAAATAAAAAGTTTAAAAAAAAAAACTCAGTGCCTGGATTTGTTCCAGAAATAGAGCTGGGAGTGGATGGTGTCAGGCCAGAGAGTGGAGAACAGGGGTCCGAAGAGGTGAGGGTGACCGCATGGCCTGGGTAAAGGCACCAGCCTTTGGGTAAGTGAGCTGGGGCGGGAGGAAGGGTCATGTGAATGGTTTGAGGATGGTGCTGGGATCTGATTTCTATTTTTACAGTATTGCTCTGGCTGCCAAGTGAATAGGACAAAACAGTAGTGGGAGCTGGTGACCAAGGGGAGGCGGTGACCAGAATTCCAGGCCCATAACACTGTCACTTGTCCCCATGGACCCCTCACAGCCTCTAACCTCTCCTGCTCTTGCTGCCTTCCTGGTGACAAAGATGACCATGTCCACTGATGGCTGTCCATGGCCTGCTCATCAGTTAAAGTCTCATCACCCAATTCCACCCTTAGAAATGGAGCCAAAGGGAGGAGCCCAACCAGACCCCACACTCTTTCCTTACAGACCACAGTCCAGCTCCCAAGACCCTGGGATTCCACACCCTAAAGTCCCCAAGCTCACTCTCAGCTCCTGCACAGTCCGCCTCCCCAGTCTAACCCCCCACCAATCACCAATGACAGCCCTGGTGTGCACTCCCTGGACCGGAGGGCAGCCAAGGAGAGGGCTGTTTGCAGGGCACCACAGTCAGAACCTGGATGTGAACTCAGGTGCCTCCATGTGTGCAAGGCCCTGATGATGAGGCTCAAACCCCAGGTCAGACAGAAGGGTGGTGGGGCCCCGAAAGCTGGGAATGCACAGCCCTTCACCCATTCTGGATGAGAGGAAACACTGGCCTGAAATCCACCAGGCAGGCAGGAGATAGAGAATGGAATTTCACACCCCGAAATTATAAATGGGGCTTCCTCTGCTCACAGGTAGCATCGATGCTATTGGTCACCTCCCCCAAACACTCTAGGGTGGAGCAGGCTGAATAATGTTCCCCAAAGATGTTCGCCCCTCAAGCCCTGGGTGGCCTGGGACTATGCCACCTTACAGACAAAGGGATTTTCACTGGGATTAAGTTAAGGATGTTGAGATGGGGAGATTGTCCAAGTGGACCGAGTGTCATCACATGTTCCTGACATGAGGGAGGCAAGAAGTCAGAGAAGAGAGAAGATGCTAATTGCTAGCTTTGCAGGGAGGGGCAGGGACCAGGAGCAGCTGTCAGAAGGTGGGGACAGCAGGAAATGGTCTCCCCATAGCCTTCTGAGAGGTAGGCAGTTCTACTGAAACCTGGATTTTAGCCCATGTGATTCATTTTGGATCTGACCTCCTGAAGTGTAAGAGAACATATTTGTTGACTCATAGGCTTGGAGAATGAACCTACGGTTGCTAAAAGGAAGGATGGGGGGAGTTTGGGATGGACATGTGCACACTGTTTTATTTAAAATGGGTAACCAACGAGGACCTATTGTATAGCATCCAGAACTCTGTTCAAAGTTATGTGGCAGCCTGGATGGGAGGGGGGTTTGGGGGAGAACAGATACATATATATGTATGGCTGAGTCCCTTCACTGTTCACCTCAAGCTATTACAACTCTGTTTGTTAATTGGCTATGTGTGTGTGCACGTGCTAAGTCGATTCAGTTGTGTCCGACTCTCTGATCCTATGGATCATAGCCCGCCAGGCTCCTCTGTCCATGAGATTCTCCAAGCAAGAAGACTGGAGGGAGTTGCCATGCCCTCCTCCAGGGGATCTTCCTGACCTGGGATCTAATCCACGTCTCTTATATGTCTCCTGCATTGGCAGATGGGTTCTTTACCACTAGCTTGGGAAGTCCTAATCAGCTGTGCTGTGCTGTGCTGTGCTTAGTTGCTCAGTTGTGTCTGACTCTTTGCAATCCCATGGACTGTAGCCCACCAGGCTTCTCTGTCCATGGGGATTCTCCAAGCAAGAACACTGGAATGGGTTCCCATGCCCTCCTCCAGAGGATCTTCCCAACCCAGGGATCGAACTCAGGTCTCCTGCATAGAAGGCGGATTCTTTACCATCTGAGCCACTAGGGAAGCTCCTATACCCGAATAGAAAATAAAAAGTTTTTTTTTTTAATAGCTTTTGCACATTAAAAAAGAGAGAAAATACATCTGTTTTATTTTACATTGTGACAATTTGTTACAGCAACAATTAGAAGCTAACACAGTTTCTCAACCTTTGTGCCAATGACATTTTGGGCCACTTAATTCTCTGCTATGGAAGCGGTCCTGTACATTGTGGGAGGGTTAGCAACATCCCTGGCCTCTGCCCAAGAGATGCCAATAGCCCCCTCCCTAGTCATATACATCAAAAATGTCTCCAGATTGTTAAATTCCTCCTGCAGGCATAGTCACCCAGGAGGCACAGTCACCCAGAACCTCTACCCTACACTGTCCTTCATGGTGACTTTTCTCCAACAGACCCTCAGCAAAGCCCCTGGGTACACTCTGCTTTCCCAGCCCATCCTCCACTGACTCCACCAAACACCAAACACCACCTTTCCCAACCTCTATGTGTAGACAGTTGAATGAAATAGTTTGCACCCTCAGAGAACTCACAGTGGTCCAGGTAGCTCCTGAAATGAATAATTACATGGCATCTCACTCCATTAGGGCTATGTTCTAAATTTAGAGCAAAGGGTAAAAAGAAACATGGTCAGGGTTAGCCTTGGTCCTTCCTCCAGAGAGGGCCAGGCAGACACCCAGGGGCATCTCAAACACCACCAGCACTGGGCATGGCTCTGTCACCTCCTGAATCACACAAGGGTGTGGTTGCCCTTTAGGGCCAGCAGAAAGAATAGGGCATCTTTACTCTTAAACTGGGGACTTCACCGATGGCTGAGAGGTAAAGAATCCACTTGCAATGCAAGAGATGTGGGTTCGATCCCTGGAAGATCTCCTGGAGGAGGAAATGGCAACCGACTCTAGTATTCTTGCCTGAAAAAATCCCATGCACAGAAGAGCCTGGCGGGCTACAGTCCACAGTGTTGAAAAGAGTTGGACACAACCAAGCACCAGCATGCACATATAATTGAGACGTAATTCACATACCAGAGAATTCAGCCCTTAAAGCGTACAATTCAGAAGTGTTGGTAATTCACAATGTTTGGTAATCATCACACTAATTCCAGAACATTTTCATCACCCCCAGAAGAAACGCTGTATCCATTTCACACCTCACCCTAGTCCTTACCAATCATGGATCTGAGTCCCCTCAGAGTTCTAGCAGTTCCCCCAAATAAGCTAAAGGTGGAGTTAAAATCATTTCCCAGTGCAGGACGGTGGGTGGGCGCTCCATAACTCTGTTCTATGCTTGTGCCATACAAACGCTTAATCTATGCACTAGATTGTAGAACTGCAGGCGATTATTTTATTCTTTTATGTTAAAATTTTTTTCCCACTATGAGAATCCAATAAAATTTTAACACTTAAAAAAAAGGCAACTACTTCATTCAGCTTAACTCAGTGATATCAAAAGCAAATCAACCCACCCATTAAATATTGAAGGAGATCCCGGCTCATCAGGAATGCATGAGGCTATCCAATTACCTGCAGCTTGATAAAGCAATTTTCTGACTTAGCTATTCTCTTTATAACAAAGGTCATTAACCATCTGAAGAAGAGCTTAAAATTCATGAAATCTGAAAAACCAACGTAGACACCTCTGGTCTTCAACTTAAGCCCAATTTCCATTCCGGAGTGCTGCCTAGCATCTCTTGCTCAGCTGTGTTTAACATTCTAAGAAATGGAAATGCATAATTGGTTTTACGGGATCGCTTCCAGAAACATTCAAATTTTGTTATTTATTGCTTTGTATACCACAGAAAGGGTAAAAACAGCCCCATAGAGCCCCGAATTTTTATGATTTTGAAACTCAAAAGGAGTTTCAACCACTCTCTGCTTTGGAATTCTGCGGCCCCTCCTTCCTCACGTTGACTCCCGGGGAAAGCGGAAGTGGAAGCGTGTCCTACCTTTAGGACCTGTTCTAGGTTCTCCAGCTTGGCTTGGAGCTGGTGTTTCTCCTTCACGGCCAAATCACGTTCTCTGGTCACTATGGTGAGCGTGTGTTTAAGCCGAGCATACTCTGCTTTCACCTAAAGTAGCAAGAATGGAGAGAAGGGGCGTTTACAATGTGCACGGGAGCGGCAGTGGGTATTTGTCCCCAGCTGTCATCTGTCACTGCCCCTTTAAGCTCTTTTTGGAGACTTCCCCTCCCTCATCCTCAGTCCTGGACTTCGTAGTGGGTCCACTCCTCCTGGGGTGAATACGTGTGACCAAGGGCTGGCCAATCAGCACACAGCCTCTCTCTTCATCCCACCCATCCTCACCACAGCCACAGTGATTGGATCAGGTCTGGAGATGCGACCGAGGCCTAGCCAATCACTATAATCCCATCCCCTGGATGTGAGGATTGGGAGAGGAGGGGCATAGAACCCAGTAGCATCCACAGAGAATGAGATATTAGACTGTGTAGGAATCTGGGAAGAGATTCACCCACTGTACTTGGAAAGTTAAAGACAAAGGTTGGAGCTACACTGCTCTTTGCATTCATGAGGGAAGAACTCCTCTGAGAATAGACTCTGGAGATGCAGAGGGAGAAGCAGGGTCCTGATGACATTGTGTGAGCAACTAGATCAAGCTGTGCCTGAAGCTAATGCTTTCCTTTCTAGTTACTTGGGCCAATAGATCCCCTTGGCTTACTTGTGTCAATTTGAATTGTCTTCTGTCCTTTTGAACTGAAAGTGCTGACAGACACAATGTTACTCAAATTGTGTAGCCATACTAAATTCTTTTGCCTAAAATTTCACCTCTGTCCTAAAAGTGGACAAAAATGGCAACAAAGCACCACGTGGATTTGGATGATGGATGCTCCAATAACCTCAGAAACCATATTCATTTTCAGCCCAGAATCCCCAGGATTCCAATGGTTAAAACTTATCTGGGAGGCTCTACTAATCTTCAATTTCTCCTCTAGCTTCTTTGAAACAGACAAGGGCATGCCCTTGATGAGAGAAGTTACCTGATTTCTTCTCCATTAGTTTTTCATTGCGCAGCATGCTTTATTCCAACCACAGAATTTTAATTTCTTCCCCTCC
The DNA here is from genome assembly GCF_014754425.2 of Oryx dammah. NCBI lineage: Eukaryota > Metazoa > Chordata > Mammalia > Artiodactyla > Bovidae > Oryx > Oryx dammah. The sequence goes on along the minus strand of NW_024070196.1, from coordinate 45,995,132 downwards.
TCTCCAAACATTACATGAATTATGGCTTCAATAACAGACTGTCACAAAGTCATGGGTTTCTTTGCCTTTTTTTTTTTTTTTGTAGCTACATAAGTCCTTTCTGTTTCAAATGCTTTATGTACGATCTTCGTGTAACCTGACAGTTTCTGTGGCACAGAAAGAAAAGAAGGCGCCCACTTGGCATTCGTAAATGGAGCAGGGTTACAGGGAAGCTGTTATTAAGAGGTCGTGGAGAGGTCTGATTCACAGAAGTATTTTTGTGCCATTTTGCTACAGGGTGATGCATCAAGCAATGAACTCAGGGGAAAATTCAAATGCTACCTGGTGAAAATGTCATGACCTAATGGAACTAAGCAGAACCCGCATTTGAACCTCAACTCCAGGTTTGCTGAAAGCCTTTGCTTCTCATGTCCTGGCTAATCAAGGAAATTAGACTTGGGAACAGTATCTGAAAGCCCTGAGTCCAGTCTTGTACCATAGCCAGCAGAAGGCTTCTAGAATAGAAGTCAGATCTTGCTGCTCCCTGATTAAAAACTCCCAGGGCTGCCATGGAAATTGGAATCAAGTCCAAATTCCTGATGTGGCCCCAAAGTCCTGCAGCATCTGGCCTACCCACCTCTCTGATCTGACCTGTTACCATCCACCATGCTCAGTCACTTTGGCCTCTTTTAATCCCTTGAACAAGCCAAGCTTATTCCTGCCCCAGGGCCTTTGAATGAGCTGTTACCATTGCGGCACCTCCCACTCCACCCCAACTCTCTGCTCATCAATTATGTCACTCCAGACAAGCCCTTGAGGTACTGATATCCTCCCTACTTGTCTGTCTTCGTCACCCTCGCCATTTTCCCCTGCTTTATTTTCCATGGGCATTTATCACTATGTGAAATTATCATATGAGCAGTTTACATTTTTTCTCAGCGTTGCGCCTCATCAGAATGTAAGGTCCGATGGGACCAGAATTTTCTTTAGTGATCCAATTTCCTGTTGTCAGAGCAGAGAAGTAGAACGAATAGCCAAAGCCCATGTAAGTCAGGTATTTCCAAGAAACTCAAACTCATACTTTGTAGGGAAGCTGACTTGGGTTTCAGGCTCCGTTTGCCGGCCTCATTTATTTCCGTATATTTAGTTATTATCCAGCCCCTTATAAGAGCACAGGGGGTCGGGAATCATCCCTCCAGGGGCACCGCCCAGGGCTTTGGTCAAGAATAGCCAATTCCCTTTCTGTTTTATCATAGGTTATATATATATATATATATATACACATTTTTTTTAATTGGAGGATAATTGCTTTACAGTGTTGTGTTAGTTTCTACCATGCAACAGCCATGAATCAGCTAGCTATAGGGACACATATATCCCCTCCCTGTTGAGCCTCCCTCCCATCCACCCATCCCACCCCTCTAGGTCATCCTAGAACAACAGCTGAGCTCCCTATGATAAACCATGATGGAAAAGACTATTAAAAACAGAATACATATATGTAATGTAATCATTTTGCTGTATAACAGGAATTAAAAACATTGCAAATTAACTATACTTCAATAAAAATAAATAAAAAGATTTTTAAAAACATTAAAATAATAGTCGATCCCCAACCAGCAGGCAGACCACAACCCAGAAGTGAATCTGGGAACTGACTGGCAGCCGCCAGACCTGTGCTTCCACAGGGACGTTGCCAACGGCGGACAGAACAGATGGACGTTAGAGGGTCAGGCCCACCCCAAAATCCCATTTACCCCACATGGAGCTAAAATGGTGTGCTTTTGTTGTACCTTATATTGTGTTCGTTGTAGTAACAACAGAAAGCGATTGTTGGTGGGAAAAAAAAGCACCAAGTTTTATTTGTCTTGAAGACAGTGCTTTACAGGATAGCTGAGGATGAGCAAGAATCTGCAGAGGACTTCTGGGCCACTAGAAGGCTCTGCAAGTTGTTGGTGCTTGTGCTTTAATACATCAATTACACTTCATCTCATGCCACGATTGTGGTTTTGCATTTCTTTGACTTAAAGTTTCTCCATCATGTCCCCTTTATGGTCACAATTATGGAATGATTAAGGTCACTTCCCTGGTTTGCAACAGTGAAAAGAAAGTTTGTTGGTTAGGAGGGATGAGGTAGACAAAGGGATTGATTGGGGACAGGGGTGGACTGAGATAGGCTAAATTAAAACCCATAAAGAAGTCCACATCCTAATCCTGGAGCCTGTGAATGTTGCCTCATATGCAAAAAAGACTTGGAAGGAGAAATTAAGGATTTTGAGATTGTCCTGGATTATCTTAGTGGCTCCAGTGTAGTAATGACAAGGGTCCTGATGAGAGGAATGCAATATGAGGATGCTACCTTGCTGGCTTTGGAGATGGAGGAAGGGCCCAGGGGCCAAGGAACGAGGGCACCTCTAGAAGCTGGAAGACATGAGAATGTGCTTCTCTCCTGGAGCCTGCAGAAGGAGTGCAGCCCTGCAGACACCTTGATTCTAGGACTTCTGACACTAACCAGTCCGGTTCCATCGTTTCCACAATATAGAAAGGAGATGCAAAAGGTAGTGTTGAAAACATGAGCTTAAACTGGTCTTGGAAATCTCAAAAACTAACCTCACCCATGAAAAAATGCTGTTTGTGGTAATCTCCACTCTCCCGGACTTCCCTGGTGGCTCAGATGGTAAAGAATCTGCCTGTAATGCACGAGACCTGGGTCCCATTCCTGGGTCAGGGAGAGCCCCTGGAGGAGGGCATAACAACCCACTTCAGTATCCTTGCCTGGAGAATCTCATAGGCAGAGGAGCCTGGTGGGCTACAATCCATAGGGTCACAAACAGTTGGACACTACTGAAGCAACTTAGCACGCATGCCCCCACATACTGAATGAGAAAGTGGCCTGAACCTCCAACTGATTATAAGAATGGCTAGCCAGTTTGGGGAGAATTTAATGGGCTCCTTTGAACCCAAGTGAGTAAAAAATTTGGAATCTTTTTTTTTTTTTTTAAGTTGGGTTTGCAGGCATCAGGGGCACTGACCCATCCTTTGCACTTTGTCCTGAATTCCTGGTTCATTTGTTTCATTCCACAGGTAGGCCTGCCCAGTAGAATTTAACTCAATATTCTAAATAGTTCAGTAACCAATTTTGCACCTAAGAGGCAATCCCTTCTGGGCAGGCTTCAGGGAAGACACTGACCCTGTATCCCTGTACATTAATAATTAAGAGCTCTGATCATTAATTTTGCATACTTAATCAAGGCTACTGAAAAGCAGATTGCAAATCCATCCTGAGTCAGCTGTGGGAATTGGGAATTCCCAGACTTCTTCCAGAGAACCAGATGAAACACTTCTTTGTGTTTCTATAGGTCTCAGGGGTTCCACCCCAATGGATCTGGTGCTGTGGTTGAATTCTTTCACCACCAACATGAACCAACCCAGCCCTTATGCCTCCCCAAGTTACCCTGGGACACAGACACTGGTCTCCCAAGGCAGTCCTTCAGGACCTGCTGTTTCCCACGGTGACTCCCCTGAAGACACCCTGCTTGGGCACCCCAAGGGAACACCCAGCCCTGTAAGCCTGGGAAGGGGCAGGACAAATATGATGTCTATGGCACCACCAGGCTCCCCACCTCCTCTCTGCAAGCTCTGCTATTCCAGTCTGTGCCTGTGAGTCACGGCATGCCTTCACACCCCCTGCAATGCCGAGGGGAGCTCATTTTCTGGGCCTTGAAGCTTTGCTTAAAAGGTCAAGATGTGAAGGCAGCAGGGGAAGGAGTTTCAAACTTTAATGAAAAAAAGTATGTCAATTTTGGTGAGAGTTCTATGCGAGCAGGGGTGCCCATCAGGGCGCCAGGTGAGCCAGGTTTGGGAATGAGATGCTGGTGATGCTTGACCCCAGGACCCCACCCCGCCACCACTGACCATAGGTGACACCACCACTGGGCTCCTCTGGCTCTGCCCTCACCAAGGAGGACTTGCACTCCGGGTGCAGGAGCCTAGCTGGGGAGCAGACAGATGCCCGCATGGAGTGAACTTAGTGAAAGCGAGGAAGTCATTCTAGGATCCACCCTCCCTCCAGCCAACTCCCTCCAGCCCTGTGGTTAGTTTGTTTCTGATGCCCAAAACATCACCATTATTTTTCATTTCTGTTTTTGTTCAAGTAAAAAGATGCTGGGGCTGAGAAGGTCACCAAGCCTCATTATGGATTCGCACCTCAGGGTGCATGGGTTTATCAGAGCCTTTCCTGAGAGCAGGTTTGGAAAGGAAAGAGGACAGAAAGCAAAGGGGCTGGCAGGAATATGGAGGAAGGGATTTAAAGGGAGAGTTGGAGTCGTACTGAAAGCACATCTTTTTGATAAAATGACGGTAAAATACACATAACGTGGGGCTTTCTGGTGGCTCAGATGGTAAAGAACTTGCCTACAATGCAGGAGACCTAGGTTCGATCCCTGGGTTAGGAAGATCTCCTGGAGAAGGAAATAGCTACCCACTCCAGCATTCTTGCCCGGAGAATCCCACGGACAGAGGAGCCTGTTGGGCTGCATCCATGGGGTCACAAAGAGTCGGACACAACTGAGTGACTAACACACACGACATCAAATTTACTGTCTTAATGTTTTCGAGTGTACAGCTCAGTGGCATGAAGTATGCTCACACTGTTGTGGAACCATCACCCATCTCCACAACTTTTCATCTTCCCAAACTGAAATTCTGTCCCCCTTAGACACTAACTCCCCCTCCTCCTACCCTAGCCCCTGCTTCCCCCTACCCTACTTTTCTGTCTCTATGAATCTGACTCCTCTAGGGACTTTATATAGAGTGGAATCATACAGTATTTGTCCTTCTGGACTGGCTTATTTCACTGAACATAATATTGTCTTCAAGCTTCATCCATGTTGCAGTAGGTGTCAGAACTTCCTTCATTTTAAGGTTGAGTAATAATAGTCCATTGTGTGTATATATAATTAATTCCCAGGTGGCACTAGTGGTAAAGAATCCACCTGCCAATGCAGGAGACTTAAGAGACGCAGGTTCAATCCCTGGGTTGAGAAGATCCCCTGGAGGAGGGCATGGCCTCCTGCTCCAATAGGGTTGGCCAAAAATTTCGTTAGGGTTTTTGGTAAGATGTTATATTAAAAAAAATCTACCCATATATGTACACACACACACACACACACATATATATATACTGCATCTTATATAACATTTGTTGATATTCATTCATAGATGGTCACTTGGGTTGCTTCCATCTTTTGGCTATTGTGAATAATACTGCTATAAAAACGAAAGGACAAATATCTCTTCTCCCTGATGTTCAAGCTGGTTTTAGAAAAGGCAGAGGAACCAGAGATCAAATTGCCAACATCCGCTGGATCATGGAAAAAGCAAGAGAGTTCCAGAAAAACATCTATTTCTGCTTTATTGACTATGCCAAAGCCTTTGACTGTGTGGATCACAATAAACTGTGGAAAATTCTGAAAGAGATGGGCATACCAAACCACCTGACCTGCCTCGAGAAATCTGTATGCAGGTCAGGAAGCAACAGTTAGAACTGGACATGGAACAACAGACTGGTTCCAAATAGGAAAAGGAGTATGTCAAGACTATATATTGTCACCCTGCTTATTTAACTTCTATGCAGAGTACATCATGAGAAACGCTGGACTAGAAGAAACACAAGCTGGAATCAAGATTGCTGGGAGAAATATCAATAACCTCATATATGCAGATGACACCACCCTATGGCAGAAAGTGAAGAGGAGCTAAAAAGCCTCTTGATGAAAGTGAAAGAGGAGAGCGAAAAAGTTGGCTTAAAGCTCAACATTCAGAAAACGAAGATCATGGCATCTGGTCCCATCACTTCATGGGAAATAGATGGGGAAACAGTAGAAACAGTGTCAGACTTTATTTTTTTGGGCTCCAAAATCACTGCAGATGGTGACTGCAGCCATGAAATTAAAAGACGCTTACTCCTTGGAAGACAAGTTATCACCAACCTAGATAGTATATTCAAAAGCAGAGACATTACTTTGCTGACTAAGGTCCATCTAGTCAAGGCTATGGTTTTTCCAGTGGTCATGTATGGATGTGAAATTTGGACTGTGAAGCAGGCTGAGCGCCGAAGAACTGATGCTTTTGAACTGTGGTGTTGGAGAAGACTCTTGAGAGTCCCTTGGACTGCAAGGAGATCCAACCAGTCCATTCTGAAGGAGATCAGCCCTGGGATTTCTTTGGAAGGAATGATGCTAAAACTGAAACTCCAGTACTTTGGCCACCTCATGCGAAGAGTTGACTCATTGGAAAAGACTCTGATTCTGGAGGGATTGGGGGCAGGAGGAGAAGGGGACGACAGAGGATGAGATGGCTGGATGGCATCACGGACTCGATGGACGTGAGTCTGAGTGAACTCCGGGAGTTGGTGATGGACAGGGAGGCCTGGTGTGCTGCGATTCATGGGGTCGCAAAGAGTCAGACACGACTGAGCAATGGATCTGATCTGATCTGAATCCTGTTTTTCATCTTTTGGGGTATATCTCCAGAAGTGAAATTGCTGGCTCATGGAGTAATTCTATTCTTAATTTTTTAAGGCTCTGCCATCCTGTTTTCCATGGTCACCACCCCATTTTATATCCCACCAGTGGGGCACAACGGCTCCAATTTCTTCACATCCTCTCCAACACTTCTTATTTCCTGAAAAGCAGATTTTTTCTTCTTAAAAAAGGCGGGGGGAGGGGTCAAGCAGGAAGGCAGGAAAAGAAGTGTAAAATAAAGAAAGCTCTATTTTTATAGTAAATTGTTAGGACTCAGTTATTCTTTCAAATAAACATTCTGTAATTATGGAAGGTTAAGCAATTAGCTATTTCAAACCACCAACTGATAACTAATATTCACCGAGTATCTACGATGTTTCCTGAGATAGGTACTGGGGATACTGTGATGAATAAAATGGCAAAGACCTCTGTTACCTAGGAGCTGACATTATTGCAGGGTGGACAGACAGACACATAAGTGAAGGTGTGATCAACCAACAAAGCGATGAGACACATAAGAAGATAAAAGCTGAGGGAAGCCACATAATTAAAGGAAGGGGATGGGTAGCTGGAGGCAGTGAAGATCTAGCTGAGGAGGCAACTCACCATGAAGAGCAAGAGGCTGATGGCTATTTGAAAAGGAGGGAGCAGAGGTCTAAGCAGAGAAAGTCATGGCACACTGAGACCAGCTTGGTGGTCTGAGGAGCAAAAAGAAGGTCAGCGTGAACAGAACTTCAGGAATCAAAGATGGAGAGGCAGATGACAAGGCTGAGCAAGACGGCAGCCACAGGGAGGAGTCTTGTTATTTTGGGAGAAGGTTTTTCCTCCAAAGAGCAACATAGTCTGGTTTGAGTCACTCTAGATCATGCTGGAAACTGATTGTAGGACATGAAGAAGGGAGGTAGGCAGGCCAATTAGGAGACTGTTTCATCATTCAGGCAGGAGAAAATGGCAGCCTGTGCTTGTGGGACACAGTGGGATTGGAAATGGGAGAGCTTCGGGCTGTCGGAGAGTGAGGTGTAAAGGAAGCATAAAGGAACACTCAGAGCACGTAGGCCTGAGCAGTTGGAGGGATGGCCATTTACTGGGATGAGAAAAACTAGGAGAGGCAATGGTTTGGTGGAGAGGACATGGGAAGTTTTGTTCTGGCCCCTATGTGACTGAATAGACCTCTACATGGGGATGCCTAACAGACAGCAAATGAGACACTTCTCTAGGGCTTTGTGCAGTGGCCACGTGATGAAATAGAAGAGGTATGACCAGGGTCCCAGTCACTCTCGCTTGGGTGGAGTTCAGTGAGTCATCCCTTTCCACCTTCCCTGGGCTCCTCCCTGACACCCCAGCTCCCAGTGGCCTGTCGATGGTGGTGGCCAGTTACCTTGTCGAGCTGGCGGGCCCTTGCGGGAAGGCCTGCATAATGGGGCCTCAGGCGATGGTCTCCTTGGGCAGCTTCCTTAAGTGCATTTTCCTAGAACAAAAGGAAAGGGCATCGTGAGATGACATCCTAACACAGGGATGGGGGTGAAGGGTTCTAATTTGAAATCAGATTGGGGTTGGGTGTGATTCTGTGATTCACAAGCCTTGTGGTGTGGGATGCGTTTCTTTTCCTCTTTCCAAACCATGAGTTTCCAACTCTATAAAAACGGGAGGAGTGATACTTTACGATGATGTTATGAGTGGATAATAAAATAATATCCATAAAGCCTGTAGGGAAGTGTCCAGAAGATAAATCACATCTGATACACTGTGTGCTGACCTGCACTGTACCCTTGAGTCCTAAAGAGGCAACGGAACTGCTCTTCATCTGGAGTTTATGTCAAGCTCTGACCTGCCCCCTTTCCTCACAAGCACTGCTCCAAATATATTGCCATAATAAACAATACAGAAAACACTTAGAGGTTTGTCTTGCTCAAAAAGAAGGCAAAAAAAAAAATAGATGAGGACTATGGAAGGCTGGAGCACATGTCATGAGTGGAACTCCTGGGACTCTCCAGATTCTAAGTCCAGAAAATTCTGAGTCCTCTCCTCTGCCTAATTTTCCAGGCAGAAAAAATTAGGAGTCCAATTATGTTAGGCTATGAAGAAGTGAAAGTATCCTACCTGAGGCTAGAGACTTGAGCCAAGGTACTGCCTGAACCAAGGCTGAGGTCAAGTCCCCAACTCCCAAAGAAGGCTGCCCAGAGCTCTGGCACAGACAAGGTATTTCAGTGGAGAGGCAGGGAGACCAGACCCACTGGCTCAGTGGTATCACCTGTGCAGGAACTCTGAGCTACCAATAATAGAGCCCAATTCAAGACCAGGAGCACCCATGGGACGGTACAGAATGACAAAGAAGTGAAACAAGAGCCGAGAGTGATCGCAGACAAGGAAAGAGAGATAGGGGGTAAAAATCTCCCATAAAAGATGAGTCTGAAAACAGAAATTGCAAAACACAGAAAGAAAACTCACACTGCTAAAGAGATTTAACAAAATCAGTAACCAGGATGAACTGACTCCAAAAGAAATAAAAATAATGAAGTGACCTGAAAATGATGCATCAGTGAGCAAGCTGAGGGTTCTCACAAAGATAAAGAATGACACCCATTAAAAAGCACGAGGAAGAAGCAACGCGGACAATTAGTGTCCCACGGAGGGAGGTGGCAGCAACAGCCACCTGCAGTCAGGTCTGCAGGTTTCTTTGCTGGATTCTTCAAGTGTGTTCTCTGTTCATCTCCTAAGTGAGTTCCTATCTGGGGATCACCCACATCTGAATTGACTTGGGAATCTCCTTTGTAATACTTCAAGAGGTCTGAACTTGGGCTCATTCACACTCACGATAAGAAAGGAACAGGAACCATAGGGTTACAGACACCTCCCACAAGGAGAAAGGGTCCTCCTGCTGTTTTCAGGTCCTATATTTCAGTCAAGCCCCTTACCCTAGGCCGCAGTCATTACCGTCTCCTCCCCTTATGGCATCTTCTGTGTTTGGTTCTGGAGAACAACAATCCCCAGCCTATGAGAAACTGCTTCCCTCCTCTGAGATGTTCCCAAACGCACAAATTCATTTCCCCCTTTTATACATAAAGCAACCACAATGTAATCCCCTGCCGGCTCCTTAGGGGACCTGGAGACATTGTGGGATATCCCACATGAGAACCACTGGCAATCACAACGGATAGATACACTCACCCAAACCCCTCACTCTACCTTGGAAGTCTTGGATACCCCAAGGTGAAATAAAGGCAGCCATGTCTCAGAGAGAAACTTGTCTCAGGAGAAACTATTTTTCTTTAAAGCAGGAGTTGATATTACTGTATTATTTTTTAAAGATTTTTTTTAACGTGGGCCATTTTTAAAGCCTTTATTGAATTTGTTACAATATTGCTTCTATTTTATGTCTTGGGTTTTTGGCCATGAGTCATGTGGGATCTTAACTCCAGGCGAGGGATTGAACCCATACCCCCTGCATTGGAAGGTGAGGTCTTAACCCACTGGACAGCTAGGGAAGACTCCAGGAAAAACTTTAAGGAGGGGTTAAAACGTCAGTCCTGAGGTCATTCTGCCTAAATACAAACTCCAGCTGGTTCACGTGTAAGACCTATGACCTCAGGCGGGTTGCCTGGTATCTCTACACTCTCTAAGATGGAAGGATGTGAAAGCACGTACTCAGCAGCCATTGGGAGGACTAAATGAGATGGTTCTCCTGGAGTCCCGAGCATTTCCCTGCACACGACGGCGGCTCAATCAGGGGTCACCTTCCCTGCTGGAGGCACCACTCTCAATCTGCACACCTTCCACAATCTGCCATAACCACTCACTCAGTTCCTGCCATCACCTTCCTCTGCCCCTCCCCTAGAAGAGTGGACTGCAAGAAGGCAACATCGGGAAGAGAAGCAGGGCTGGCTCTTTCATTCAGTTTTCTGGTGGTTGTAGGAAAGTTGCATTCATCAATTTCATCTCTGTTCCATCTCAGTGATTCAAGGTCAGCTGCTTAACCTGACAAAATCAATCTTCAGGAGAAAAAAGCCCAGGATCTAAATCCAGTCCAGGAAGCACTGATCCAGAATATCACCAGGTAAAAGGGGAGGGAGGGGTGTACATGGCCATCTCTTCCCCAAAATTGGTCCAAGCATGAATCTGCACTCGGGGTACCACTTACTGTACCGGTTCTTCCACCTCAAGGAACTAGAAACAGAAAGAGCTGCTGAGAAGCAAACTCAACCCCAAACAATTCTCTGCTCCATAGCAAACAGTTTAGCAGAGGCCAAACCCCCTCACACAGTGATGCTGAAAGAACCTATTCAGCACCCAACATGTCCAGGTAAAAGCCCAGAGAAGAGTGAAGAAAGACGCCACTTGAGCTATACGGACTATGTGATTTACTTGCCAAATTATAGCATCTCATTTATCCAGCATTGTCATTTAGCCCTCAAAAAGCCCAGAGGTGGGCATGGGGCAGGGGGACACATGGGGCCTTGCCCTCAATGCCGCAGTGACAGCAGACAGTGGTCCTCCCAGCCAGGGCACGGATGCTCCTCAGACATGCATGTTTCTTGGATTGCTTAGAGGAAAATCCAGAAAATGCCTACTGCTCAGGCTTCCAGTCCCATGAAGATGCTGAGAAGTAGGAAGACTTACCCTGGAAGCTTTCATCATTGACACCGTGCAGGACCAGAGCTGCCCACCCGGGGAAGCTGTCACCGCTCCAACGAAATCTAGCCTTTCTGGATTAATCAGCACCACCCAGAAAGGGCCGCTAAGCAAGAGATAGAACACCTTACATACTGGTCGCATGCTTGAGACCAGAAGGCCCCCCAAAGATGTGGGCTTTTAGTTGCAACACGACAAAATGAGACTCGCCAACAGGCGCGGGTGCACGAGCTATGACAATTCACAGGAGAAGGAGGAGGAGGAGGAGGATGGGGTGGACTTAATATAATCTGACATTCCTGCTGAGTAACGAGGCTTTTCACAGCCTGGGGTAAAGGCGGCCGGTCACACCAGCGCCCAGATCACAGGTGTGCACACACACCTCCCTGCCACAGAGTGATCTGTGCCCCTCTGGCACCTCCTGTGCCAGGGGTTTGACACTGTTGACTACTGGGCACATCCGAGGACCCAGGAATTGAATCTGACAGCACACGCCCACTGCCTGGAGATGCAAAGCCAGTGACTCATGCATCACCAGGACTGTGATAACAAAGAACTTTCCGAGCACCAGCTGTATGAAATCACCCTCTAAGCTCCATCTTCTTGACCTGAAATAATGATTGTGAAGAGAGGAAAACCAGCCTCTGTGTAACTGTTCGCTTCCTGGGAAATGGTCCAGCTTCCCTGTCCTTGGGAGACTCTCAGCATCATGCTGGGAGCAGACCAGATCTTGGATACTTTACATTTAAAGCCATCCAGGTAAGAGGACTTAGGATTCACCAAACAGTGCGAGACAGGGTCTACCCTGTAGAAATCAAAATGCACGATTTTTTTAAAATCTAGTTATCTGTAACCACAGAATAGAAAAGGGCTTGGTCTTTATTTCCACTTTGCAGATAAACATTTGGAGGTTAGGATGAACTCCCAGCAGGCTGATGAGAGAGCTCTGGCATCTGAGCTGAAGAATTCTGAGGCCAGTGACCCCTGAAGCCTGAGTCATGGGATTAAGTGCAAACTCCCAGTGAGACTAAAGGGAGGACCCAGGACAGAGTGAGAGAAACAGAGATGTTAAAACAGGCAGAAGAAGGGGCCCCTGCAAAGCGATGGTCAGGAGTGATGGGAAACAAGTGTGTGACGCCCTAGAAGCTGAGGAAGCAAGACTTGACAATGACGGTCCCCAGCATCTCTTGTTGCCCAACCCAGGTGAGGACCGAAGACGTTTAGTGGTTGAGGCACTGAAAGTGTTTCCCATGGCCTCCAGGAGAGGTGCTGAGAGAGAATCTTCCTACACTGTTGGTGGGCATGTAAACTGGTGCAGCCACTATGGAAGACAGTGTGGATGTCCTTTAAAAACTAAAAATAGAGTCGCCATATGATCCATCAATCCCACTCCTGGACATATATCTGGAGAAAACCGTAATTCAGAAAGATACATGCACCACAATGTTCAAAGCAGCACTATTTACAATAGTCAAACCATGGAAGCAACCTAAATGTCCATTGACAGATGAGCGGATAAAGATTGGTACATGTGTACAGTGGAATATTACTTAGCCAAAGAAAGAATGTAATAATGCCATTTGCAGCAATATGGATGGACCAAGAAACTATTATACCAAATGAAGTAAGTCAGAAAGAGAAAGTCAAATATCATATGATATCACTTATATGTGGAATCTAAAAAAAATGATATGAATAAACTTACTTACAAAACAGAAGGAGACTCACAGACACAGAAAACAAACTTATGGTTAACAAAGGGGAAAGATAGAGAGGGATAAACTTGGGATTAACATTTACACACCAGTAGCTCAGGCTTCCCTGGTGGCTCAGAGGTTAAAGTGTCTCCCTGCAATGTGGGAGGCCCGGGTTTGATCCCTGGGTCGGGAAGATCCTCTGGAGAAGGAAATGGCAACCCACTCCAGTATTATTGCCTGGAGAATCCCATGGATGGAGGAGCCTGGTAGGCTACAGTCCACGGGGTCTCAAAGAGTCGGACACGACTGAGTGACTGCACTTTCACTTTCAGGTCAGTGGTAAAATCTGCCTGCTAATGTAGGAGATGCGGGAGGCATGAGTTTGATCCCTGGATCAGGAAGATGCCCTGAAGAAGGAAATAGAAACCCACTCCAGTATTCTTTCTTGGAAAACCCCATGGACAGAGGAACCTGGTGGGCTACAGTCATGAGCTTGCAAAGAGTCAAACAGGACTGAGCTACTGAACAACAATAAATGTATGAAATAGAAAACAACACGGATCTACTGTATAGCACAGGGAACTATATTCAATATCTTATAATAACCTATCATGGAAAAGCATCTGAAAAAGAATAAATATATATATTTAACTGTATCACTTTGCTGTACACCTGAAACACTGTAAATCAACTATATTCAATTTTTTAAGTTTTTAAGAATTTTTAAAATAAAATAAAAATAAAAAGAAAGATGCTGAGGAGGGACTAGCAGAGGTCGCCTTGTGACTGATGGGAGAGAAAGAGGTCCAGAAACTGAGAGGTGATAGTTCTTGGAAGAATATTGGGTTGAAAAGGAGGAGTGAGACAAAGATGAACCTCCTAGGGACACGGGCGACGATGGGAAAGTGAAGATACAGGCTTTGGAAGCAGCAGTGTGGGAGGTAACAAAAACCAGCGACTCCATCTTTCCACTGCAAGTAAATGGATGTTGGAGGGGATAGACCCTCCAGGGAAATCCAGTTTCAGCTGCAGGCAGTCATGCTCACACAAGCAGCAGGAGATGAAAACAGGCGCACTGGGAAATAGCAAGGGGCAGGAGAGGATCACAAAGCACTTTGGGGATGAGAGCGCTTGAGGGGAGATGAATGAACATTCAATTTCGCTGCAGCTGCGATTCATGGAGCTTCTACTCTGAACAGGGAGCTGATCTAAGTCCTTTGCTTTCTTCTTTCTAAAAGCTCATCCAATTCTCATAACATCCTATGAGGTGGACATTGCTATCCCCACTTGGTGCATAAGGGAACTAAGGCACCAAGAGTTAAGTAACCTGAATAAGTAGCCTCCACGTAGCAGGTGAAGGAGAGGGATTTGAGCTCAGGTGGGGATGCTCATGAGCACTGGACCACACTGATCCCCGCACCCCCAACACCCTGCATTCTTTTTCTGAAGAACAAGGTCCTGTAGCTCTCCTGGTCCTGAGAGCTGTCAATGGGCTCAGAAATGCCTCCAGTTAAGAGGAGTGGGGATTCTGAGAGACCTGGGACAGTGTTCCTCAGGCTGAGGGCTGCAGATACAGTCTTGGGGGTGGTCTATGAAAAAAAATGGTATTTTTTGTGAAATCTGAAAAGAATAAACATGAGCATATTCTGTGCCTCCTTATCACTCAGTACTGTTTTTAAAGGATTTATTATTTATTTATTCGGCTGTGTTGGGTCTTAGCTGTGGCATGTAGATTCAGTCACAGCATGTGGACCTAGTTCCCTGGTCAGGGATTGAACCCAAGCACCCTGCACTGGGAGCCTGGAGTCTTAGCCACTGGGCCACCAGGGAAGTCCCCATACTAAATTTTAATGTCTGCATTTGTGTGAGTGTGTGAGTGAGTGTCTGTGTGTGTGTCTGCACTGACTTGAAGAATTACTATCTTGACTGCCCCAAGATAATGAAAAGATAACAAAGTCTAATGTAAATGGTGTTTTAATGCACAGTGAAAGCCACACACCTTCACGTGTGCTTAAGAATCAAAGATTTTGTAGGAGTTTGAAAGAGATCAGCAGTAGGAACGTTGAATCAACTTTCAGGCAACTGTCAAAGGGCATTATACTTACAAAAAAAATTCAGTTTAAGTAAAATTGTATCATCTGACACATTAAGTTACAATAAGTTTGGATCTTGAAATTTATTGTCTTCACTCATTTGTTTCTTTCTAATCTGTTCATTCATGTTGGCTTTATGGTTTAGAAAAGCTGTAAACATTTATAAACTAGTTTTATCACTGGGCACATGTCATTACATTATGAATTATAAACACATAATCATATTATGTTCAAATATACTAAAGGCTATGTTGCGTAATGTGCAAGTCTAATAAAATCATATGTAAGAATGATGTAATCATCAATTATAATAATATACAGTAAAAACAATTAAAATCAACACTGGGATATGCTTGAGAATATTTTTCTTTCTGAATGGTCTTCCTGAGTGGTTCTAGGCTAAAGGCGTGGGCAGGGAAGATGAAGTGACTGGAAAAGAGGAAGGCAAGAAAGGGAACAGTGAGTATGACAGTGAGCCTAGGGTGAGAGCCGCAAGGAAAGGGGGAAGGGAGAAATACAGAGTGGAAGGCGCTGCCTCTGCTCCTGTCCAGGGTCCTGACCATTGCTGAGCCCCACTCCTGCTCCCTGTGGTCTAGGCCCGGGACAGCTCTCGAAGTCATCACAGGCTTTGGAGAAAACGTTGGAATTCAGAGGACCTGGGTTTGCTACCTAATTCTAACATATACCAAGTGTGGTTCTGGGCAAATTCTTTAATGCTCTGTGCATTCCTGGCAATTTAAATGAGATACAAAATAGATAACTAATAAGAAACTTCTGTATAGAACAGGCAATTCTACTCAAGACTTTGTATTGGCCTACATATGGGGAAAGAATCTAAAAAAGAGTGGATCTATGTATATATATAAATGATTCACTTTGTTCTCTACCTGAAATAACACAACATTGTAAATCAACTATACTCCAATATAATTTTTTTAAGAGATAATGCATATAAGCACACTTCGCAATCTGTAAAGGGCAATTTGAATGTGAACAATTGTTTTGCCAATAAAAGGGCTGCCTCTGTTTTCCTATAATGCTCTGGGATTCAGGGCAGGGAGAGACAAATCTGCATCTCCAAGTCCCCTTCTGCATTCAGAAAAATCCATAAATGTGCATTTGCTTTCACTATGATACATGCAATTCCTTGACCTGTTTGATATTCAGGCATCGTCCATATGCCAATAATGCAATTACAGAGAAGCATACTATGCCATTTAAAAGCTATTTTTCTAATATAGGTTAGAGACCAGCTGAAATGGAAAAATATAACACACTAAGCAGGTTCTAATGTAAGTTCATGACCTAGAGAAACATTTGCATTTGAAAAAAGGCTTCTCTCAGTAATTGTATTTCATTAATTTATAAGTACCTACAATGTGCTAGGGTTTCCCTGGGAGCTCAGTTGGTAAAGAATCTGCCTGCAGTGCAGGAGACCCGGGTTCAGTCCCTGGGTCGGGAAGGTTCCCTGGAGAAGGAAATGGCAACCCACTCCAGTATTCTAGCCTGGAAAATGCTATGGACAGAGGAGCCTGGCTGGCTATAGTCCATGGGGTCACAAGAGTTAGACACAACTTAACAACTAAACCACCACAACAATGTGGGCTTGGTCCTACTAATGTTTGTTAAAAATAAATTTAGTGAAACTGATGCTTGGTTCCCATTGGTCACTATCATCAGAACCCAGGCTGCCTCCAAAGATGGCTCTTCTCTACCAAAACCGGTGGGATTGTGTTACAGAGGAGAGCCAATTTTGACTCCATGTTGGATCTGTTTCTTTTACTTTAACTTTTGCTTCCCATTGTTTTTGTTCACTAATAGGATACTGTTCATACATAATGGTCTGCCTCAGGGAACCTTGCCCCTCTGCCTGAATGTTAAACCAAAATGCTTTTGTTCAGGATCCTGTCCACCTATGGATGACTACAGGAAGGAAGTTTAAACAGAACTACCATATAACCCAGTAATTCTGCAGGAGGAGAGGGGTGATAGAGGATGAGATGGTTGGATGGCATCACCAACTCAATGGACATGAGTTTGGGTGAACTCCGGGAGTTGGTGACGGACAGGGAAGCATGGTGTGCTGCGGTTCATGGGGTCAAAAAGAGTCGGACATGACTGAGTGACTGAACTGAACTGAAAGCTATGGTTTTTCCAGTAGTCATGTGCGGATGGGAGAGTTGGACCATAAAGAAGGCTGAGAGCCAAAGAATTGAAGCTTTCAAATTGTGGTGCTGGAGAAGACTCTTGAGAGTCCCTTGGACAGCAAGAAGATCAAATCAGTCAATCCTAAAGGAAAGCAACCCTGAATATTAATTGGAAAGACTGATGCTGAACCTGAAGCTCTAATACTTTGGCCACCTGATGCAAAGAGCCAACTCATCGGAAAAGCCCCTGATGCTGGGAAAGACTGAAGGCAGTAGGAGAAGGTGGCGACAGAGGATGAGATGGTTGGATGGAATCACTAACTCAACAGACATGAGTTTGAGCAACCTCTTGGAGATAGTGAAGGACAGAGAAGTCTGGTGTGCTGCAGTTCATAGAGTCACAAAGAGTTGGACAAGACTTAGCAACTGAACAACAAGAACAAGGATATATACCCAAAAGAATTGAAAACAGATGTTCAAAGAAATGCTTGTGCATATATGTTCACAACAGTGCTATTCGCAATGCCCCAAAGATAAAAACAACCCAGAGAGATGGTCACATAAACGAAATGCAGTCTCTCCAATGAATGGCATATCATTCAGCCATAAAAAGGAATGAAGTCCTGACATACACTACAAGGGGGATGAACCTTGAAAACAGCATGCTAAGTGAAAGAAGCCAGACATGAAAGGTCACAGACTGTATATGTCTGACATGAAATATAAAAAATAGGTAAACCCTCAACTTTAAAAAATTTGTTACCAGTCCCTCCAGCAACAGAACTTGAAGTGCTATGAGAGAAGAAAGTTATTCCCCAATCATTTCTCCATGAGGTTCTCCTGTTACAAGAGTCTCTCTCTCATGGAGAGCCAATTCAGACACTGGTCTCCTAGGTGCAAATAATGTTGCATTTGGTCCCCAACCAAGAAGCAGCAGACTCCACTAGTGCTAGAGGAAAAAGCTGAGACCTCTTCCTGCCAAAGGGACTTTCAGAGACACTTTTTCTACACTTGACTTCGGGATAACCTGCTGAATTTAGAACCAAATCCCTGCATAAAATGCGACTCTTCCATAGGCTTGTTCCGGGTACACAATGCATAAGAATTTAAAAACCATATCCCACCTACTGCCCTCAAAGAAGTTAAAGATGGCTTGTAATTAAAATATTTATCCAATAGGCAGTTAAGAATAAAAAAGAACCAAATATAGAAAAATGTATTCCAGGAAATCATATCAAGGATTTTACCCATTGATGAAACATCACATTTGAGCACAGGACTTGCCAGCTTGTAATTGGAAGGACAAGTTATCAGAACTTTGTTAATGTAAAAGATGAGCTGCCTAGGATCCTTCTACAAAGAACACAGCAATAAAATATATATGTGTGTCTTTTTAAAAAAGCTTTGGATTTTTCAAGGGGTGGTTTATTATTATTGTTACAAATTGGCACCGCTTCCTCAAGAGCTTTGGCATCCTACACTCCTGCCAATCTAGAGCCTTTCTTTCCTTCACCTCATTTCAAATTCTTGCTCATGGAAACTTTTGAGTTATATGAGCAAATGGAAATAGTGATGCTGCAAACTGGTCCAACCAGGAAGAGTCAGCCTATAAACTTGGGCAAACTGAATAGCCAGTCACACAGTAAGACCAAGTTTCACCCCCAGAAACTGAACACTCTGATTGATTATTAACTAGATTTGCCTTATGACTGAGGGACCTCTGTTGCTGCTGCTACTGCTAAGTTGCTTCAGTCGTGTCTGACTCTGTGTGACCCCATAGACGGCAGCCCACCAGGCTCCTCCGTCCTTGGGATTCTCCAGGCAAGAATATTGGAGTGGGTTGCCATTTCCTTCTCCAATGCATGCCTGCACGCTATGTCGCCTCGGTCATGTCCCACTCTGTGTGACGCTATGGACAGCAGCCCTCCAGGCTCCTCCATCCACAGGATTCT
This sequence comes from Oryx dammah, assembly GCF_014754425.2. NCBI lineage: Eukaryota > Metazoa > Chordata > Mammalia > Artiodactyla > Bovidae > Oryx > Oryx dammah. Next base: position 45,976,111 of record NW_024070196.1, on the reverse strand, counting down.
CCAGGCACCTCTAGGTGTTCAAAAATACATATTTGAGTTTAGGTCTAAATGTCTTTTGTTCACATTGTGTTACATCTATTATCATAGAAAACAGATAAAATTCCTTTCCCACCTCATTATTTCTGATATATATATATATTTTTGGCCATGCTGTGAAGCATGCAGGATCTTAATTGCATAACCAGGCACTGAACCTTTGTCCCCTGCAGTGGAAGCGTGGAATCTTAACCACTAGACCACCAGGGAAGTTCCTGGATGTTTCAGATATTTTTAAGTTAGCCTTTTATTTTATAACTAACAGGCAGTATTATATTAGTTTCAAATGTATAGCATAGTGATTTGATATTTTTATACGTCATGAAATAATCACTGCAACAGGATTGGTTATGGTTTGTCATGACACAAAATTCTTACGGCATTGCCAACTCTATTCCCTATGTGCACATCACATCCCTGTGACTTAGTTATTTTATATTTTATAACTGGATGCTTGTATCTCATCTCCTTCATCTATTGCATCAAGCCTCCAAACCCCCACCCTTCTGGCAACCACCCATTTGTTCTCTGTGTCTGTGAGTCTCTTTTTATTTTGTTGTTTGTTCGTTTATTTTTTGAATGTTATATATAAGTGAAATCATACAGTATTTGTCTTCCCCTAACTGACTTACTTCACTTAGTAGGTCCATCCATCTTGCCACAGATGACAAGGTTTCATTCTTTATTTTGGCTGAGTAATATTTCATTGTGTGTGTACCACATCTTCTTTATCCATCCATCTGTTGATGGGTACTTCATTAACTTTTTAGATTGCAGTAAAACACACACATTCTTCAGTTTTAAGAAGTTAACGAAGTTTCCATCAATAGATGGATGGATAGAGAAGATTTTTAGCCTGAAGTAAAATGCACACATGCTTCCCAGGTAGTGCTAGTGGTAAAGATCCTGCCTGAGGCAGGAGACATAAGGGACACAAGTTTGATCCCTGAGTTGGGAAGATCCCCTGGAGAAGGAATGGCAACCCACTCCGGTATTCTTGCCTGGAGAATCCCATGGGAAGAGGAGACTGGCAGGCTATAGTCCACAGGGTCGCAAAGAACTGGACATGACTGAAGCAACTTAGGACACACACAAAACACACACATACACACAAAATCGCACAAATCATAGGTGTACAGCTCTGGTACTTTTTACAAAGTGCAAATATCAGCACACTCATAGCTCAGATCAAGACACAGAACTTTTCAGTAGCTCCAAAATTTCTCTCCTGCCTTCTCCCAATCAAGATTCTCCCAAAAGGTAACCTAATTGTTTTGCCTGCCTGCTAACTTTATATAAATGAATACAAATAATTGACAGAAATAGGGGTGTGTATGAGAGAAAGAGAGATAGGGAGGGAGGGAGAGGCATGAAGAGAGAGAGGGAAAATGGTTTCTGGGACTGGAGGGGAGTTCTTACCCATAGACATTATTTTTGATCAAAAAATCACCCCGTGGTTACTGCCTTCAGAAATGAAGGTGTTCCCAGAATAGGTTGACACTTTTAGTTCCTATACTTAATAATGATTGACTCAATTTATCTCAAAATAGAAGCTCAAGAAGAAAGAGCAAACTCTTGCTTGATTTTATGAATCCTCCTCTGGGAGTGGTTCCCAGAACGGCTTGAGAATTCTATTTAAGCATCAAAAAATTCACAATCAGTGGAACCCTCCTACACCATTGATGGGGATGTAAATTGGTACAGCCACTATGGAAAATAATATCAATGTTCCTCAAAAACTAAAAATAGAACTACCAGATGACCCAGCAATTTCATTCCTATATATTCGAATAAAACTATACTTCAAACAGATACATGCACCCCAAACGTTCATAGCAGCACTATTCACAATAGCCAAGACAAGGAAGCAACCTAAATATCCATGGACAGATGAGTGGATAAAGAAAGATGTGGTCTACATATACAATGGAATAAGAAAGAATGAAATAAAGCCATTTTAGCAACGTGGATGGACCTAGAAAATATCATACTAGGTGAAGTAAGTCAGAAAGAGAAAGAAAAATACCCCATGATACCACTTATATGTGGAATCTGAACTACACACAAACCAAAATATCTATGAAATAAAGACAGACTCATAGACTTATGGTTGCCAAGGGGGACAGTGAGGGATGGGGATGGACTGGGAATTTGGAATTAGCAGAGGCACACCAGCATATATAGGATGGATAGACAAGGTACTGTATAACACAGGGAACTCTATTCAATATCCCACAAGAAACCATAATGGAAAAGAATATGAAAAAGAATATATATGTATAACTGAGTCACTTTGCTGTACAGAAGAAATTAATACAACATTGTAACTTAACTATACCTGAATTAAATTTTAAAAAATTCACAAGCATGCCCCAATTACATGATTGTATGTGGACTTTCATTTATTTGGGCTATTTATGAATTGGCTGGTTTTGGCAATAATCTATCCCCCAGTCCATCTCCACTACTGGAGTCCAATATGATAGCCACCAGCCACATTTGGCTGTTTAATTTTGAAGTTTACTAAAATCAAATAAAATTCCAGAATAGAGCTTAATTACCCTCCTCTTGAATATGGACTGGGCTTAGAGACTTGCTTCCAGAGAATGCATTTCAGAATATGCTTAGAGAAGAACAGTAACTTTGCAGTGGAAGAACCTGGAAGACACCATCTTAACCAAGAGATCAAGGTCACATCACAGTCACATTGTGAGAACATCATCATATTGACATCATAAGCCCCTTGATGTGATGAAATAAGAAAGGTACTTCATATCTGTTGCACTTTCTCCAAAAACCTATAATGCCAACCTAATCGTGAGAAAATCCCAAACTGGGGATATTCTGAGATTCTGAGAAACTGTCAGGAATCTGAGCAGACTAAGAAGCAGGATGACTGGATGCAGTTGTGGAGTCCTGAGTGGGATCCTGGAACAGAGCAATGGGATACTAACCAAGGCAGTCTGTGCCTAGTTGTAGCTACAAATGATGTCAGCTGTAGTTGTGTCTTTGCAAATGTTGGAATAGGTCCATGGAGTACTCCAGGGCAGATAAGAGAGTATGGTTTACCTTACTGACTTTGCTCCTAAAAGTTTTGCCTTCTGCCTCTGTAAGTGACATTCCTAGGGGTAGACTTATCTTCCATGAATCCCATTTGACACTGGTGATGCAGGTTATAGGATGCTGGACTAGGAAGAAGTAATCACATCCAAAGTATGAAGTTAGTGGAGATACAGAAAAAGCAGATTGAGACTTGAGCTCGGAGCCCCCCAGCCCCCCCACCAGCCAGCTGTATTGCTGTCAGCAAATTACTTAACCTCTTCGTTTCCCTGCCTCATCTGTAGAAATGAGCATCATGACCCATATACCCTTGCAAGGTTATTGGGAAGATTGAAATAAACAGCTCATGTGAAAGATCCCGGTAGACATGATAAAGAAAACAAGTGTAAGTTTCTGATGTCCCTGTGCAGAATTCTCATTCCTGGCTGTATAACACATATGGTGTATCTCAAATTTGCAAAAGAAAATCTTTTCCTATCACAAATTCCCCAGCCTCAGGGAAGAGAGGAAGCATCCTGATTTCTTTGGATGGAGGAAATGAAATCACCTCCCTGTCTGGCATGGAGAAGTCATTAGAGGGTCCATGTCTGTGCTCCAGGCTAAGCCCAGATCATTTTTTAAACTTCCCCTTTTGTTCAGGCTGGACTCAAGGTGAGAGTCTTGCTAGTTTCAAGCATATTTGCTCTTACTCTGTTTCTCTCCAGATCAGATATCAACAAATCCATTTTCACTCATGCAGGATCACTAGCCTCCAAGAGCTGACAAAAGCAAAATGCATGCCTGTAGAATCCTTCCATGTGGAGGGGAAAGCCTCAGGATTTCTCAGGATTATACGAGGGAGATTATTCAAAATGGCATCATATGAGTGAAATTGCCCCCAAATGTATTATGTGACCCAAGTCATCTAAATAGTCATCCGCATTTAAAACTGGGAAATTAAACATTTAAAAATGAATATTTACATTTTGTGGTGAGAAAAATTAGACACTTTGACAATCCTGGGTCTACATTTCCATATGGCCACACTTAGTCATTAACATCCATGCTTCTTTTTTATATTTAGTCCTAAGTGTCCTTATTCATCCCTGAGCTCCTCAGGAAGCTGCAGCTCAGAGAGATCAGATGACTTAAGGGAGCTCACACTGCTGGTTCGTGTCAGAGCCTGAACCTCCATCCATGCATTCAGAGCCCATCCTCTGCACCTGCCACCCTCTCCCCTCCCAAGCAGGAGACTAAGGCTGCACGCACATTAGTACACACTACTGTGAAAGCATCCCATCTGTGCCACCCTGCAAGCCGGAGTCTACACACTTGAGCTTTTGAATGTCTTTGCTATAGTAAGCAAGCACATTTTCCAAAGTGGAAAAATAGATTTTACAGGATTTGCATCAATAGAGTGAGTCACGAGCGTTACAGGCAGCTGAGAACCCAACTGATTTTCCATGCTCTCGAGTCAAGGGCGGTGACAAACTTGGCTTCTCCCTCCCATTCTTCTTCTATCTTGTTGTCAAGAGATCATGTGGGGGCCACCATGCTGTAGTACCAAGTAAGGAGGGGGCCATGCAGGGTGAGCCTGAGGGGTGATAAAAGGGGAGGACGTGCCTGTGACCCTGCAGACTCTCTGCAGCTGGTTGTCATTTACCTTCTGTGACCTTCTTAGACCAGGCATCAGCAAACCATGCCCCACAAGCCAAATCCAGCTTGCCTCCTGTTTTTGTGAATAAAAGTTTTGTTGGAACACAGTCATGCTAACTCATTTACAAAATGATTTTTTTTCAGAAGCAGTTCAATTGTGCATGGCAGTGCATGGTGTCTAGGACGCAGAGATGCCGTCATGTCCAGTGGAATGAGATCCAGGACACCGGAGATTCATGAACAGTGAGCGGAATATACGCATATTCTCCCCAAAGATCTATAATGACAGAGATTTTGTAAATATATACACACCTATTGTTGAATGTATTTTTTTGTTGTTTCCTCCTTATTTCCCTTTACCATTAACCCTTGAACAATTCAGGGTTGGGGCACTGACCCTCCATGCCATGGAAAATCCACACGGAAATGATAGTTGTCCTTCCTTACACACATTCCCTCCATATCCACATGGTTCAGACTCCTGTTGCTCAAGAAGCTATACAGTATTCTCTGAATGTTACAGAGAGAAATAAAGAAGGAAATAGAGATTTCTAGAAAATGTGGTCAGGGAAAATGGCTCTGCGAAGAGGTGTCTAAGCAGAGACCTAAACGCAGTGAGGGAGCAGGGTGGACATCTTGGGGAAGGACATCCAAGCAGAAGTGATGAAATTGAGCAGGACTCTGTGGGACTCCTGGACACGGAAGCCTTCCTAATCAGGGAAGGGAGAGGATGCAGAGACAAGGGAGGAACAATCAAGAAACAATAGTGCGCTCCATCCTCAAGGAAATCAGTTCTGAGTATTCATTAGAAGGACTGATGTTGAACCTGAAGCTCCAATATTTTGGCCACCTGATGTGAAGAACTGACTCACTGGCAAAGACCCTGATGGCGAGAAAGATTGGAGACAGGAGAAGAAGGGGACAACAAAGAATAAGATGGTTGGATGGCATCACTGACTCAATGGACATGAATTTGAGCAAGCTTCTGGAGATGGTGAAGGACAGGGAAGCCTGGTGTGCCACAGTCCATGAGGTCACAAAGAGTCAGACACGACTGAGCGATAGAATGATGAGTGCAGCCTTGGGACAAGGTCCTGGTTCCCCTGCAAGGGATCAGTTCAGTTCAGTCACTCAGTTGCTTGCTGCTGAGAAGAAGAGCTATGACCAAACTAGACAGCATATTAAGAAGCAGAGACATTACTTTGCCAACAAAGGTCTTTCTAGTCAAAGCTATGGTTTTTCAAGTAGTTGTGTATGGATGTGAGAGCTGGACTATAAAGAAAGCTACGCGCTGAAGAACTGATGCTTTTGAACTTTGGTGTTAGAGAAGACTCTTGAGAGTTCCTTGGACTGCATGGAGATCAAACCAGTCCATCCTAAAGGAAATCATTCCTGAATATTCATTGGAACATCCTTCAAGGGATACACACAATATCTTTGAGCTCTTTCACAGATACTGAAACCCCAGCAAATGGAAGATGTTAACATTCTTCATTCCAGAGAAGATCACAATTTGATAACCTCAAGAAGTTCATCGAGAGACCACCTGAGGCCAGATTAAAGAAGTGCTGGCCTTGCACACATCCTGATCCTCATCAGCAAATGTGAAAGTGAAAACGAAGTTGCTCAGTCGTGTCCGACTCTTTGTGACCCCATGGACTGTAGCCTACCAGGCTCCTCCATCCAAGGGATTTTCCAGGCAAGAATACTGAAGTGGGTTGCCATTTCCTTATCCAGGAGATTTTCCTGGCCCAGGGATTGAACTCAGATCTCCTGCATTGTAGGCAGACGCTTTACCATCTGAGCCACCAGGGAAGTCCTCCTTATCAGCAAGCCTGTCCTTAAATCATTGTTATAAAATTCCCCACAAAATCCCTCTGGGATTTTGGGATACAGTTTTGAGCCATTAGCCCTACGGTGGCCCTCTTTTTCTGACAAAACAATAAAAGTATTCTTTTCTACTTTGCCCTAAACTCTGTCTCCAAGATCCAATTTGGCACCAGTGCACAGAGGCTGAGCTTTCAGCAACAGTGCCTGCAAGTGAAGAGTCCCCAAGAGCAGCACCAGGACAGACAATAGGGAAAGTGTTGACAGCCAGGCAGCCAGGTGTAGACTATGGCAGGAGCTGGGGTTTTACTCAAAGGTTGATGGAAAGTCTTAAAGGGTTGAGAACCAGGGAGTGGCAACATCTGCCACAGGTTTAGAAGGCTCACCCAGAAAAGGATGAACAGGGAAGAATGGGAAGTGGGGGTTAAGGGAGGGACCAGGTAGACCCACTGGAGGTTAGTGCATTTGGTCAGAGATAAGAGGGTGGGCTGATTTAGGGATGAAGATAGAGGAAGTGAGCAGGGGCTGCAGGATGGTCAGGGACCCCAGCACAGGCACATTTTCCATGAAGCCAAGTCTCTAAACTTCAAACCACGGCCATCAATTCTTCATCCAAACCTGGCAACAATTTTCATCATAGGGTATCTGCTTAATCCCTTGCTTTTGAAAACACACATAATCCTGTTGCTGAAAAAGAAAATAGCAAATTGAATTTGAGAACAGAGGGTGGTGGAAGAAGAAGAGTTCTTGAACTTCATGTTCTCAAAGAATTATTAGAGGAATAATCCTGTTGTCAGAAAGGATTCACTCTGCATGACAATCACATTCTAAAACCCCAATCACCAGGCCCAAATAGATGTCTGCTCTCCATAGCTTCCTTGTGACTCCAGAGCATAATTTGACTTCATTAATGCTATTTGATCTCGAAGACAATGAGTTTCATCCACTGGGACCCCAGGGTTTCCTATGGGATTTTTTTTTTTAAAGGGAAATAGCCTTTCTGTTGTTAAGTAGGAACAAAACTGATTTATAAAGATGCTTCAAAAGAAGGGGAAAACATAGTCTGCTCTGTTATTATTCTTTATTAATCTGTTAAAACACCCCTGTGAAGCTGGGTACTTGGTGTTTGGACCTTGAGCCATCACAGATCTGTGAGAGGGCATGGACTAGTGAACCTATCATTTCTTCACATATAGAATGGAGTTGATGCCATCTCCCTTTTTCATCACTCAGGGTGTTGATGATGAAATGAGGATATGTCTGACTGTCTTTCTACAGTACCTGGATCCTTTCTACAGGCCCTAAAGACCCTGTGTTTAGTCTTCAGTACTCTCTGTAAGTCTGTAAGGCTCAGGCTGAAAGATGGAAAACCACATTTCCCAGCCTCCCCAGTAGAGGAGGTACTGGAAGGAAGTGGCAAGTAGGGGTGAAATTTGCTCAGTCCTATCTGACTCTTTGCAACCCCATGGACTATACAGTCCATGGAATTCTCCAGGCCAGAACACTGGAATGGGTAGCCTATCCCTTCTCCAGGGGATCTTCCCAACCCAGGAATCGAACAGGGGTCTCCTGCATTGCAGGCGGATTCTTTACCAGCTGAGCTACCAGGGAAGCCTGGATAAATATGAAGGCAAAATATAACTGCAAAAATGAGTTATTTTCTTTGAAGACCTATAGACATGAAGATAGAGAGCAGAGGCATTAAATACACAGTGTAACAAATACAAATACATATGTCATATACAGTAAAATATCTGCCTGCAAGAGCCTCAAGAAATGCAGGTTCGGTCCCTGGGTCAGAAAGATCCCCTGCAGAAGGCAATGGCACCCCACTCCAGTATTCTTGCCTGGAGAATCCCATGGACAGAGGAGCCTGCAGGCTACAGTCCATGGGGTCACAAAGAGCTGGACACGACCGAAGCAACTTAGCACATACATCATATACTAATATACTTTTGTATATTCTATATAATTTTTCTTTTGAAAGTAATAAAATTCATTACAGAGAATTTAAGAGATCTTGAAATGATAGAAAAGAAAAATCAGCTGTATTGTCCCCACTTAGAAATACCACTCTCCACTTTATGTTGTACTCACTGTCCGCAATTTTTTCTCTCAGATAGTTATTACTAAATACTCATGTCTTTTTATTTTTGCAAAATTAAGACTATATTGCATGCGGTGTTTCAAAACTTACAGTGTTGCAATGATTTTCGTAAGCCACAAACTATTCTCCTAAAATAGAATTTGTAATATCTGCAGCCTGCATCAGGGTCACGCTGCCTGCTGGCTCCGTGGTCTGAAAGGGTAACAGCAGAGAGCACAATGGTGGCCATATAGGGGCCCTGGGAACTTCCCTGGTGGTCCAGTGGCAAAGAATCTTTCTTCCAATGCAGGGGACACAGGTCAAATCCCTGGTCGGGGAACTAAGATCCCACATATCGCCGGGCAACTAACCCATACACCGCAACTACCGAGCCTGCTTGCCACAACTAGAGAGAAGCCCTATGCAGTAACAAAGATCCAGCACACGGAAACTGACGACTGATGCAACCAAAATAAATAAACAAATAAAATTTTTAAAAAGGTTTCAAGCAATTCCGAACTTTAAAAAACAAAACAAACAAACAAACAAAACCAGAATAACCATCAAATATCGTATCAATAGCAGAAAAGGGACATATTATTTTAAAAGCCCTATGAAAAAGCCTTCTTTCAAGCTAACGACCCCTATCTCTGTATTAGCAATAGATGTCACTTTATCACCAGCACAGGCATGTGAGAGCATGACTGTTTTAATTCTTTTATACAGGTGTCAAAATGTTATACTCTATGTCATCATTCTTCTCTAGTTTATGATATTGTAGCAAAACAAAAAGCCACAGGATTTGGGGTTCATCAAAAAGGACTTAGTTCTGTTCTCAACACAGTGACTTGGTGGGAAGAAGAAAATTCCCCAAAGCTTGTGTAAATAAATAAATAAGCAGCACAAACACAGAACAGCTTTAGTATGACACCTTCTCCTGGAACAGAGTCTGATCCCCTCCCAGGACACACCTGAGTCACTCCTGTTTCTTTCTGTTGACTTTCTTTCTTCAGGCAAAGATTAAGAAACCATGAGCATCCTTTTTTTTTGTTTTTGGTTTTTTTTTTTTTTTGCCTCAAAAGCAATCTCCTTTAGGGATAAAATTAAGTTGATTATGTCCATAAGAATGATGGTTAGTTAGAGTCTGCTGCTGCTGCTGCTAAGTCACTTCAGTCGTATCCGACTCTGTGCGACCCCATAGATAGCAGCCCACCAGGCTCCCCCTGGTGGGCTGGGATTCTCCAGTCAAGAACACTGGAGTGGGTTGCCATTTCCTTCTCCAATGCATGAAAGTGAAAAGTGAAAGTGAAGTTGCTCAGTCATGTCCAACTTCGCGATCCCATGGACTGCAGCCCACCAGGCTCCTCCGTCCATGGGATTTTCCAAGCAAGAGTACTGGAGTAGGGTGCCGTTGCCTTCTCCAAGTTAGAGTCTACTGGCTGAATAAGATCTGTGGATCTCTTAGTCCACAGCATTTTTTATTTGCTTCTTTTTTTTTTTTTTTGGCTGCACTGGGTCTTGATTGCTATGCAGGCTTTCTCTAGTTCTGGGGAACAGGGGCTGCTTTTCCTTGCACTGAATAGTGGCTTCTTTTGTTAAGGAGCATGGGTTTAGCAGCTGTGGTTCATGGGCTTAGTTGTTCTGCACCATGTGAGATCCTCCCGGGCTAAGGATCTCACTCTTAACCACTGGACCACCGGGGGAGAACCTGTTGGTTTTTTTGAGCTATTTGCCAACCCTTCACAAGTCAAAACAATTCACATAAAAATCTGAATTTGTGTCTTCTCCTGAAAAATTGGAAGTGCTGGCACCTGTGGTGGGTTGAAGGAATAAGGAGCCAGCCCTCTGAAAAGCGATACCCATCCTCTGATTTACTCCGACTTCCACTAATCTCTATTGTCCCCCCAGTGCTGAGAATGAAGAGAGGACCAGCGGTTATGTATCATCACACTTGTGCTGTTATCTTTCTCATGTTATGGAAACATTTCCCTACATCCATACTTTCACAAAGATGAGGAAAATGAAACGCAGACTGGAGATTATTTCTTGTGTCTGAATATCTTCTGTGATATTCTTTCTGTGTCTTCTCTATTATATTTTTTGAATGAAGATGTTTCTGTTTTTCTCTTATAGAGCAAAACTCTCAGGATGGTTAAGGCTCTTTATAATGAAGACAATCAAAAATACTTTTTAAAGTATATGTACATTCCTATGTGGGGCTTCCCTTGTGGCTCAGTGGGAAAGAATCTGCCTGCAAATGCAGGAGACACGGGTTCAATCCCTGGGTCAGGACGATCCCCTGCAGAAGGAAAAGGCAACCCACTCCAGGGTTCTTACCCGGGGAAATCTCAGGGACAGAGGAGCCTGGCTGGCTACAGTCTGTGGGGTTGCAAAAGAGTCAGCTATGACTTAGCAGCTAAACAACAATAACATTCCTATGTAAAGACTTTTCCAAACTTCGAGTTTCTTCCTTATTACTTAGTTTTCCAGTGAAATGATGGGAGGAAAAATCTCTTGACCACAGTTGTGTGGACACCCCTGATTTATTAGTATAAAATTCAGTGGTAATATGGAGACCAAAGGCAGATGGTTTTCTCACCATCATATTTTAACACCTTGTTAGCAGACTTAGTATAATATTAATCAAAGGTCTACATTTCATGTTAACATTGGCTGCAGAAATTGCTTTCCAAAAGCTTTCCATGGGGAGGCCTTGGGACTTAATAAAACCCAACAGAAGCAATCATGGCCTGCCAACAAGGTGTGGAAGATTACATCGTTCCCCACTGCAGGAGGGAAATGAAAAGCCTGATTTACTCTCTCAAGTCAACGGGGAGGATTCAAGATGTGGCCACATTGTTAGCTGTTCCCAACTGGTTCTCACCAACTCTCTCCCAATACTGGAGGATCTCTGAGAAAACATGATCACAGAAAACTGCTCAAGCTGCTTCCTCCTCTCAAGCATCCTATTGATTTTCTTCCCAGTGAAGACAGACAAAAGAAACTCACTATATTTCAGAAATACTCATTTAAGTTGCAGGAGTTTTCCACTGAGAAAGACCCAATGCCTCTCTTAGAGCTCCTTCTTTCTACTAAATAACTGTTTATTCTGCTGTTGATGGTGCCCAGATCTTTCTGCTTGGGGCTCAGGATAATCTTACCTTTTAAAGTATTTATTTTATTTATTTGGCTGTACCAGGCCTTAGTTGCAACATACGGGATCCTTAGTTGCAGCATTCAAACTCTGAGTTGTGGCATGTAGGATCTAGTTCCCTGACCAGGAATTGAACCTAGGCCCTTGCATTGGAAACAAGGAGTCTTAGCCACTGAACCACTAGGGAAGTCCCAGGACAATCATATCTTAGGTAGTAGCCACCATGAGCAGAATCACTTGCTCTGGTCACCCTTCGATAATTGGCCAGTATCTAAAAACTATCAAAGACTAAAAACCACTCTTCTTCAAAGATTGAATGGAAGTAACAGAAGAAGAAAAGTCTGTGACTGGTTTCATTTGTGTCATGAAATGAAGGATTTGACTGTGAGTCATAGACATTCTGCAACGTGGAAGATACAAAGAACAAAGTGGACGGAGGCAGGGTGCTGAGATCCATTCTGCTGCTGCTGCTAAGTCGCTTCAGTCATATCCGACTCTGTGCGACCTCATAGACGGCAGCCCACCAGGCTCCCCCGTCCCTGGGATTCTTCTCCAGGCAAGATCACTGGAGTGGGTTGTCATTTCCTTCTCCAATGCAGGAAAGTGAAAAGTGAAAGGGAAGTCACTGTCACGTCCAACTCTTAGCGACCCCATGGACTGCAGCCTACCAGGCTCCTCTGTCCATGGGATTTTCCAGGCAAGAGTACTGGAGTGGGGTGCCATTGCCTTTTCTGGAGATCCATTCTAGATCTCTATAATGTCTGGTTTCCTTTTTTGCCACCTCTTCCTGGTTTTTCTCCTATTTCAGTTCCACAGATGAAGCAAAGAATGTGATCTCTCATCAATTAGACTACAGAATGTTTTCAAATGTTCTTTTTTATCACTTCCATGAAACTTCCCTTAAGATTCTGTTCACATCCATCTCACCTTTAGGACTTTGACTCAGGTAAGAACCCTCTTGGGAGACCAACTCTTGGTTGGCAGCTGTGTGGTGAGACATCTCTCGGAGGACTTTTGCAAAATTGACTGGATGCTGATGATTCTACGAAAGTATTTCTGGGAAAATTTATACATCTGTGCTAATAATTTCATTTCCCCTTTAATTAATTAGTTGAACAATCCTAGGAAACTTGTAAGAAGTGCTGACTGAGTACATTTTATTCAATGTGATTCCCATTGTGGAGAGGACTGGCTATTGGATATTTTGTCACTTTCTGTAAAACTAAACCAAGAGTCAGCATCTTCAAATCCGAATAAAAATCCCCTCTGATAGATGGTCCAAGCAGACACCTGATGCCCAGCCTGGGGGAAAGCATGTGAAAACTTGGCCTTATTTACCTGTTGCTACAACGAAGAGATGAAACAGCACACATGGGCAAAGTAATTCAGATGCTTCACAAAACCAATCAAGCTATAACTTAGATGTGGGCTAGAGGAAGAGAAAGGGGCTATATGCATGTTTATTCTGTACCAGGGAAGGTGTCTTCTGCCTCAATTGCCACTTTACATCATGCCCATGTATGTTCTGCTTCTCTAGCTGAGCTTTCTAAGGACCTCCAACTCAATCCCCTGAAAAAGTTTCAGTGTAAAAGACATGCAAAGATAAAAGTGAAGATGCTCAGAAATCTTCCTTCCTCGAACAAAAACAAAAAGAGGAATCCAAGAGCACTGTATAATAGAGATGTCAATTTTCTGGTTTTGATAACTGTCGGTGGTTATAAATGGTATAATCTATTGGGGTAAGCTGGATAAAGACACAAGATGCAGAGGAAATTAACACAGAAACTGTGGGTAAAGTGTACACAGGAACTCTCTGTAATATTTTTGCACTGTTTATGTGAGTCTCAACTTACTGCAAAATAAAAAGGTTTTGAAAATTAAACTATAAAATGCAAGCAGAACATGGGCTGTTCTCTGCCAATTTGTCTGTGGTTTAATAAATAAACACCTAAGGCAGGGTATTAAGTTCCATAGGAGATTTAAAAGGTGTGCAAGAGGTAGCCTCTGCCCATGAGGACTTTATGGTCTGTCTGGGAAAAGAGAGTTCAGAAATACAGATGTTTAAAACTGGTACTTCAGTCATGTCTGATTCTTTGTGACCCTATGGACTGTAGTCTGCCAGACTCCTCTGTCCATGGGTTTCTCCAGGCTAGAACACTGGAGTGAGTTGCCATGCCCTCCTCCAGGGGATCTTCCCAACCCAGGGACTGAATCCACATCTCTTTATACCAAAATATATAACTAATGAGAATACAATGTCTACCACAGGTAACTTTACTTAATGCTCGGTGGTGACCTGAACGGGAAAAAGGGAGGAGATATATATGTATGACTGATTCATTTTGCTATACAGTAGAAACTAACACGACATTGTAAGGCAAACATACTCCAATAACAATGAAAACAAACAAAAAACGGGCCTTTCCTGGTGGTCCAGTGCTCAAGAATCCGCCTTGCAATGCAAGGGATACTGGTTCAATTCCTGGTCTGGGAAGAGCCCACATTCCTCAGAGCAACTAAGCCTGTGAGCCACGACTGCTGAAGCCCAAGGCCCTAGAGCCCGTACTCCATAACAAGAGAAGCCTCTGCAGTGAGAAGCCCACACACCACCACAAAGAGTAGGCCCCACTCAGCGCGACTAGAGACAGCCTCTGTGCAGCAAAGAAAGACCCAGCTCAACGCAAAAATAAAATTACAAAAATAAATAAATCTTAACAGAATAAAAACAAAAACGATGGCTTGCTGTACTGCGACCTCAGAGAAGGTGGTATTCAGGTGTCTTTCACTTCTGATCCCCAAATTACCTGACACAAAGTGATCACTGAGTCAAATTTAATTGAGTGAGGGATTAGATAGGAATGAATGAAGATGCTAAGGGTTTACATGGAATCACATGGATCAGAAATTACAAAAAGGAGATGACCAGAGTGGGATCTCCAGGTATGGAATTCTACCTAGGAAATAGAGTCTCTGCCAGTCAGCCAAGCAAGTCACATTTGTAGAGATAGTTTGGAACAGCCTGGGATCAGACAAGAGAGGGGCTTCAATGTCAGAAAGAGAATTTATATAACTTTGTCATTTTCCTAGGACCCCACAAAATATTTCCTATGATTTAATTAATGCATAATGTTTCTCACGTCATCTCTCCTGTCTGTGTTCATGTATACACATCCATAGGCACTCAGATGTTATACAATAAGGACTGTTAATTTAAAAAATAAACAAGTTTTGCTTAGTTTTTTTAAAATAATAAAATGCAAAAGTGATAATTTTGTTTTTCCTGCCAATTATATTTCTGAATTATTTTTCTTGTTTTATTGCTTTGGCAAAGACTGCTAGTCTAATGAATGGTGAATTATAGGGGGATGTCAGCCCTGGTGACTATAGTTGTGTACTTCCAATTCAAGGAGATATGTATTCTTGACCCCCCAAAATTCATAAATATAGTCAGGGAAGAAAGACACCAGAGGAAACTGAGCAGGGTCTGCAATATGTAAGCATTGCAATGGATCCCTCCAGTGTTGCAAAGACCTAGAGCATGCTTCAAGTAAGATTTCCAGTTAAAGGTAACTCCTTTTCTGCAAAAAAGACCTTGTAGTTACCTTATAGGATGTTATTCATACATGAACCACCTCCCCGAAAAGATATCAAATGGTCTAGCAGTTTCATTTAATGTTAGCAGTAAATTATGAAACACAAGCTTAAAAGAAATAGCTTCAACTGACAGGAGTGCATCCAGTAATTTCAGGTCCCATATTAATTACATGAATCATTAAATCCTTGTTAAAGGAGTTTCCAAGGCATGAGTTGAACTGGGTAATGGGCTGTTTATGCTAATAACTGCTTCAGCACCTGTAAGATGTGTTCACTGGTATGATGCTAACACATGGCAGTGATATAAAAATCAATAGCACAGCCTCTCGTAAATAAAAACATAACAACTTAATGAAAACCCATGAAATTCACATCCTCTGAAGTAATTTTGGTTAGTGGGGATGGGAAGAGTGGGCAGTGTACAAAGTCTCAATTAAAAAAAACATTTAATGTGATAATCACATAAGCAGAATTAGCTTTGACACAAATTATCTCTTCCTTCCAAAAGTGATTTGATAAGTAAGTAAATTCATGAAATAAAATTAGCATATTAATCTATTTTCCATGACAACTATACAACTACAGTAAATTAGGACAAGATTTGTGTCTAAAATGTAACGGGAAATAATAATGGCAATAAAGATAATGAGAGTATTTTTTTTCAAAATAGTACTCTACTAAAACATGACATCTTAAAAGCTGTTGGAGAGCTGATAAGGAAATGGGCAACATTAACCCTGACACTAGGAATTAATATGGCAAGGTCATATTTTCATAACAAATCAGATTGTTGATTCTGCCTGTTTCATATAAAAGTTAGTGTTAGTCACTCAGGGTTGCCATTTCCTTCTCCAAGGGATTTCCCCCCAGGGATCGAACCTGCGTCTCCTGCATTGCAGGCAGATTCTTTACCATCTGAGCCACCAGGGAAGCCCCTGTTTCATATAAAAGTCAGTAGACAAATCACTGATTAAAAAGTATCGTTTGTCTTTTGTCTGCACTGGTCTTTGAAACTGGTTAGAAAAATGTACCCCATGGGACTTCCCTGGTGATCCAGTGGTTGTAAATCTACCTTCCATTGTGAGAGACTCAGGTTTGATCCCTAGTCAGGGAACTAAGATACCACATGCACTGGAGCAACTAAGCTTGTGCACAGCAAATACTGCGGAGCCCATGCGCCCCAGTGAAAGATCCCACACGCAGCAACAAAGATTTCATATGTTGGAAATAAGACACGATGCAGCCAAATAAACAAATAAATATTTTTAAAAAGAAGAAAGGAAAGTGTGCTCTAAACTTGATGGAACCTTCTGCACTGCCCAAGGTGCTGATTAGAAGACGGCCAAGGCCATTCCATTCTGCAGCAGTAGTTAATCCCTGAGTAGGTTTGCAGAAGCGCTTCCCAGGTGGCACAAGTGGTAAAGAACACGCCTGCCAATGCAGGAGACATAAGAGATGCAGGTTTGATCCCTGGGTCAGGAAGATCCCCTGGAGCAGGGCATGGCAATCCACTCCAGTATTCTTGCCTGGAAAATCCCATGAACAGAGAAGCCTGGTGGGCTACAGTCCATACAGTTTCAAAGAGTCAGACTTGACTGAATCAACAACACACACACAGATTTGAAGAAAATAAAGAAAAAAAAGGACAACATACGTTTGGCTAGCTCCACACTACAAGCATTTGATAAAATCTAACTAGCGCTAATATTACACTAATTAACACATATTGAATGCCTCTGTGTGCCAGCTTCTGTGCTGAATATTTTCCCAACATTTTCTCTTTAATATTGACAACAATTATTACCCCAATTTTAATATGTAGAATTTAAAAGTTAGGGGTTAAATAATTTGACCAAGTTATTTAAACTTTACAAAGTTGTAGTTCTGGAACATTAAACTGAACCTGTCTCTTCCCCAAGCTCTACACCAAGATGGGGAGGCCAAGGAAACAATACCTAAATGCAGTCAACTGGTGCTGGGATGTAGGAATATTGACAATGTCTGCAATTTTAGGACTCTGGGTTTATGACACCACAGTAAAAGTTCCATGGAGGAAAGCAATCCATAATCACCCCCATGGCCAGCAAACAGCTACTGTGGGCTAGCTCTGTTCCAAGTTGAGTGTATGAACAAGTGACAGTCTGTTAACCCCCTAACCTTGGGGAACACAAAGTTACACATGGACAAAAAGAGCAAATATATGTAATTACAAAGAACACCAGATACAGCAATTCTGATTTCAAATCCCCACTCTAACTCCTACTGGCTATGTAATCTTGGATAAGTCACAACTGATGTGAGCTTTAGTTTCCTCAGTTCATACCCACCTCCTAGGCCTTTTCCAGGCCCTAAAAATCATAATTCAGATTAAACACTTCTATAATGCCTAGCACATAGCAAGTGGTCAGAGAAAAATATCAGAAGTTACTATCATCCTGTCCCATTGTTCAAGTACCTTAAGTGACTCTCTTGAGTTAAAAAAAAAAAAAAAAAAACCACAAAACTGGCAGAGGGACTTCCCTGATGGCCTAGTGGTTGAGAGTCTGACTTCCAATGCTGGAGACACAGGTTCGATCCCTGGTGGGGGAACTAGGATCCCACAGGCTGTGGGGCAATTAAGCCTGTGCACTGCAACTATCGAGCCCTTGTGCTGCAACTAGAGAGCCTGTGTGCTACAACCACAGAGCCGCATGCTCTGGAACCCTCAGCACAATTAGAGAGAAGCCTGCATGCTGCAATAAAGCTTCCGCATGCTGCCTGAAAAGATAAATGCACCCCAGTGTTCACTGCAGCACTGTTTACAAAACATGGAAACAAACTAAATGCTCATCAACAGAGGAAGGGGCAAAGAAGATGTGGTACATATATACGATGGAATATCACTCGGCCACTGAAAAGAATGAAACAAGGCCATTTGTAGCCACGAGGACGGACCTAGAGAGTGCCATACAGAGTGAAGTAAGTCAGACAAAGAAGGAGAGATATCACATGACATCCCTTATCTGATGGATCTAAAAAAATGATACAGATGGACTTACAAAACTAAAAGAGACTCACAGACTTAGAAAATGAACTCATGGTTGCCGGTGGAGGGGAGGGGGATAGTTCTGGATATAGGGAACATCATGTATACATTGCTATATTTAAAATGGATAACCAACAAAAACCTATTGTACAGCACATGGAACTCTGCTTAGTGTTATGTGGCAGCCTGGATGGGAAGGGGGTTTGGGGGAGAATGGATGCATGTATATGGCTGAGTCCCTTCATTGTTCATCTAAAACTATCACAACATTGTTAACTGGCTGTACCCCAGTACAAAATGTTTTGGGTGTTAAAAATAAAAGATTCCACATGCTGCAACTAAGATCTGATGCAGCCACAAATAAATAAATTTTTTAAAACAGGTAGAGAAAGGGCATAAACTAGATGTGAAACTTCATGTTCGTGATTATGGAAAATGTGTATAATACACAGTCCTCCTAACCTGATCATATTATCATCACTCTCATGGTTCAACAACTATTCCTGGGCTTAAGAATAAATCTGGAAGTAAAAGTTGTTAGCGAAAGTACTGTTGAACAGCATTCTTAAGTGTTTATTTTATCCATTGGGCAAACACTTAAATTCATTTATCATGGGGTGTTCTGATCATTTTATAAACATTAATTTATTCAAGACTCAGAATGACTCTATGAAGTAGGTGACATCATCATGCCCATTTTATAGAGAGAAGACTGAGGCACAGCAGGTGAGATGGCTTGCCAATGTCAAGAGAGGCAAAGGTTCAAGCAAGTACTTGAGCCCAGGTAGGCTTGTTCCAGGGGTCTTCCATGTGGTGCCAGTGGTAAAGAACTTGCCTGCCAATATAGGAGATGCGAGGGACATGTGTTCGATCCCTGGGTCAGGAAGCCCTGGAGGAGAGCATGGCAATCCACTCCTGTATGCTTGCCTAGAGAATCCCCTTGGACAGAGGAGCCTGACAGGCTACAGTGCATAGGGTCACAGAATTGGACATGACTGAAGCGACTTAGCACCTACCCATGCCCAGGCTTGTTCCAGAACTTGGACACTTAACCACTACACTGCACTGGCTTGGTGAACCAGTTGTATTGCTGAACTCTTGCCTCTGCTAAGATACAACAGGAGAGTGCTTCTGTTGAACGCAGATGCAGCATAAAGGACTAGCAGGGAAAAAAATTCCAAAAAGCTTATTTCAGCCTCTGGTTATGGCAGCCATGAGACAAAATCAGAAACTGTAAGGGTTTCACATTATGCATCCCCTCACTATCTTGGACACAAATGACCTGTAATACTTATACTTGAGCCTCTGAAGTTTACTCCATTTAACGAACTCAAGGATCATAAATGCAACTCTGAGCACACACCACCACATTTCATTTGAGGGCAGAGACATGATCTTATTACAGAAAAATACATCATCTGGCAACTAACAAAAGTGTAAATATACCTATTTCCCCAGGAAAAAAAAAAAAAAACTGAATGCCTTAAAACGTAACAAGGGGTCTATCTTAGGGGTGTGGGGGTGGGGGAGCACAGCTATTCAATTAATAGCCTCACTGCTGATTTACAGGGGGAGTTTTATGATGCTATTATGACTTTGACCTTGGGAGGGTTTCTATATAAAACATTCAAGACACAAAGCTGCTCATGCAAAAGCCAGCCACATAAACCAGAGGAGGGAGATTGTTTGAGATCCTGAAAATAATGTTCCATGTCTGGCAAAACTTAATAATCATCTGGTTCCTTGGTAAGCGATAATCATAAAAGGCCACTGTGTAGGCCAGCTCACAGAAATACATTTCACCAAGCCAGCCTCATTGCCACGCACAAAGAGGAAGCAGCACCCAGAGGCACATCAGTGGTTGCCATGGAAACCACAAGGCACCACAGGTGAGTTTCGCTGCCCCCTTGTACTTTGGAAAGGAGCAGAGAAAATGGACAGAATTAACAGCATTGTATTCTACTCTGACTAGGGTTCAAGACCTGCTGTACTTTGGTTCCTGGCTTCAAGAGAGTCTATTTTTAAAAAGCAGGGTCCTTTGATGTGTGTGTGTGTGTTTTAATCACACCACAGCAGGACTGCCCCCATGGTATATATATATATTTATTTATGCAGTCTCTCCGGCTGGATCTTCATTAAGAATAAGAAGCAATGTGACTGAGACAGCCTCTTTTTTCATTGGAGTACAGTTGCTTTACTGTGTTGAGTTAGTTTCTGCTGTACAACAACGTGAATCAGCCAAATGTGTACATATATCCCCTCTCTCTTGGACCTCCCTCCCACCCCACCCCCCACCCATCTAGGTCATCACAGGGTACCAGGCTGAGCTCCCTGTGCTATACAGCAGCTTCCCACTAGCTATCTATTTTACACATGGTAGTGTATATATGTAAATCCTAATCTCCCAATTTGTCCCACCATCCCCTTCTCCCCTGTGTCCAAATGTCCTTTCTCTATGTCTGCATCTCTATTTCTGCCCTGCAAGTAGGTTCATCTGTACCATTTTTCTATATTCTATATATATATATGCACTAATATATGATATTTGTTTTTCTCTTTCTGACCTACTTCACCCTCTAGGACAGACTCTAGGTCCATCCACATCAAACTACCATATGACCCAGCAATCCCACTACTGAGCATATAGTGCGAGAAACCATAATTCAAAAGGACACATGTACCCCGGTGTTCATTGCAGCACTATTTACAATAGCCAGGACATGGAAGCAACCTACATGTCCATTGGCAGATGAATGGATAAACAAGACTGCTTCTTTTCAATGCTTGCTTAGGTTAAATGCACAGCCAATGGATCAGGGAATTTCCAAGCAGCTCTGGAGACCTGGAATCCATTCTAGCTTTTTGCAGCATTTTTCTCTTACCATGTGTCGAAAACAAATGATGGGAACTTAGGAAGTGGAATCAATCAGAGTGCTGTCTGCAAACAGATGGCTCCTCCAGCTGGGATTCTGAAGAGTCAAGGAAGGAGCTGTTTAGGGGGTGTGGGTAGGGTGAGTGCCTAATAAGGGAGGCTCAGAGACCCTGTACTCAGGCACCACCGTGGGAGGGCATTACTACCTCTGTGCCTGAAGGGACAAAGGAAAAATCTGGAGCCATGTAGGGAGGGTGCGGGCCACTCAGAGAGCAAAGATGTTTGTTTTCATTACTGATCTTTTAACAGAAAACTTTCCATCTTCATTTGCAGCTGATCCTCCAGCACGGTCCTGAGTAGGGTGAGTGCTGCTGGGGTGCTGGAGTCCCCGGGGTGGACTGCCTTGAGATCACACACCCAGGCCCCAGAGGACCAGTGGTAAGTGCTGGAAAACCCACCCTCTTCCAACCAGAGCTGAAGAGATGATATCCTCCATCTAAACCAGCCCGCTGCAGATTAAAGATCCTTTATAAAAGTGCTCAGAAAGAGGAGGTCCTCTCTATGGTGATTTAGACAGATGGAATGGAGAGGAGGTCCAAGAAGAAGGGCATAGATGTATCCTTATAGCTGATTCATTTCGTCATACAGCAGAAACTAAAACCACACTTTAAAGCATCATGTTGTTCGGTCATCACGTCATGTCTGACTCTTTACCAGCCCATGGACTGCAGCATGCCAGGCTTCCCTGTCTTTCACCATCTCCCAGAGTTTGCCCAAGATTCATATCATTGAATCAATGATGCCACTCAACCATTTCATCCTGTGTCACCCTCTTCCTCCTGGCTTCTGCAAGTATACCCCACTTAAAAAAAAAAAGTCAGATCCTGAGTATGTGTGTTATGAGGCCAGATCTAGGTGCACAACTCAAAAGTTTGGCTTCAAGTTCAAATGTCAAAGCTGTGGTTCCTGTGGAGTCTGATTCCCATCCTCCCAGCCCCTCCCTCACATCAGTCTTGCTGTCGATGTGGGCAGCATCCACACCAAATCCCCATTACCCTGACCTCGGTCAGCAGACCACTTCCTTCCCGACTGATCACATCCCCCCTTCTGCTGGGGGGCTTCAAAGTGGGAGGATGTAGCTCATGAACCGTCTCTGGGCTTTTTGTACAAAACTATATCAATATTCCCATTTACCACTTCCACTGCTGATGGCATGCCACTTCCAAGATTAGGCCATTAAATGTCTGTGGGGTCTCTCTAGTCCTCTCTCTCATCCTTGGGTCCCTCCCTCTGGGGAAAATCAGCTGTCATGAGGTGAATGGCTTTGTGGAGAGGCCCACAGGAGTGTCTGTGTCCACGAGCCAGCAAGGAGCAGAGCCTGCTGCAGCCAGGAGAGTGAGTGGGGGTGAGTTCCTGACCTGCTCATAGCCGGGTTTAGTGAGCCTGGAAGCAGATCTCACCCCAGTGGGATCTGCAGCCCCAGGGGATACCTTGACTACAAACTCACATTAGACCCCAAGCCAGGCACTCAGCTAAGCTGCACCAGGCTCTCAGAAACTGTGAGACAGTGAGTGTGTGCTGCCCAAAGACACTGAATTAGGGCTGATTTATTACACGGCAATAGGTGATTAACACAGCTACCTTGAGGGACTGATAAAAAGCTGAAATTCTCCTCATGTTCTGCCCCTGGATCTGTGTGTGTTCATTACCATGACCTTGCTCCTCACCTGCCCTCATCTCTGCCCACGTGGTAGTGGCTTTGAGCAAACCCTCCAGCCCCTGTGACTCCGTTTCCTCATCTGAAAACTGAGGGTGATGATGTCACCGATGTCATCAGGTGCCTGTGATACGTCACTAAGCAAACAGGTGTAAGTGTGTCCCAAAGACAGAGCTCAGAAGAGGGGCTGGACAGAGGAAGTGCTCAATGACTATTAGCCTTTATTATTACCATCATTATGGTGATAGTGATTTGCTCCTGTTTACCCAGGAATGAAACGTACAAAACTGACAACACAGTCTGGATTTTTCTGGGGCCACTCTTGAGTGTTTTTTTTTTTTTTTAAATCAGCTGACCAAACTCACCCGAATCCTCTCTCATTGTCTCACGGAGAATAGCTAGCTCACTAATGACACGGGAGCCATTAGCATCCCGGATAAGTCTGAAAATAAGCATTTCTACAGTTGTGATCAGTTTGGACATATGGGATCATAATATTTTGTGATCACCGACAAACACACCTCTCTCTGCAAACAAACACAGCTGCCTGCTGGGTGGGGCTGTGCTTTCCCTCTTCCTGAGAGTCAGTGTGTGAATTCTCTTCCTTCCTTCCTCCCAGCGATAGTGACAGAGGGCAATAGGCCAGTGGCCACCTGCTGTCAATGGCAGTCCAGTGCTCACCAAGCAGCTTTGTAGCAAGGAAGCTCAGAGCCAGCCCAGAGACCCAGGTTGAAGTGCATCCTGTCAACCCAGTCTGAGAGGAGAGGGAAGGAACAGAGGTGAAGTCAGCCCTGGTTGAACTCACTTCTCTGGGTCCATGTGCAAGGGGCAGCTGGAGCTCTTCCCAAATCCCAAAGGGCCACGATTTGCTTTGTGAAGAGGAGACTCTGATCTGGGTGTAAGAAGGAGCCTGTGATGCCACATTTCTAGCTACCTCCCAGGTCAACACTTCCCTTGGCTGAATGTTGATGCATTTTACCATTAACATTGAATTTTCTTTCAAATAACTTGCTTACTTGGTCATGACACTGAAACTGTCAGTAAACCTGATGTTCTGTTAACAAGCACAATTCCCATTTGCTGAGGCGGGGCTTCCGCGGTGGCTCAGGGGTAAAGAATCTGCCTGGCAGTGCAGGAGACACTGGAGATGTGAGTTGATCCCCTGGGTCCGGAAGATCCCCTGGAGAAGGAAATGGAAAACCACTCCAGTATTCTTGCCTGGAGAATTCCAGGGACAGAGGAGTTTAGTTCATGGGGTCGCAAAGAGTCAGCCATGACTGAGCAAAGGTGCATGGGAGCAGACCATGCATTCCGCACGGCTGCCGGGGGCCTGATTACACAGGACTCGGTAGGGTTTGGGGATCAAGGATTCAGGCTCGGAAGTCTCACTACCCTGATATTAACAAGGGCTTATATTTCAACACCACTTGTTTTCTTTCTCCGCCTCTCCTCCAGGTTTGTTGAGATATAATTAACATGTAACACTGTGTAAGTTTCAGGTGTAAAATGACGATTTGCTCCATGTACAGATATAATGGAGTGACTACTAAATAAGGTTAGTTTACACCTCCATCACTTCATGGCAAATAGATGGGGAAACAGTGGCTGACTTTATTTTGGGGGGCTCCAAAGTCACTGCAGATGGTGACTGCAGCCATGAAATTAAAAGACACTTGCTCCTTGGAAGGAAAGTTATGACCAACTTAGACAGAATATTAAAAAGCAGAGATATCATTTTGTCAACAAAGGTCCATCTAGACAAGGCTATGGTTTTTCCAGTAGTCATGGATGGGTGTGAGAGTTGGACTATAAAGAAAGCTGAGCACAGAATCGATGCTTTTAAACTGAGGTGTTGGGGAAGACTCTTGAGAGTCCCTTGGACTGCAAGGAGATCCAACCAGTCCATCCTAAAGACCAGTCCTGTGTGTTCATTGGAAGGACTGATGTTGAAGCTGAAACTCCAATACTTTGGCCACCTGATGCAAAGAGCTGACTCATTTGAAAAGACCCTGATGCTGGGAAAGATTGAGGGCAGGAGGAGAAGGGGATGACAGAGGATGAGATGGTTGGATGGCATCAGTGACTCAATGGACATGGGTTTGGGTGGACTCCAGGAGTTGGTGATGGACAGGAAGGCCTGGTGTGCTGTGATTCATGGGGTCGCAGAGTTGGACACAACTGAGTAACTGAGCTGAACTGACACCTCCATCAGTTCAGTTCAGTTCAGTCACTCAGTTGTGTCTAACCCTTTGTGACCCCATGGACTGCAGCACGTCAGGCTTTCTTATCTATCACCAACTTATGGAGTTCACTCAAACTCACGTCCATTGAGTTGGTGATGCCATCCAACCATCTCATCCTCTGTCATCCCCTTCTCCTCTCACCTTCAATATTTCCCAGCACCAGGATCTTTTCAAATGAGTCAGCTCTTTGCATCAGGTGGCCAAAGTATTGGAGTTTCAGCTTCAACATCAGTCTCTCCAATGAATATTCAGGACTGATTTCCCCTAGGATGGACTGGTTGGATCTTCTTGCAGTCCAAGGGACTCTTAAGAGTCTTCTCCATCACCTGATACAATTACCATTTGTGTGTGTGTGTGTATGTGTGTGGGTGTGATGACAACATTTAGGATCTACCTTCTAAGCAACTTTAAGTCTATGTAACACAGTATAGTTAACTCTGATCATCATGCTGTACATTAGATCCTCTGAAATGACTCACCTTGCAGTTGGAAGTTGTTCCTTTGACCACTTTCACCCATCCCCTCCCCTCCAGCCCCTGATGGCCGTCTTTATTCTCCGTTTCTATGAATCTGGCTTTGTTAGATTCCACATATAAGCAACACCATACAGTATTTGCCTTTCTCTGGCTATTGCACTTTTAACATGACTTTCCCAAGGTCCATTAAGTTGTTGCAAATGGGAGGATTTCCTTCCTTCTCAGTGACTGAATTCTATTCCACAGTACAAATACCTCTTCTCTGTCCATTTATCCATCATAGACACTCACTGATTCTACCACTTTCCAACTGCATGACCTTGAGTGAACTACCTACCTGCTCTACACCTCAGATGTTTCAATTATAAAGTAAAAAAGGATATTTGCTTTGGAGACTTGTTCACAGATGACCCACGTATAGAAGTCTATGCAGAGCACTTACACAGCATGGCAAACATAAAGGAAACATTAGCTCTTAATATGTTCACTGTACCCACTTTATGGAAAGAGAAACTGAGGCTTGGAGAGGGATAATTTGCTTAGGGGCAAAGAGCTGGTACCCAGCCTTACGGGAACACAGACACAACACAGTGCAATGTCTGAGGCTTTGTTAATACAGGATGTGAAAATTATCCCTCTCACAGGCAGGCTAGTACACTATCCTAAAAGGAGGACATGATTGCAACTGAGGTAGAATTTCTATGCTGCCTATTAAGTTCAGTGAACATGTAAAAAAACTCACATGTTCCAGATTCAATCTCTCATTTTTATCAGATCCCTCCCTTACCTTCATCTCCATTTTTAACTTCACTGCAGATTTATTTTGAGGGAGGAAACACCTAACCCAGGGTTTCTCAGCCTCAGCAGGACTGACCTTTGGGGCTGGATAATTCTTTGTTATGAGGGACTGTCAGGTACCATGCAGGTACAGGGCTTTCACCAGCATCCCTGGCTTTGATCCATTAGATGCCAATAGCACCCCCCCACCACCACCCAGTGGGGACAAACAACACCATCTCCAGACACACAGCCAAATGTCCTCCAGAGACAGAACCGGCTCCCCTGTGGCTCCACTTTGAGAAGCAGGAATCTAATCTACAGCAATAGCCATTCCTTTCATCACCAAGCTTGTCCTGTCCTGGATCCATCACAATGAGTCATGAGAGCAACTCATAAGCTACACTGCTGCTTCTGCTGCTGCTAAGTCGCCTCAGTCGTGTCCAACTCTGTGCGACCCCATAGACGGCAGCCCACCAGGCTCCCCCATCCCTTGCTTGGATTCTCCAAGCAAGAACACTGGAGTGGGTTGCCATTTCCTTCTCCAATGCATGAAAGTGAAAAGTGAAAGTGAAGTCATGTCCGACTTTTAGCGACCCCATGGATTGCAGCCCACCCGGTTCCTCTGTCCATGGGATTTTCCAGGTAAGAGTACTGGAGTGGGGTGCCATTGCCTTCTCTGATAAGCTACACTGCTCTACACCAAATGTAAACCTGCTTCCAAAAGAAGCATGTTCAACTGGTATAAATCAACCTTTTAGACTCATCACTTTCCCTGCACTGGCTGTAAAAGCCCACACTGAAATTTTCTTCTTAGGGATTGAATTGTGCCCCCCCTCACACCTCCGCTGCCAATATTCATAAGTTGAAATCCTTCCTAACCTTCAGAATTTCAGAATGTGACGGGATGAGGAAATAGGGTCATTGCAGGTATAATTAGTTACGTGATGATGAGGTCATTCTGGAGTAGGTTTCTCCCTCCTCCAACCTGAGTGCTGCCCTTATAAAAGGGGGGAAATTGGACACAGACATGGACACGGAGAGAATGCCATGTGAAGACGGAGGCAGAAAGTAAGGACAATGGACAACCAGCAGACTATCAGCAGCTAGAAGAGAGGGTGGACTGGCTTCCCCTCCTCAGCCTTCAGAAGGAACCAAACGTGCCAGGGCTTGATCTTGGACTGCTAAACCCTAGAACTGTGGGAGGGGAAGTTTCTATTATTAGAGGCACCAAGTTACAATTCTCTGTGTCACGGCAGCCTTGGCAAATGAATATACAAAGGCACTATTTTCCCAGAGTCTGATATATTTTAGGTCTTCATTAATTTCTCTGAAGTCTCAACCCAAGGGTTCACTGAACATATTTAGAGAGGCCAGAGTTAGTTCAATGTGGTCAAAAGAGAAGTATGGAATCAATCATTGTTTGGAGGCCTTGGGACTTTCCTGGTCGTCCAGTAGTTAAGAATTCACCTTCTGATGCAGGGGACACAGTTCAATCCCTTGTTGGGGAACTGAGATCCCACAAGTTGCAGGGCAATTAAGCCCTCATGCCACAACTACAGAAGTCTGCACACTGCAAGGCACACCCCACATGCCGCAACTAAGACCCAGTGCAGCCAAATAAATGAATGTTTTAAAAATCCAAAAAAACTTTTAAAAAATTAGTTATTTGGCAGCCTGAACAATAGAAAAGAGGTGTCCCAACCCTAATCATCATTTTCTTCTTTATCTCAGATGTTTTGAAGCTTTTACTTCCTGGGATACAGAGATCCCTGGGGGCTTTTACTTCCTGGGATACAGAGATCCCTGGGGTTGGTCCTTCCTGCGTCATCAGTTGCAATTTTTCCAGCAAACTGAATGCAGAAAACAGATTTATATAATTCCCAACTGACCATTAAATATAAGTGGATATATCGGGTAGCTCCAAACTACATCTCAAATCTCATTTTTCAGTTAAGGGACGAACATTCACCAAATATAATTCAAAGTTTCAGAAAACAGTGGAAGCCAGACTAGTAAGGTGTCTATTCTGTATTCATTTTAAATCTGACTTCTCCACACAACCTCTTACTTTATATGCTTGTTAAATAGACTTTAGAATATGATCTTGGGGACATCCCTGGAGGTCTAGTGGTAGACTTTGCCTTTCAATGCAAGGGGTCCTCACCTATCCTTCACTGGGGAGTCAAGATCCCACATGCCTTATAGCCAAAAAAACAAAACAAAACAGAACCAATGTTGTAACAAAAATTTAATGAAGACTTAAAAAATGGTCCACATTTTAAAAAACCTAAAAAAGAAAGAATATGATTTTATATTCTCCAGAATTGGAAAGTATCTTACATTTATCTGAATTTATCTTTTACTAATAACTTTTTTTTGCTGTAACATATGTAATTATTACAGTATACATGCTCACTGTAGGAAATGTTTTAAGTTACATATAGAAAAGTACAAAATAAGACCGCTGAAAACTATCAAACTATATGAAAGTGGTGATACCTCTATCTGTTAAATGAAGCATCAAAGAAAACACAGGTGGAGCACACACATCCTCAGTTTGTAAACGTCATTAAATTTTACTCCTCCTCTTTGAACCCAGTATATGCCTGTGCGGATGCATGGTAAGTTGCTTTAGTCGTGTCCAACTCCTTGCAACCCCATGGACTGTAGCCCACCAGGTTCCTCTGTCCATTGGATTCTCCAGGAAAGAATAGTGCAGTGGGTTGCCATGCCCTCCTCCAGGGAATCTTCCTGACCCAGGACCGAACCCATGTTTCTTACAGAACTCGGGTCTCTTGCATTGCAGGCAGATTCTTTACCATCTGAGCCATTAGGGAAGACCCAGTATATCCCTAATACTCTATAATGAAACATCTGTGCCCATTCCAAACATTGAATTTTATTAAATTACTTCAAAGCTACCCTCCAAGAAACATAAAGTGCTTTAGCCATAAGGAACAGTAATTCTACAAAATCCTTGAGAGAGCAGGGTTTAGTTTATAAGAAACAGAAAACCAACTGAAACCAGCTTAATCGAAAAGGAAGATCATAAGCTTATGTAACGGGAATTCGGAGACGGAGCAGCCTTCAGGGCTGACTTGATCCAGGGCCCCACCCTGTGACAGCTTGCTCCCACTTATCCAGTCCACGCTCCCCCTCAATCAAGAATACTCAGCAAAACATCTTTGTGCAATAGCGTCCAAAGGAAGCAAGAGGAAGGGTACCTCTTGAAGCCCACTCAGAAGAGAGGAAAACCTTTTCTAGAAGCCCCGCTGCAAGTCTCTCCTCACCTCTGATTGGCCACAGTTGTATCACGTCCCCTGTCGGACCACCACCTCAGGAGGGCTTGGGGCGACTCTTAAAACCAGGGAAGCTGGACCCTGGCTGCAGGGTGGGTCCGCAGACTTAGAGCACGTGAGCCGCCTGGGAAAGCAGCTCGGCAGGAATAAGCAGGACGGTGGGGGTGGAAATGGATGTTAATAAGCAACCAGGTGTCGTGTCAATTCCACAGGAGTTGTCTGGGTCTGACAGCTTGTCAGAATTCCACTGGGCACCTTCAAGAGTGAAGGGAATTTGAAAGGCAGAGGAAAATCACTGGGCCAGGAGTAAACTCACAGTACATTTAATAAAATCTAAACAGAAATCTCTGACAGTGTGACTTGCTGTGACTGACGGCTGATGCAGACAGCTCTGGACTCTGCTGATCTAATCTTTCTGTCTCACCCTAGACTAAACTAGAAGCTGTAAAGCCGTTCACGCTGCATAAGAGGCATCCATTGAAAAAATGTTATCTTGTATTTCATTCTAAATCGAAGAGGGCTTTTCAAAAACCATTTAAAAGTCTTCAGTGCAAGTGACACGAAAGGACCCACCCAGTGGATTTTGTATTTCCAGGGCCCTTTAAACCAAGGTATGTTTTTCCTCCATGAAGAAGTGAATTGTCAGGCACTTGAAACACTTTTGGAGGCCCTCACTGTGGCTCTTCCTCAACAAGATATCTGGGTGGCATCTCGGGCTGCCAGTCCAATAATTAGCTTGTACATGAGGAAGTTAAATTGGTTCAAATACAGAATGCAAGCAAAGATCAAATGTGTGTCTGAATGTCAATGGGGTTGAATTTCCAGATCAAAAGTTAATAAGAGAAGGTTTGGGATTCGTCTCCAATTATTAATGAAGTTGTTCAAAGGGATGAACCGTGGAGCTACCCGGGGAATAAAATGTGAAAATGGTAACTCATAATTGAGACTGTGTTGCAAGCTTTCATATTTAATGCTAATCTTCTTGGAAAGGGTAAGCAAGTGTACCTTATTGCAGCCAGGGCTTTTTGGAGAGCAATTATTTTTTCCCCCTGGTGTTACTTAAACCAGGTCAGCTGTTTCAAACCCATGGTTAAATCATCCCCATGTGCAAACTAGTTTTGGGGGCGTCAGTACAACTAGCATCCTGCCTGCATTATTGTAATACCAT
Source organism: Oryx dammah (assembly GCF_014754425.2). Classification (NCBI taxonomy): domain Eukaryota; kingdom Metazoa; phylum Chordata; class Mammalia; order Artiodactyla; family Bovidae; genus Oryx; species Oryx dammah. The sequence goes on along the minus strand of NW_024070196.1, from coordinate 45,945,139 downwards.
CTCTCCTTTCACCAACAGAGCAGGTAGGGCTCCTTTGAAATTGTAAGTCGGCTTACATAATTTTTCCATTGAAAACCCTGCAGTGGTTTTCCATTTCAGTTCTATAAAAAAGCCAAACTCCTACAAGACTAACAAATCTCTGTCTGCTCTGCATCCTTGGACCTCATTTCCTGCTACATCGCCCCCTCCTCCCAGCTCACTCTGCTTCAGAGGTACCTGCTGTTCCTAAAACACGCCCGGCAGTCTCTGCCTCAGGGCCTTTGCACTGACTGTCCTTCCTACTTGGGAAGCTCTTCTTCCAGACATCCATTTGGCTAACTCCTTTACCCTTCAAGTCTTTGCTCGTATTTCACTGAGGCCACTCTGCCACCTCTTTTTAAAACACATTATTGCCAGAGACACAGCAATACGTTTTTAGAGAGTGACTGGGCTTCCCTGGTGGCTCAGCGGGAAAGAATCTGCCTTCCCAGGCAGGAGACACGGGTTCAATCCCTGGGAGATCTGGAGAAGGAAATGGCAGTCTATTCTAGTATTCTTTCCTGGGAAATCTCATGATCAGAGGAGGCTGGTGGGGTACAGTCAACGGGGTCACAAAAGAGTCGGACATGACTGAGCATCTAAACAACAACAACTGACATCACCCAGCAAGCCACTCTTGTGCTTTTTTATTACGTATTATTTTTTCCATCTGTTCCCAGTAGAGCATGAGTTCTGTGAGAAGCACATTGTTCTGCTGTGTCTTCTACTGCGCCTACAGTAGAGCCTGGAAGAGAATCGGGGCTCATGCTAGGCAACATAAAGGAAGACGCAGGCGCTTGCCCCTACACCCAGAATTACATGAGTGCTACTGCTACCGGCACAGAATGGTATTGGTATGTCCTCTGGTGACTCAAATATCATCAGCAGCATTGGCCTCAGTAACCTGAGTTCCAAACATTAACCAACTTTTTGGCAAAGTCCCAAGCCAAAAGTTAACATTTCCTTACTTTTCACTGTGCCTTTCTGAAAAATTCAGTATAAATTAAAACTGTGCAAAAAAAAAGAATCAAAGCCCAATAAGTTGTAGCAAATTAAATAAACAAACACGGAGATGAACTGCCAGTCTCATCTTAGAAAAGCACCAAGCCATTTCCCACTCTCTTGATGTCTGTAGGATAACCTGCAGTTCCTTTCACACAGTGTTTCTGCTAATGTCTGAACAGGTATTTCCTCCTCTCCCTCTGTATTTTTTGGCTTCAAAACATATATGGGGCCTTACTCTGTGTATCTTTCTATTTATTGGAGACACATTTGTTCACACAGCAGCACAAAAGTTAATATGAGAATTATAGTTAATGAAATAAATGGAAACCATATATTTCCGGGTTGTACACACACAACACTCCAACTTGGCTGGAAAAATGGGAAGAGGAAACAGATTCACTATCATATTTGATGAGCTTTTAAATAATATTGCTGTTACTCTCAATGAGGAAGAAGAAACATCTGAAAACTCTTACTGGAGACAATGCACTTTCTGTCCAGCAGTCTGTCAAATACCAGCTCCTATGAGAACGTTGTGGTGGAATCTATCAATGTTAAAGAGTTAAATCAGAGAACTCCCCACTCCTATAGCTACACCTACAACTTGGGTAGTTAGAGTGGGGTTCAGTGTATAGAACAAGAGAGAAGAGAAAATATTCTTAGTGCAGAAAGAATTTGGGGGAAATATAAAAAGACTAAAAGGAGTGAGTAAAGCTGGTAGAAAGATTTGTGAACACAGACAACAGAAGCAATCTTATGGTGACCAAATGCAAAAGGAGGTGGGGGGTAAATTAGGAGCTTAGGATTAACAGATACAAACGACTATGTATATAAGAGATAAACAATAAGGATCTGCTGTATAGCCCAGGGAACTAGATACAGTATCTTGTAATAACCTCTAAATGCAAAGAAACTGAATTATACATATTCTTTTTTAGGATCACTTTGCTATACACCTGAAACTAACACAACTTTGTAAATCAACTCTACTTCAAAAATACGTTTCTAGACCTGGAGTTTTCAGACAGGGGCTCTGGCACACAGGTGCATAAGTGTAAGGCAGAGTCAGCTGTCCTGCAACAAATCTGTTATTAGTAATAAAGTCAGAGAAGGCAATGGCACCCACTCCAGTACTCTTGCCTGGAAAACCCCATGGACGGAGGAGCCTGGTAGGCTGCAGTCCGTGGGGTCGCTAAGAGTCGGGCATGACTGAGTGACTTCACTTTCACTTTTCACTTTCATGCATGGGAGAAGGAAATGGCAACCCACTCCAGTGTTCTTACCTGGAGAATCCCAGGGACAGAGGAGCCTAGTGGGCTGCCGTCTATGGGGTCGCACAGAGTCAGACACGACTGAAGTGACTTAGCATCAGTAATGAAGTATGTGGGCATTTCTTACTTTGTTTCTTTTCTTAAAAATTGGGGTTTATAATGTCACTATATTGTGATTACCAGTCACGTGCATTCTGATATCCTGGGGCAGGGGTGTTGTCGGGCACTGGAGCCCATCCTCTCTCCTCAGCTCCCTGTTTGACTCTCCAATCCGGGGCGCTAGTGAGGCAGGAAGGATGGAGGAGGGTTTTCCGTCACTGCGGCTCCTGCCCGTTCTGCCATCATTACACCTCCTGGGGTTCCAACAAGAGCCAGCCAGCTTCCCCCGCCCCCGCCCACCTTAAGCTCTGGGTCCCGTTTGCCATACCTCTGAATTTTACTATTAGCCTCTCAGCATCTGCCTTTCTGCCTTTGTCGTCCTCTAATACTTGGTTAACAGTTCTGCTTGTGTATCTGTATATACGTATAATTCTCTATGCTAAAGTAACTGGTGTGTCTCCGTCTCCTGACTTGAACCTGAATGAACACTTGTGTCTTTCAAATAAGCCTCTGTCTCTCTTATCTGTACCTTGGAGCTATCTTGTCAAGATCACCTGCCATACGTCAAGGAAGGGAAACAAGAATGTCACAAAAATGTCATCCTATGCCATGTAGCCTCCAAAAGATTTCCCAATAATTTGAAATCTCACACCTCCCTCCTTTGCGCGTTAGTCAAATTTCTTTCCTTTGCAAGCAACAGAAATAGCCTTGGGCTACCCTAAGCTAGAAAGTAACTTTATTGGAAGGATGGTGGGGTCTCAAAACACCCAGAGCCAAGTTCCACAGCCAACCCAGCCAGAGGGGGAACCCGGGAGCTATCAGGGGACCCAGAAAGAGGAGCTCAGGAACCTTCTCCCCAGAGGGCTGCTAGTCCCTGCTTCGGCATCCCAAAACCTTCCACTCCGGACTGTAAATTCCCAGGAGCTCGAATCGGATGGCTTGGAACAGATCAGTGGTATCTCTGATCAGAGCAGCTCCCTCAAGTGGACAGGTCTCGTGGTCCCCACACCAGCCCAGGGTCAGTCCCAGAACGCACAGGGAACTGGTGTGTGAGCCTGATGCTCTGCCCCAATCCTAATTTCTCATTCCAGGTGATGGTGACAGGCTACCCTGAGGGAAATTCAGAAGCAACTGAGAGACAGGCTCCCGAGACCGCGTTACAGTCAGAGCAGCTGTCACACTAATAGACCCTCTTGCGAACTTGATATGCATGTTTCTTGCCAGGTGCTTAAAGCTAAACGCTTTGCTTTGAAACATTTGTTGAAAAGCCTTTCAGTTCCCCAACTCCACCTGTTTTATACAAGTGACTTAATAGGAACAATTTTGCAAGCTCTCTCTTCCCGTCGGATCTTCTCCTATGCGCAGAGTTACCTGTGTGTTAAGCAGGCATTTGCACAGGTATAAAACTATTTCTGGACAGTGGGGTGTTATCCAATGAGCAAAATCCGAGACAGTCCTGGAGTTGATTTCTAAAATGCCATCCACCCTCCTTACACAGCAGTCCAAATGCTTGGTCCTCGTGATGCCCTCAAAGGCTCACTGCCTCCCACTGATGCTCTTGCATAAGCCAGGGCTAAGCCACAGACCCTGCAGCAGGTAGTCCCAACAAGGACACAAACCCAGGGTATGGGATCCATGCATGACTAGGCTGATGCTTGGAGTTCAAACGGTAACTATTAAAGGATAGATAGAAACAATGAACTCGTTGAAAACCAACCTTGCTACACATAAATTCATTTCACACAACTTTACAGAAGAACATCACCAGGTTGGCCTCAAAATGACGCATCTCGGTAGTTTCCAAAACTCAGATGCTAAGGAGAAGGATGCATAGGTTTGCTGGACAGAAAGATTCATCTTATTCTTTCCCCTCTATGTGATTCATGAAAACCTGAACTTGTAAACCTCTTATTGGAATAAACACTGGAAAGGAGAAAAAATATTGTGTCAACACCTGAAGAAACATCAAACAAGGAGCGCTATTATGTGATAATTAAGAGGTGAGACCCTGGAATTTGAGAGAGGTGTGAACAAAAGTGCCAGGTCCTACAGGAAAGGAGCGACCTGACAATTAGAACGCTATCTAACCATTCACATCTACGCTTCTCCCTGTCCTGATTCCTACTCTTAATACATACAGTCCCAAGAAGTCAATGACATGCATCTGATCCCATTTGAGCACTCAGCACACTTTCACTATGAAGCTGATTACTAGAAAAATCAACCAAAGTCCTATGACAAAAATCACAGCAGCAATTATATGGATGGTTAATAGTCAGTCATGGTTAATAGTAGCCAGTTTTTAAAAAATAGATAGAAAGCTTAATATTTCATTTAGCACATACGTATTATTAGCACTGCTGTAGGTGCTGGGAAAACAAAACGCTGGGGGAAAACTGGTCAAAGTGCCTGACCTCTTGGAGCTCAGAGTTGATTAAGCAGCAAAGACTGAGAGAAAAATGCCACTGGAAATAGAATGGAACATGGTTACTTTACACATGCTGGGTAAGTGGCCAAAGGGGTTTGTCCACCAACCTAGGAATGATCAGAAGTGAGATGGGAGCTTGTGGTGGGACTGGGGGTGGGAAAGATGGGAAAGCAAGTGGTGAGAAACCCAAAACTCCACTGCAGAGACATCCTGTCCCCTCCAGAGCATAGGAGTTGTCCACAGTGGCTGCGGCATGCTTAGATGCTCACCTTTCTCATCGGCAAACACAGCCATTAGAGGAACCCAGGGCCTCCTCCAGCAAGCACAAAGGAGTCAGAGGTCAACACCAAGGAAACCAGCAATGCAAAACTGCCAGCACTGTACAGTGACAGTTTTGTCAGGGAAAAAAAAATATATATTTGTCATATGTATATGAAAAAATCCATAGAGCACAGAGGAGATGAGAAGGCAAAATTGATCAATTATTGATTTAGGGTAGAATCAGAAGTAAATAGTTTATTTAAAAATTTTCTTTAGTATCATTATTATGGATTCTTTTCCATGCATCCCAGTGTTCATTGCAGCGCTGTTTACAATAGCCAGGACATGGAAGCAAGCCGAGATGTCCATCAACAGAAGAATGGGTAAAGAAGATGTGGAATATATATACAGTGGAATATTACTCATCCATATGAAAGAATGAAGTAATGCCATTTGCAGCAACACGTATGGATCATCATACTGGGTGAAGTCAGACAGAGAAAGACTGATATCGTATGATATCGCTTATATGTGGAACCTTAAAAAAGGCTGCAAATGAACTGATCTAAAATTCAGAAACAGAGTTACAGATGTAGAAGTCAAACTTATGGTTAGCAAGGGAGAAAGGAAGGGGGAGGGGTGAACGGATTGACATATACACACTACTCTATACAAAATAGATTGCTAATAAGGATCCATGTACAGCGCAGGGAACTCTGCTCAGTATTCTGGAATGACCTATATGGGAAAAGACTGAGAGTCCCTTGGACTGCAAGGAGATCCAACCAGTCCATTCTGAAGGAGATCAGCCCTGGGATTTCTTTGGAAGGAATGATGCTGAAGCTGAAACTCCAGTCCTTTGGCCACCTCATGTGAAGAGTTGACTCATTGGAAAAGACTCTGATTCTGGGAGGGAGTGGGGGCAGGAGGAGAAGGGGACAGCAGAGGATGAGATGGCTGGATGGCATCATCGACTCGATGGACGTGAGTTTGAGTGAACTCTGGGAGTTGGTGATGGACAGGGAGGCCTGGCGTGCTGCAATTCATGGGGTCGCAAAGAGTCGGACACGACTGAGCGATTGAACTGAACCGAACTGATATGTATATATATTAATATAACTGATTCACTTTGCTGTACACCTGAAACTAAGACAACATTGTAAATCAACTATACCACAATAAAGTTTTTTTTAATAAATAAATTAATTAAAATGCTCTTTAATAGACTTACAGACTTACAAAACAAACCAAAGGGGAAAGGGAGGTGGGGGAAGGATAAATTGGGAGTTCGGGATTAACAGATACACACTGTGTGCGTGCTGAGTCCATTCAGTCATGTCTGACTCTTTGTGACCCTACGGACTGTAGCCTACAGGCTCCTCTGTCCATGCGATTCTCCAGGCAAGTATACTGGAGTGGGTTGCAATGCCCCCTTCCAGGGGATCTCTCCTACCCAGAGATTGAACCCGTGTCTCTTATGTCTCCTGCACTGGCAGTCAGATTCTTTACCACTAGCACCACCCAAGCCCACACTCTACTATGTATAAAACAGATAAACAACAAAGACCCACTATATAGCACAGGGAACTATATTCAATATCTTGTAATAACCCATAATGGAAAAGAACTTGAAAAAGTACGTATATATACATCTATGTATATATTAGAGATAAATCTGTGTGTGTTTATTGAAAATGTAGATGAGTTAATAACAGGAGCCCTATAAATAATTTTGTGATTCTCAGGATCTAAGTCTGATCAGACAGCAGCAATGGGTCTTAATTTTTTCACCTTTTGCTCCGTTGCTCTTCTCCTTGAAATCTGGCTCTAGGGTAGGGCAGGGTAGAGGCAGGACTGGGGTTATTTGCTGGGGGCAGATGTCTGTTTCTGGCCCCTGGTGATGGGGAGCAACTGAGGACAGGGGCATAGCAGAGCCCTGGGGGGTGGTGCAAGCTGAGAAACACAGGAAGCGAGATGCACGCAGCCCAGAGACGCTAAACTTGAGATGTGGGTAATTTTGAAACCTCTCCGGGGCTGTTCCTCAACTCAGAGCCAACTGTTCGATGTAGAAATCCCCCTTCATCTCAAGTCACCCCCACGCACACCTCCCTCCTGACTCTCTTTCCAACCTCTGCCCACGACTCTGCAGGCACAGGATGGAATTCAGAAAGAAAGGAGAAAAGAAAGCTTGCCATTTCTGAAGGGAATGAAAAGGCAAGCAGAGATCTAAGCGATCAGCTCTGCTGTCTCCTTGTTGAGTTTCCGTTTAAACGGATTACCACCATGCACAGGTGACCGTCCTGTAAAAAGGTCAAGCTGAATTTATCTCCCTTCAAATGAAGTTCGAGTTAAACATAACTAACAAACAAAGAAACCACCAAAATGAGGGGGGAAACCCATCAATTGAGTGAAGATTAAATCCCGTCCTATACACCACATTGTTTCAGGCTGGAGATGTGTGTGTTCAGTCGCTCAGTCAGTTCTGACTCCCTGTGACCCCGTGGACTGTAGCCTGCCAGGCTCCTCTGTCCTTGGGATTCTCCAGGCAAGAATATTGGAGTGGGTTGCCATTTCCTCCTCCAGGGGATCTTCCCAACCCTGGGATGGAATCCGCATCCCTTATGTCTCCTGCATTAGCAGGCAGATTCTTTACCGCTGAGCTACGGCTATCTCTTCAGGTTGGAGATAGATAAGCTCAACGGGCAGCATCTAGAAAACAGGAGCAAGCCTCCCTGAGGGAGGAAACAGCCAAGTGGTGAGCGACCAGCTCCCCAGAAACATGGACCCGGAGGGAAGCACACCCCTTCCCCCACCAACTGAAGAACACCTCACACTACAGAGTCTAGTTTTCATCTCATTCTGTTCCCAAAACAGATAAGGGAATTCCGGGGCAAATTACTTCCTGCTAAAGAATTTCCGTTATTGCCAACATACATAAATAAACTTCCCAGTGTGTTTGCACGGTGTCTGGGGATGCATTGTTTCACACTCAATGTGCCTTTCCAGGTTGTCAACATGCCCCTCTGAGTTCAGACTGAGGGTCTCTAAGCCCCAGTCCCAGGGGCAAACTTGCATTTCTGGGGTCCAGGTGAGAATGTGGTTTTATAAGCTGCACCCTCATTGGCACACGGAGATTCCAACGGCTGGGGACCTAAGGAAAGTGTGACACGTGGTCTGTGACTTTCCTCCTGGACTCCAGAGGGGGATGCCTGGGAGCTGTGAGCAGCTCCATCTCACACCTGGTCTCCTTCCACTCACGGGGAAGACTAAACTTCCTGGATCCCTGTGCTGGGTGGAATCACATGACCAGTTCCAACAAATGAGTTGTGAGCAGAAGTAACAGGTGCCATTTTCTGGATCAGAGGACCTAACAGTTGAGGTCAGATGCTCCAAGCTCATGTGCCTCTACAGGGCAGCCAGGGACATTTCAGATGGCAGCCACCAGACCAGCCTGGGTCCCTGACGGACCACAGTGAGCAGAGTCCTGTCATCTGAGGACAGCCATGCAGCTTGAGCAAGAAATAAGCGTCCCAGGTTGGGGAACATTTGTTATTGCAGCATGATCAGAACTTGCCAGGCTAAATCAGGATGAGACGCCAACTACGCAAAACTCTCCCCTTTATGGATCACTGCCTTGTCATGGCGAAGGGGCTTGTCGTGGGGAACTCAGTGAAGCTATGAGCCATGCTGTGCAGAAGCTCCAATACTTTGGCCACCTGATGCCAAAAGCTGACTCACCAGAAAAGACCCTGAAGCTGGGAAAGATTGAAGGCAAAAGAAGAGGGCAACAGAGGATAAGATGGTTGGATGGCATCACTGACTCAATGGACATGAGTTTGAGCAAACTCTGGGAGATGGTGAAGGACAGGGAAGCCTGGCGTGCTGCAGCCCATGGGGTCACAAAGAGATGGACATGAATGAGCGACTGAACAATGACAACAAATGCAAAACTGAGCAACGCACCTGTGGAATTTCAATCAAGATTCAGCCAAGTCCTCCATCAGTCAAAACACAAGATGTTTCTAGGTTTTTTCCCAAAAGTTACAGACAATGCTACAGTGTATGTATTTATGGTTATTAGTTCTTTCCTGTTTCTGGAATGCCTGCAACAATCAGGCACTGTGCATCCAGAAACAAGGAAAACATACGAAGCCCCTGTTCTCACAGTGGGAAGGAACACACAGCAAATCAATGTAACAAGCCGGTCGGGTAGTGATGCTGCTGCTGCTGCTAAGTCGCTTCAGTCGTGTCTGACTCTATGTGACCCCATAGACGGCAGCCCACCAGGCTCCCCTGTCCCTGGGATTCTCCAGGCAAGAACACTGGAGTGGGTTGCCATTTCCTTCTCCAATGCATGAAAGTGAAAAGTGAAAGTGAAGTCGCTCAGTCGTGTCTGACTCTTAGCGACCCCATGGACTGCAGCCTAGGTAGTGATGAGTACTATAAAAATTGAGCAGTGTAAAGAAGACACAGAACGAATTTGATAGAGAGGGTACAAGGAAGACAAGCTGGAGCTCGGTCGCTCAGGCTCCTAAGAGCCAAGTCTGTGTACCCCTTCCCAGCTCTGTGTTCACTGGGGTCACCTGGTAACTTGAAAATCATCCCAGGAGAAATAATGGCTTGGCCAAAAGTTCATTCAGATTCGTCTGTGGCAGCCTATGGAAAGACCCAAGTAAACTTTCTGGCCAGCCCAATATTTGCACCATGGAAATGGCAAACAGTACAAATCAGAGCTTGGGGAGTGGAAGGGATTTCTTTCTGCCCCTACCCCGGAGATGGTTTACCAGAATGCCCTTGGATGTTTGGATGGAGACAGAATTGGGAATGAGAGGGAGGAAGGGAGAGAGTGAAATGGCTAGGAAGGATATTTCAGGGAGAAGAGATGCTGACATGAAGATGATTTTGACTGGGGTGGAATGGAGCGGGGAGGGCGGATAAGGTCCAGAAGGAAGGGTTGTAGGTCACACGGGGCCCTGCAGATGGTGGGAGAGCTTTGAATTTTATCCTGAGCATGATGAGATGTCTCTTTGACAACTTTAAATGCACAGCTTAAAGCTATAGGACCAAAGCAAAGACAAAGAAGGGAAGGACAAAGGGAAGGAAGGAAGGGAGAGAGGGGGGAATGAAGGGATAGAAAAAAAGGAAAGGGAAGGCAGGGAAGGGGAGGAAGGGGAGGGAGAGGTGGCAAGGGAAGGAAGGAGAAAATGCACAGTTTCATACCCAGGCTCATGGGTGGTTCACTGAGGAAAGAAGCAGCTCGCTACTGCATGTGTGAGAGAGATGCTCTAGGCTGTGGCTTCCATACCCCACGTGTCTAAGGTCTCAGCAGGCTGGCTGCGACTCTCAGCCTTAAGCAGCCTGCCCACTGGAGCAGCTGAGCAGGCGGCAGCCCCGCCCTGAGCGGCCCCCAGGAGGTGTGTTCCTCCAGAGGGTAGCAAATGGGTCCTCGTGTGCATTTGCTCATAGCCAGGACCAAAGTAATCACCCAAAAAAGAGAATCAAACCAAACTGTTCCTGTGTCCCCAGCCAAGTGGTGGATAAACGTGTGTGTCTCTCTGGGTCTGGAAACCAGAGTGAGATAGGGATTAAGACGGAGCTGGCAGGGCAGGGATGACGGCTGGAGCTCTTTAGCACCAGCTGCTGCGAGCACCCAGGAGCCCTGCCACGGAGCCAAGAGGCATATGCACACTCCACATGCCATCAATTGAAGCCCCGAGTCCTAAATGAATCACACCGGGAGAGAGATTGCAAAACAGCGTGTCTCCATTGCAATTGGGCAGGTGTGGTGCCTGGCAGCAAAGATCTTCATGTCGCAAAAAGCCTGGATGTGTGTCTAGGGCTGGGTGGGCAGAGCTTTTGGACTGAGATGAGCACAAAAAGACGTGCAGGAAGGCCCAGACCCTCTCACATGATCTCAGGAAAAGTTAGGAGACCACATGGCCGGCTCCAGCCCAGTGTTGGCCTCACTGGGTCCATCTGGTTGGGCTGGACTGGGCTGGACTTTTCCCTTGCACGGCCTGAGAGGATCAACCATCCCCTCTTCCACTGTAGCTGTTGCCCTGAGCATAGGCCACTGTCTCGGGTTCAAAAAGGTACAGCAACGCTGAGCCTGCAAGATTCCGTAGGGAAAGCCCACTGGGGTGGCCGCGGTCCCCACATGCTCTGCTGTTTCCACCCTTGTACCAATTCTCACGTGTTTTGTCTGATTCATTCATTTCCCTTGATCCCGGCCCCCTGGGCTTTTGATCTTGCAACCCCAAGACAATAAAAAGTGTCAAAGAAAAGACCAAGGGAAGAAATGGACCAATGTAGAGAGTGGGAGGGTGGCTAATTGTTTTTCTGTTATCAGTTTCTTCAATCCTTCTGAAATGTGTTTTAGCAGCTTAAAATTATTTTGAAAGTCATTATTAAAATGACCACAAGCGCTTTCAGTATCACCCAGGGAATAGGCAATAGACCGTCTCTTACAAAATCATTGGGTTTCATAGCTTTGCCCAGCCCCGAGGGGAATTTGTAAATGGAGATGGAGAGGAGTCATGTCCTCCATTTTCTGTCACACCCAGACAGGTGGCAGCTGCCCACTACACACTGGGAGTCACGAGTAATCTCTCCCCTCCTTCCCTCCCACACAAGCCTGCTGGCACCTCCCAGGCAGACGCTCAAGCAGACGCTCAGGCCTCAGAACATTCCAGCACCATTCCTATCACTCAGCCTTTGCACCTGTTTTCCCCCCAGTCTCTGTCTGAAATGTCCCTCTTCCTTTCTAGCCCACCACTCCAACTCCTCTCCAATCTTCACAAACGGGCTTCAGTCCAACCTCCTCCAGGAAGCCTTCCTTCCCTCACTTTCAGCCTCTAGCTCATGGTCTGAGCTCCACACCAGTGTTTCCCAACCCGCAGGCAGGCAGTTCCCATTCTCTGTCTGTGCCATAACCCCACAACGTCTCTGCTATTCATTTGGAAATATTTTTATTTAGGTCAATTCACTTTCTATTAAGGCTTTCTAAAATACACTCACTTTCCAGGAGACTACATTGAACGGAGAACAGGAAGCATTTATGCTAAATGGTAACCATAAAAATAAATAGGGGTTCTTCCCTGGTGGTGCAGCGGATAAGAATCTGCCTGCCAGTGCAGGAGACATGGGTTTGATCCCTGGTCCAGGAAGATCCCACATGCCTCAGAGCAACTCAGTCATGTGCCACAACTACTGAGCCCGCAAGCCTAGAGCCTGGGCTCCACAACAGAAGAAGCCACCACGAAGAGAAGCCTGTGCACTGCAATGAGGAATAGCCCTCACTGGCCGCAACCAGAGAAATTCTCATGCTTTGTTTTCCAGTTCCAGAAACAAAGACCCAGTGCAGTCCAAAATAAATAAATAAATAGAAATCTCCATAAAAAACAGATACAAGGGAAAAAACTGGACATTATTAGGTTTTTGCTAAGCCCGTGGTTTGCCACAGTCACTGCACCCAACACCTGCCCTTCCCGTCAGAGCTGCAAGGAGACGGGCTCTCATGGGAGAGGAAGTAATGATGGCTTAGCACCAACCCACCCAAGATATTCTCATTTTCAGAATCAGAAAGACTGTGGGAGACTGGAAGATGGAGTCATTGAAATACACAGGACTGACGCGACCTGTGGTAACTAAGCAGCCGGGACTGCATCACTCCATAGCATGGCCATTGCGTCACCTGATTACATCATCATATTGCCTTATCACCTATTTATATAAGTATGGGCTTCCCAGGTGGTGCTAGCGGTAGAGAACCCACCTGCTAATGCAGGAGACGTAAGAGGTGTGAGTTCGATCCCTGGGTCAGGAACAGCCCCTGGAGGAGGGCATGGCAACCCACTCCAGTATTCTTGCCTGGAGAATCCCATGGAGAGAGGAGCCTGGCAGTCTCCCTACAGTTCACAGAGTTGGACACGACTGAAGTGACTTGGCACGTAAACACATACAAGTCCCTGGTTTCATTTCTGAATGAAACAGTGAGATTCACGAAGTTTCCCTTAGGTGTCCACCAAGACAACCACAGTTGAGTTCACAGAATATATGCAATGTACATTTTGATCAAACTGGTATGTAAAATATTAATAGAATTCTCCTTGGGTACCTGCAGGTCCTAGGGTGATTGCAAAGGGAGAATCAGGGATTCCTTCTGATGTTAATCTCCTCCAGACTTCGTGTATAGCATCCCAGGTTAAACACTTGGGATCTTGGTCTGTGTCGGAAGCCTTCTCTGAGAAAGTTGGTGGCTGAATGTAGATCAGACTTGCTAGCCAGTAATTGAAACATCAATACTTTGATCTCCAGGGCTTTCCCTTAATTTTCCAGCTCCAGTCAGTAACAGGGAAGCGGGAAAGACCCTCACGGGGGCCGCCAGCCCTACCCTTCCCAGTGATGTACCATGATTTCCTTAAACAAAAGACTCCAAACACACACACACACACACACACACACACACTTCTTTGTCCTGTTGTGTTTTTCTCCTGCTGAAATGAGTAGAAACAGACTCACTTTTTAAGATAGCTCTCAGTGAGAAACACTTGTGTATGAACCCAAGGAATTACTTTCTATTTTGCAAAACAAATCTCCTCACGCTTTCAATCAGGGTCCTCTAAAATCCTGGCCGAAGGAAGGGGTCGGTCTCCAGACCAGATGGAGCCCATGCCTTTCTGCTCCCTTAACACGGGCAGGTAATTCCTGGGGAGCTCAGGATCTGACCAACCCTGCCAGCCTTCCTTCCTGCCTGCCTGCCTACCTTAGCCACACGGCTCCCCAACAGACACTGTGCACTCCAGCCAGGCAGCCAACCCCTGCCCACGCACCAGGGGGCCTGGTGCCCTGACCAACCCTCCTGGTTTGCCTGGGAGTGTAAGGGGGGAGGCTGGATGCAGAGCTAAAGCTGGTAAGTCTTGTGCGGAACTGGGATGAGCTGGGCACCATCAGGAACACTCCTGGCATTCTACCTGGGATGCCCTGTGCCCTCTGCATGAACCAGACCTCACCATCCTCATGCCCCACCCACCCAGGCATCCTTAAAGCCCCAACACACTAGCTCACCTTCCTCTGGACTCCTCTATCTTCGAGAAACACCTGAGGTGCTGTCTTGGGCTGTGGATCACTCTTTCATTGCCCTACAGTTCATCTCTCTGGAAGCTTCCAGGAGGCAGATCCCGTGTTCTCATCAGCTTTCCCCACAGGTGGCAGGATATCGGTGGCACAGAGTGCACCCAGCCCCTGTTCCTCCTGTTATAAAAGACTCCACTCTTCTCCCTGGAGAAAAAAGCCCCTATCAATTCTTTCAGCATCTTTAAAGGTTTAGGGGTTTATTTTGTGCCATCAGATCTTTTAGTCCATCTGGAATTTATTTCAGCGTGAGGTCTAGAAAAGGAAACTAACCACATATGCTCTTCAATTCAGTTTGATGGGTGCTCAAGCCTAAATCCCTTTATGGAATGGTCTTTTCTTGCACTGCTGATTTGAAAAGAAAACAATTTCAAATATCAAATTCTCATGTGCAATAAAAATAAACCTTTCTTGAATACACACCATATGCCAGGCACTGTGGGGAGCACTTTGCACAAGGTTGATCCTGTCATTAATTCTGCTTTATCAACCAGGAGAGAGTTTCAAGCAGCGGTTTTCAAAGTGGGGTTCCCTGACCACCAGCATCAGCATCACCCAGAACTTCTTCAAGGAAGATTCTCTGCCCCACCCAGACCTGGGGAATCAGACTGAGCAGGGGTGGGGACAGCCACCCGGGGTTTAACCAGGTGATTCTACGCACCCTCCAGTTTGAGAAGCCCTGGTGGAAGGAAGTTGTCAAGTGTCATTTGGCAGGTAGGTAGAAAAAGAACTGGACCCAAGCAGCCAGATTCTGGAACCCATAGTCACCCCTGCGGTCATTGCTCCCTCTTGATAGTTCCTGGTTTTCTGAGTGGGGTGACTGATTGCCATGTTTTCTCTGACAAGAATGCTTCCCCTCTATCAAAATCTCTAAAAACCAGGTGGTCCAGTGGTTAAGGGGCTTCCCTGGTGGCTTAGATGGTAAAGAATCTGCCTGCAATGTGGGAGACCTGGATTTGATCCCTGGGTCAGGAAGATCCCCTGGAGAGGGGAATCGCAACCCACTCCAGTATTCTTACCTGGAGAATCCCATGGACAGAGAAGCCTGGTGGGCTACTATCCATGGGATTGCAAAGGCTCAGACACGACTGAGCGACTAACACTTTTCACCAGTGGTTAAGACCCTGTGCTTCCCCTGCAGGAGGCATGGGTTTGATCCCTGGTCAGGGGAAATAAGATCTCACAAGCTGTGTGGCACAGCCAAAAATAGGGGGGAAAAAATCTCTAAAAATCCAGTAGCCTGCCCTCCATCTCATGACAAATATTTCTAAACATCATTATTTTCTCCACCTAACTATCAACAAAGCTGAGAAATTAGTAATAATAATAATTATAATAGGGCTTCCCTGATGACTCAGTGGTAAAGAACCTGCCTACCAATGGAGACATGGGTTCAATCTATGGGTCAGGAAGATCCCCTGAAAAAGGAAATGGCAACCCACTCCATCTGGCCTGGGAAATCCCATGAACAGGAAAGCCTGGCAGGCTACAGTTATGAAACAATCATGAGAAAATGATGGTAATAAAAAATAGCTACCACTTGCTGAGAGTTTTCCATGCCTGCAGAAAGTTTCCAGGCTTTAGCTCAATTATTCCTCAGAACAACCCTACCAGGTAAGTCCAATTGCTACTCCTCTTTTCAGAGGAGAAAACTGAAGAGTGGCAAATCCAAACAACCAGCCTCCAGCTAACAAGGGACAGAGCCAGGATGCCAGTGCAGCTGGCCGGGCACCCCTGTTACCAGGGGCTCCAGGGCACCAAGAAAGATGCAAATGGTCCCACTGCCTGGCACCAGGAAAAGGCCTGGGAGAGAGCAACCTGGAGGATAGGCTGGTCTGAGAGATCCAGGCACGTCCATTCATCCCCATGAAGAAGCTGACTCCCTAAGAAAAGCAGGCTGCCTTCAAGCCACGGTTCTTAGACGCATCTGCATGTCAGAATCTCTGGAGGATGTTTTGAAACATCCAGAGCCCGAGCCACATCCTAGATCAACTAAACTACAGCCTCCAGGGAGGGATGCTGGCATCCGTGTGTGGATGCCCTCAGGCTGCAGATGTGTTTAGGGACTGCTGTTCTCAAGTCAGTTTCGGGGGAGGCTTGGCACATTGGCATAGCACTACCAGCCTACTGAGCAAAGACATAAATTTTTACAGGAAAACCATGAAAACTGTTTTCCTCTAGAAGATTCTATACAGAAAGGCAATTCCTATACCAAGGGACAAAAAGAAACTCTCTGTCAAATAATCCAGTGAAAACTTTTGGTAATGAGAATTCTCAGCGCATCACAGAATGCCCAGGAGACAGAAACCCACCCAAAGCACGTTATCCATACAAGCTCGGCTGAAGCTTAAGTCCGTCCCCAACTGACATGCTTAATTGCTCCTAATTAGTCACCAGCTTCCCTGGAGACCCAGTGAGAAAGCACAGAGGCCAGACAGCCCCAAACCAGCAAGTGCCCTGGCGCCCTCTCTCTCTGTCTCTCTCTCTGCTTCACCACCGGAGGCCCCTGCAGGAAAAATAATTCCAGTACCACTAAGACTTCAGTCTCCTGCAGAGCCTCCTGCTGCCCTTAATCATCAGGACAAAGCACACAGATCTTGGCTGGAGACAAAGTTGAAAATCTTACAGATAAAGAAGGATGGCAGGTGAAGTGAGAATACAAGGTTCACATCTGAGTTTGCTGATGGACCTCCTTGCATATCTCCTGAACTCAGACCTGTCATGTGACCCCTTTGGAGACCACCTTTGCTGGCAACAGCCACAGAATGTCACCTTCTGGTGTGTCTCTGATACCTTTTAAGCCAGGCAATTGTTAAAAATCAGCCAGAAAAGGCTAGAAGTGTGAAGACTGCATCTCCCATGTTAGGAGCAAAACAATGCTTCCCCAGCTGAGGATACACTTGGCGTGAACCTCCAGTGGGGAAGCAGAGGGTTGCCCAGGGCGGAGCTGGAGGGGTGGGGAGGGTAGGATACAGTGCAGAAATCGCTGCTCAGGATTCTCAAAGGCAGGCCATGCTCCCATCTCCAGCAGGGGGTCACCCCTTGGGGAACGCACCTGCAGCTCCACTTCATTGGGTCCATTTGTTTCCTCTTCAAAAGAAACTGATTAAGCCTCTTCTCAAAGGAATTGACAGCCTTGGGGCATGCAATAATATTGTTTGGTAAGCAATCAACATAAGGGCTAGTTATTGTATCAGAGCCTTGTTAAAGTGTTAGCCTCTCTAAGGCAAAATTTTACATAAGGTGCATTTATAGCAAAAGTTCTTCAGCCCTCTAAAAATAACAAAAAACTATCAAGTCTAATTTTCCTGGATCCCGAGTCCAGAACCAGAAACTAACTTGAAAAACTAGGAGGCAAAAAGAAAGACCACCACCTTCCACAGACTGACTCCCTCAGGGTCTCACGTGGGCAGAGCACGTGTGAGCTAGAATCAGAGAAAGTCCATTCCCCAGAGACAGTGGGCTCAGCAAATCTTCCGTAAAAAGCCAGAGAACGTGTGTATTTTTAGGTCTTGCAAGCTGGGCTGTCTCTGTCACGAGTCCTCAGCATTGTCAGGGAAGAGCAAAGGCAGCTCTGGGCGACAGCAAATGAGTGGGTGTGGCTGTGTGTCAATAAAACTTTATTAACAAGCACAGGTGGCTGGCTGGGTTGGGTCTACAGTCTGCCAACATTCTAGAGGGTGGAAAAGAGAACCTCCGAGGTCCCACAACCAAAGTATTTTGGGGGACACTTGAGAATAACAAATCCTGTGATAATCCAAGATTGCTGGTCACTTCTGAGAAGGCCTGAGGTTGCCATAAAAAAAAAAAAAAAGATGCCTAATTGTGTGGTTAAAAAAAAAAAAAATAGAAATGTTTTCTCCCATAGCCCTGAAGGCCAGACATTAGCAGGGCCGTCCTGCCTCCAGAGGCTCCAGGGGAACCTTCTTCCTTGATGCCTCCAGCTCCTGTTCCCGTCTCTGCCTGTCTCCACGTGGTGTTCTCTTTGTCTCTTAAAAGGACACCATCCATGGATCTCGGGCCTGCCCAGATATTCTAATATGACCCCATCCAGAGCTCCATAACCTAATTACACCTGCAAAGACCCCTTTTCCAAAGGTTATATTCACAGATTCAAAGGATCAGAGCATGGGCATATATTTGAGGAAGCCACCATCCAACCCATTCAGTTCAGTTCAGTTCAGTCGCTCAGTTGTGTCTGACTCTTTGAGACCCCGTGAATCGCAGCACGCCAGGCTTCCCTGTCCATACACTAAAAATCACTTACTGTTCTGAAATTCAAATTGAACTGCCTCCTGCTGTTTATCTGGCAACCCTATGGAGGTGTTGAGTGTCAGCCTTTCTTAGCTGCTCTGCCCCTGATGGGCAGGTCCCCATAGGCCAGAGAAGCAGAGAGAAGACAGTGCTTAGGGTGGAGGCTGGTGGCATCTCCATGAACTCTGCCGGGGATCCTGGGGGTGGACCAAGGATTTGGGGATGGGCATCAATAGCATCTTTGCCAATAGGCATATGAGAATGTAAAGCTAGGGTGTGACTGTCTTAGGACTGAATGGCCAGCTAATGCTAGGAACTGGTTGGACCAGTGACCTCTCAGTTAGTCATATCTGAGCCCCTCTGTGCATTTGAGTCAAAGCAAGCTTCTTCTCCCCCCATTTATGACCACCCAGCTCTGTGTAAGCTATCTGGAAACCACATTTGCCCCTAAGTCACAGTGCCAGGGAGGTTTGTTAACAAAGGGCATGGAAGGCAGCAGAATTCCCTCTGTTCCCACCCAACCCCTGGCATTGTTTCACCAGGCAGTCAGGGAGAGGACCCAGAAAGGGGACACCATGGCTGATGTTCAGATCCCTCGGGCTGCATTTGGAAGAAGGTTTTACGGGGCAGGAATTCAGTAACATGAGAGCCTGTACGCAGGTAAAAGATGCTGACTGCTGTGTTGCCCACAGCACAGGCAACAGAAGCTTCTGCTGTTTTTAAATCTGCTTTATTGAAGTATAGTTGATGTCCAACATCGTGTTAATTTCTGCTGTACAGTGATTTGATTATTCATACAAATACCTTCCTTTTCATAGTCTTTTCCACAATGGTTTATCACAGGATATTGAATACAATTCCTTGTGCTACACAGCAGGACCTCGTTTGTCTATCCTTTCTCTATATGGGGCTTCCCAGGTGGCGCTAGTGATAAAGAAGTTGGCTGCCAGTGCAAGAGACGTAAGAGATGTGGGTTCAATCCCTGGGTATACTAGTTTGCATCTGCTAAGCCCAAACTCCCAGTCCATCTGTCCCCCAATCCCCACTCTCCTTCTACCCTTGACCTCTGGTTTCATTCTTTATTCTGCAGACGGAGGGAACTTGAAACACCCAAATCCAGTCATTCTGTTTTTCTGCTTAAAATCCTCCCAGGGCCCCACGGCTGTTAGAACAGACTCCAAATCCTGCAAGTGTTCTCAGTTCCTTGAGGGCACCTGTTCACTCCTGTGCTGTTTCCTCGTTCTGGAATATTCTTCCTGATTCCCACCCATCCTTGATGCATTAACCCAAGAGTTAGCTCCTGAGGAGGCTCTGTTCTTGTGTGTTTATTTAGCCTTATCAAAGTATAATTGACAGGGGGAGGGATAAATTGGAAATTTGGGATTAACAGACACACACTACTATATACAAAATGGATAAACAACAAGGACCTACTGTATAGCACAGGGAACTATACTTAGTATCTTGTAACTATTTGTAATGGGAAAGAATCTGAAAAGGAATATATACATTAAATATATATATATATATATATATATAGCGAACTGAATCATTTTGCTGTACACCCAAAACATTGTAAATCAACTATTCTTCAATTTAAAAAAATTTTAAAGGTATAATTGACAATAAAATTGTATGTATTTAAGGTGTACAATTGATGCCTTTATACGCATATACGTTGTGAGATGATCACAGTCAAGCTAATGAACATATTCATCACATATCACCGTGTGTGTGTTGAAATTACTTAACATCTAGCCTCCCTAAGAAGCTTACAGAGGTCTCTTTCCTCCACCAACTCTCACAGCAGCCTGCCCTCATCCCTCTGGCATCTTCCACATTTATACATCATTGCTACATCACTACCTCCTTCCCCATTCAGGGGAAAGATTCAAGGGGACCATGCTTGTGTTCCCCTGGTCCCCCTCACAACATACCCAGTGGTAGGCAGAGTGCCAAGCACACTTGTTGTTGTTCAGTTGCTAAGTCATGTCTGACTCTTTGTGACCTCATGGACTGCAGCACACCAGGCTTCCCTGTCCTCCACCATGTCCCAGAGTTTGCTCAGATACACGTCCAATGAGTGTGTGATGCTATCTAACCATCTTATCCTCTGCCACCCCTTCTCCTTTTGCCCTCAGTCTTTCCCAGCATCAGGGTCTTTTCCAATAAGTCAGCGCTTTGCATCAGGTGGCCAAAGTATTGGAGCTTCAGTCTCAGCAACAGTCCTTCCAATGAATATTCAGGACTGATTTCCTTTAGGATTGACTGGTTGGATCTCCTTGCTGTCCAAGGGACTCTCATAAGTCTTCTCCAGCACCACAATTCAAAAACATCAGTTCCCCAGCACTCAGTCTTCTTCATGGTCCGGCCCTCACATCCATATATGACTGCTGGAAAAATCATAGCTTTGACTAGATGGACCTTTGTTGGCAAAGTGATGTCTCCAAGCACACTGGGGATGCATAATAAACACACTTGAGTCTCCAGAATAAGAGATAGTGCTTATTATACCCAGAATTGCCTAGAACATGGACTATGCAGTAATCTGATTCTGCAGCTTCAGTAGGGAAAAATGAAAAGTTTTCTCAGCAGCAAATGAAGCTTAGCCACTAAGAGGTCAGAAAGTGCACCCTTGGTGACGATAAGAAGAGGAGAGGTTAGATGCCCTGCAGGCTGGATGGCAGTGTGAGACGGACTCTATGCTCCCAGGCACAATCTAAGTCATGCGGGGCACATCTGACTTTTCAAGAACAGTTGGAAATCCTGACTTTTTTGTGAGTTCTCTCAATTTTAAAACATTAGCAATTATCTTACGCATGTAAAGTAGGATACCTTTGTCTTAGGGCAGGATTCAGCTGATGGGTCCCTGGTCGGAAATCCCTGGTATCATGGCTAGCGGAAAAATAACTATGAAATTGTCAAGAATTGCTCCTCCCAAATCTCAAGCACACCGTGTATCCTCATGTCCCAATCTCTACATTTGGGGTTATCACTTAACTACATTTTTAAACTTTTATTTTATACTGGAGTATAGTTGATGAACAATGTTGTGTTAGTTTCAGGTGTACAGCAAAGTGATTCAGTTATACATATACATGTATCTATTCGTTTTCAAATTATTTTCCCATTTAGATTATTACAGAGTTTTGAGCAGTTTCCTGTGCTATACAGTAGTTCCTTATTGATTTTATACATAGCGGTGTGTACATGTGAATCCCACACTCCCTAACTACCCTTCCCCCAACCCGTTTCTCCTGGTAAATATAACTTCTTCTCCAAGTCTGTGAGTCTATTTCTGTTTTGTAAATAAGTTCATTCGTATTGTTTTAAAACTACTTGTAATGTTATGAGAGTTCTCTCCCAGTAGCTTGCTGGAGAAATTTCTTCCAGCGCCAAACTTTATCTTCATGATACTATTGCTAAGGTGATTTATAACACCAGAAGGCTGTTACCCTTGACACTCATCATTTCTTTTTATTCCTATAATGTTTTGGTGGGGGCAGTAAGGAAAGTATAAGTTGTCTGTTGTAGACATTCAAACAGGAGTTGATCTGATCTTCCTTTCTTCAGTTTTCCGAGGCAGGCTGATTCTCTGCTTAGGGGAGGGTCTTGCCCAAAGTGGCAGGTTATCTTTTGGCCAGGCTGTGGTGAGGGGTACCTGACCCCCAATCCTAATGTATCACCATTTGGCAGATCTCTTAGGCAGGCCTCTTTCTGGGGAGATGCCTTGTGCAATGTGGTGCACAGCTCATCAGGCTGTGACATCCGTTTAGTGGGTCATGACCAGTATTTCGTAAACAAAACAGAAGAGTATAAAGCAGGATGGAATGGAATAGACCCCTGAAGAAGGAAATGGCAACCCACTCTAGTACTGTTGCCTTGAAAACTACATGGACAGAGGAGCCTGGCGGGCTACAGTCCATGGGGTCGCAAAGAGTCGGACACGACTGAGCGTGCATGGACTAGAAACCCACAGACGGGACTGCACATGGAAGGCACGTGTGCTCTCATGAAACTTGTCTTTTAAGGGTGGTGTGTGTGTACCTCTCCTTGTATATTTCTTCCATGATTCATAGTCAAAAACCACTGTGTTTTTTTTTAAATTAAATTTCAGCTGTTCTGTGAGACGTGTAGGATCTTACTTCCTCAACCAGGAATTAAATCTACACCCCCTACATTAGAAATGTGGAGTCTTAACCACTGATCACCAGGGAAGTCCATGAAAACCACTGTTCTAATGTATCAAACTCTCAGAGATATTTTGGATTTGATTTTAACTGGAAATCATCTTCTATCTAGGTTTGAGATGTCCTGACAATGTCCTGAGCAAACTACTGTCCCCGGTAGAAACGAAATGCCACACAGCGACAACAGTCACTATAATGATCACAGTGCATGCCTATTAAACTTTATACACTTCCAGGTACTATGTGAATGCTTCACCAGTATTGTTAACGCCGTTATGCTTGTAACTACCCTATAAAATAGGCACAAGCTGGTATCACCCATGACCAACTTAAAGCACAGCAAAGTTAAACAACACACCCAAAGACCCACAGCTCAATGGGGTCAAAGACTGGACTAGACCCCCCCACACACTTTAAGCCTAGCTCCAGAGTCTGTGCTCACAAACCATCACACACAGCCTCTCGCAGCAGACCTGCTCAGAACTCCGTCTGTACCTTCGGCTAAACTCAGGCTATTAAAACCACATCATTCAGCAAACACTCTCAATTGCCTTGAATAATTAACAGTGGCAGTTGCTTTGGAAATAGCAAGAGCCTCGTGTTAGAGGCAGGTGTGCCTGTTCCTATACCAAAGGGAAGGAAGGGAAAATATCCCCTCGAGATTTTGGCTGCAAGACAGCACTCCCTCATGCCAAGGAGGGGAAACCCCTGCTGGCCAGAGAGGGGAGGAGACATCACCGACAGGTGTGTGGCAAAGACTTTCATTCTACAAATAAAGCACACTAGTGGGTTTGGAACAGAAGGACTCAATGTGCACAGCATGAAAATTGCTGACATTTACCAACTCAACAGAAATCTGGTATTTATACTGTGTGACCCCTCTTCTTCCTGAAAATCTGCTTCAGCACTACCTTACCTATCTGAAAACACAAGAGGTTGGCAAGAAAGACCTCTGAGTCACCAGAGCAGACATGGCAAAACTGTGTCCCTGACTTCATGCAGTTTGCTTCCGAGAAGCCCATGTCAGACCCTCACTCAGTACCTACTGACTCTTAGTTTGCACACAGTTCTAACTAGCCAGCAGGTTTGCTTTTTAAATTCACAACCATGTGGAAGCAAGCAGGCAGGAGAACAGTAAACAAATATCTGCAAACCCACTCAAAAGATGAGGGTCGCATTTACTGAGCACTTACTGTATGCCAGTCATTCTATCGAGGGCATGAGTTGCATTTTCTCATGTAATACTCACAAAGTCAAGAAGCAGGCGTGATTCGCCCCCACTGCACAGGTGAGGAACCAGCTCAGAGAACCTTGCCCAGGGACACACAGCTCAGAAGCTGCAAGGCTGGGATCTGAACCCAGAAGACAAGGCTCTAAAGCTGACATTCATGACCACCATTCAGCAGTCCCTCCTCCCATTGAAGGAAAACTGTGAAGAGTAAACCGACTGGTACACAAAGTGCAGAAGCCTTGAACCATTGACTTTTATGCTTTATTTGCTGCCATAGTCCCAGTGCTTAAAGCAGGACCTGGGACATAGTAAGTGCTCAATAAACATTTGTGAAATGAAATATGAACACACATTTTAGGAACCACTGATATTCCTGGGCCATCAAGAAAATCATCATCATGTCCCCTGCTCTTGGCAATCTGGTTTTTCACAGATATTCAAACTATATAAAACCCAAATATTTCAATACAAAGTAACTTAGACAAAATGGATAGATTCCTTGCAAGACCCAAGGGACCAAGTCCTCTCAAGAAGAAATACATCACTCGAGTCGCTCCACATTTATTAAAGAAATGTAATTTGTAGTCAAAGGCTTTCCATAAAGAAAACCCCAGCCAAAGACAGCTTCACTGATGAATTCTCACAAATACTTAGGGACAAAATAATCCCAATTCTTCATAAATTCTTCCCCAGAAAACTGAAGGGGAGGAAACACTACCCAACTCATTCTTTGAGGCCAGCATCACCCTGATACTAACTCAGACAAGGATAATACAAGAAAACTATAGGACATATGTCTCATAAACACAGAAGTTATAAATAAAGATGTAGCAAATTGAATCCAAGAAGATATCTATAAATGGTAACACAGAGTTTGTCTCAGAAGTGGAAAGTTAATTTAACATATGAAAAACCAGTCAATGTAATAAAATACAATAAAAAGAAAAATCATATGATGATCTCAAAAGACACCCAAAAAAGCATTTGAGAAATTGTAATATTCATTTCTGATAACAACTCCTAGTAAAGCAATGATAGAAAGAAACTTCCTCTACTTTCTTGATAGTGGTGATTGTGTCATGGGTGTATACACTTGGCAATGTTTCCCATTCAAATACGGGCAGTTTATTGCCTCAGGATTGTTTTTAAAAGTGAAGTAGTGAAATCACCCCTAATTTCAAGAAAGGAATTTAAAACTTTGTGAAATAAAAAAATTACAGGAAGTTAATTTTTAAACAACTGAGACTTCCATAGGTAACTGTTTGTCAGTTCAGTTCAGTTCAGTTCAGTTGCTCAGTCGTGTCCGACTGTTTGCAACCCCATCAATTGCAGCACACCAGGCCTCCCTGTCCATCACCAACTCCCAGAGTTCACTCAAACTCACGTCCATTGAGCTGGGGATGCCATCGAGCCATCTCATCCTCTGTTGTCCCCTTCTCCTTCTGCCCCCAATCCCTCCCAGCATCAGAGTCTTTTCCAATGAGTCAACTCTTCGCATGAGGTGGCCAAAGGACTGGAGTTTCAGCTTTAGCATCATTCCTTCCAAAGAAATTCCAGGACTGATCTCCTTTAGAATGGACTGGTTGGATCTCCTTGCAGTCCAAGGGACTCTCAAGAGTCTTCTCCAACACCATAGTTCAAAAGCATCAATTCTTCGGTGCTCAGCCTTCTTCACGGTCCAACTCTCACATCCATACATGACCACAGGGAAAACCATAGCCTTGACTAGACAGACCTTTGTTGGCAAAGTAATGTCTCTGCTTTTTAGTTCATCCAAATACTCATATAACTGAAAGATGAGGAAGCATGTCTTTAAAATCCATGGAAGAAGAAAAAGAGATTGTTTTTTCACTATCGGCTTCTTAATGATGTATGTTGTCATAGTGTATTATCGTATTTTGATTATAAATATATACATTAAACAGGAACTACATATTTCAATACTTTTATTTTTAATTAAGTTTTTATTGGTGTATAGTTGCTTGATAGTGTTGCTAGTTTCCACTAAACAGCAAGGTCCATCAGCTCTGTGTACCCATATATCCCCTCTTTTTGGGATTTCCTTCCCATTTAGGTCACCGCAGAGCACTGAATAGAGTTCCCTGTGCTGCACAGCAGGTTCTCATTAGTTACCTAGTTTACGCATAGTATCCATAGTGTATACATGTCAACACCGATCTCCCAATTCATCCCACCCCCTCCTCCCGGCTTGGTGTCCCCATGTTTGTTCTCTACATCTGCGTCTCTGTTTCTGTTTTGCAAATCAGATCACCTGTACCATTTGTTTTTGATTTTGCATATATGAGTTAATATACGAGATTTGTTTTTTCTATCTCTGACTGATTTCACTGTATATGACAGTCTCTGGGTCCATCCACATCAAAACAAATGAGCCAGGTTCATTCCTTTTTTAATGGGTGAGTATTATTCCATTGTATATATGTAACCACATCTTCCTTATCCATTCCTCCATGTTGATGGACATTTAGGCATATTTCAATTAAACTGTGTTTTTGTTCGTGCAAAAGCAAAGCCCTCAAACTGGTGAACACAAGGAGAAGATTCCTTAAAGAACGCTTTTCTCATACGTGTGCTTCATGCCCATTCCATCAGTTCCCTATGAGTAGTTTCTATATTCTGTTGCTGTATCATAGAGAACTCCAAAACTGACAAAAAAGAACCATCTCTTTTGCCTAGGATCATCCAGTCCAGGAATTCAGGAAAGGCTCAGAGGGTAGTTCATCTCTGTTCCACATGGCATCAGGAAGACAGGGGGTAGGCGAGGAGGATGCTCGACTCCTGTGTCCGTGCCTTGGTGGTCCTCGTTATGTCCGTCTCTGACTCTCTTATACTTGGCTTGCATCTCTCAGCATGGTGTACTCAGGGGAGTTGCACTTTTTTACTTCCAGGAAATGGAAGCCAACAGGTCCGTTAAACACACCACCCCAAAACAGCATGAAATCTCTATTCTATTAAAGCGATCACAGGATCCACTGGATTCCAGTGCTGGAAAAATGGTCTCCAACTCTGGACATGGAAGGAGTGGTCACACTGCAAAAGAGCAGGTGGGACAGAAGATATTTTTACAGCCATATTTGGAAAGAATCTGCTAAGAGTAGGATCCTGGTTCCATTCACGTATTGATATATGACCTACTCCTTGAATGATTCTCCTTTGACTCCCATTCTGTCCTCCACTCTGCCCTATGCCTTGGGGTGGGGAGCTGACCTCGGGGGCTCCATCACTTGGCTGGCTTCCTTATCTTATGGCCTCAATTATCCATCTGGCTGGATTCAGCCACAGGAGGACCAGCAGGCAATCACTGGGTGGTCAGAGAGAGAGATCAGAGTTCTTATTCCTC
Source organism: Oryx dammah (assembly GCF_014754425.2). Classification (NCBI taxonomy): domain Eukaryota; kingdom Metazoa; phylum Chordata; class Mammalia; order Artiodactyla; family Bovidae; genus Oryx; species Oryx dammah. The sequence continues at coordinate 45,917,889 of NW_024070196.1, read as the reverse complement.
TGAGCCTGCTTGCTTTCCATGGTCCTGGAAATAAAATAGATAATCACATTCGCCACAGTGGGTCTGTCTCTCCCCAACCTTAGCATGAGTGGTGACCCTGGGACTTTCTTTCCATGGCCCCAATTTCTGTCAGACGACCCCCTCTTCAGCTACAGAAGTCAGCCAAGCTGTTCCATGGCTGCTTCTGCCCCTGGGGGTTTATGGATGAGAACAGCCCCCTACTGTTGCCACATCCTGCCTGTATCACTGCCTCTTACTGGGTCTCCTAACCGTGCCCACACACCTATAAATCGCCCGCATAGTTTCTCTAAAACCCTAGTTGAATGGGTCCTTCATTTCCTGCCAGAACCTGACCCAGACATTTTTCTGCAAAGCCAGACTCCACTCTGGGTGGGCACTCATGCCTTTCACTGAATGATAAGTCTGTTTGGGAATTCAGCTTGGGTAACACTCTTAATGGGGCTTCTCTGGTGGCTCAGATGATAAGGAATCTGCCTGCAATGCAAGAGACCAGGGTTCGATCCCTGGGTCGGGAAGATCCCCTGGAGTAAGAAAAGGCAACCCATTCCGGGACTCTTGCCTGGGAAATCCCATGGACAGAGGAGCCTGGTGAGCTACAGTTCATGGGATTGCAAAAGAGATACAATTCAGCAACTAACAATACAAACAAAACCCCCTTACTGTCAGAGTTAATTCACTATGTGGTTTAACTAGCTAGGAGAACCGCTAGCAATCATTAAGATCACTACCTGAACCAGGATTCTTGACCTTGAGTGGGCGCAGACAAACCCTCCCAGCTGCCTGGAGTCCCAGGGCCACCACTCATGCTAAGGTTGGGGAGAGACAGACCCACTGTGGCGAATGTGATTATCTATTTTATTTCCTGTTGGATTGGCAGCCTCTGGGTTGTTGCACATCCATCATGCTGAAAAGTGCGTGATATCTATGGATTAAAAATTAATTTACTGTCCAGCCTGGCTTTCAGCTTGATGCCTTAATTGAGTTTTGTTATGACAGTGGTGCTGAGCTCCCAGGCATCGTTTAGCCCAGTCTAGAGGCCTCGGTGTTTGGGGAGAGGTTTATGAGCTCTGAAATACAATTATCTCCCAGCACGCACACAGTGCTTATCTTCAAAGTCACTCATGAGTCATCCTGGGTTCTTTATGCCTGTGGACCCAGGGATACAGTTATTGATCTGCTTCCTCAAAAACATACTCCACAGCCCTGAGTCTCAAAGGGAAAGATCAGAGAACTGGATCCTGTTGTTGAGAAAGCCCCTCTTTGGAGAAACATTAATTAATTCAGTTAAATATTTAACCCATAGTGGCTACTATGTGTTCAGTATGCAAATGAGTATGACATAATCCCTATAGAAGTTTTCATGCATGAAGTCACTTCAGATGTGTCCAACTCTGTGCGACCCTGTGGACTGTAGCCCCACCAGGCTGCCCTGTCCATGAGATTCTCCAGGCAAGAATACTGGAGTGGGTTGCCAGGCCCTCCTCCAGGGGATCTTCCCAACCCAGGGATCGAACCCGCAACTCTTATGTCTCCTGCATTGCACGTGGATTCTTTACCACTGAGACACTGGCGAAGCCCCTACAGAAGCTTGCAGTGATCGTTTCAGCCACATACAACATCAAGGACATGGGTTAAAGAGGCAGCACTTTATTACTGTAGCCTCTGGCCAAGAAAGGTCTCCAGAGCTTCCCGTCTTTGTTTCAGGCAGGGGTCCTCAGCAACTGGGCTGCAAGGAGGGAGGTGAGTGAAGCCTCCTGTGCATTTAGTCATTCTGCACCAGGCACGTCTCAAATACCAACTCTTACAGCCATCATAGCTGTGTGGAGGGAGATGCATAAGAATGTCCATCACAGATGGCATAACCCAATACTGAGATGAATAGGGACATTTTATCAACCCGAATACCTCTCCCAAACGTAAGGCAGGGTGAGAATAGCAGCATAAGGAATCACATGCCCAGTGTGATGTATCTATGAAAAAATCTACATTCAAAGAACACCATATATTTTCTAAGGAGATAGATGGTTCTAGAGATGTGGGTCCATAGATATATGGAAAACTGTATCTTAAAATTGGGCCTCCCTTGTGGCTCAGCTGGTAAAGAATTTGCCTGTAGTGCAAGAGACCTGGGTTTGATCCCTGGGTTGTGAAGATCCCCTGGAGAAGGGACTGGCTACCCACTGTCTTAGAGAATTCCATGGACTGTATAGTCCATGGGGTCACAAAGAGTCAGACATGACTGAGTGACTTTCACTTTCATTTTAAAATTTGGAAGGATATACAATATCCTAATAATCTGGTCCCATCACTTCATGGGAAATAGATGGGGAAACAGTAGAAACAGTGTCAGACTTTATTTTGGGGGGCTCCAAAATCACTGCAGATGGTGACTGCAGCCATGAAATTAAAAGATGCTTACTCTTTGGAAGAAAAGTTATGACCAACCTAGATAGCATGTTGAAAAGCAGAGACATTACTTTGCCGACTAAGGTCTGTCTAGTCAAGGCTATGGTTTTTCCTGTGGTCATGTATGGATGTGAGAGTTGGACTGTGAAGAAGGCTGAGCGCAGAAGAATTGATGTGTCTGAACTGTGGTGTTGGAGAAGACTCTTGAGAGTCCCTTGGACTGCAAGGAGATCCAACCAGTCCATTCTGAAGATCAACCCTGGTATTTCTTTGGAAGGAATGATGCTAAAGCTGAAACTCCAGTACTTTGGCCACCTCATGAGAAGGGTTGACTCATTGGAAAAGACTCTGATGCTGGGAGAGATTGCGGGCAGGAGGAGAAGGGGACGGCCCAGGATGAGATGGCTGGATGGCATCACAGACTCGATGGACGTGAGTCTGAGTGAACTCCGGGAGATGGTGATGGACAGGGAGGCCTGGCGTGCTGCGATTCATGGGGTTGCAGAGTCGGACACAACTGAGCGACTGAACTGAACTGAACTGAATAACATACTGGATGATCTGGGGTTTGGGGTGGATATTGAGGTGACTCTATAAATTAAAAAGGAATTTGGTGTTACTCATTATGCTTAATTTAATTTGAAAGGCAAAACATACAATTGATCTGGTCTCTTCAATAAATCAATGGCCTGGAGGAAAAAGTGTTTTCAAGTAAAAGACTAAAAAGACATGGCAGTGAATATAACATGTGAATCTAGATTGGACCCTGGTTTAATTTTTTTAAGGGATAAAAATATATCCTAGGAACAACTAAGAACTTTTGAGTATGGGCTGGATATTAGGTAATATCGGAGTATGATGGAAGTTTTAGATATGAGCATGATATTATGGTCATGTAGGAGGAAATAATCTTACTTTAAGATGATAATAAAGTCAAGAAGTGGCACCATATCTGTATCTTTGAATTAGTTCATTCAAAATAGATATAGATTGATTGATAGACAAGTGTATAGATAGACAAACAGACTACTAAGTGTGACAGTTTTAAAAATGATTGTGTCTACATGGTGTGTCTGCTAAGGGTGATTGTACTATGCTTTCAATTTCTCGGTATGGTTGAAAATTTTCATAAGCAAAAGTTTAAGAAATTTGGGATCAATATATATTAATATATATATATGCTGCTAAGTCGCTTCAGTCATATCTGACTCTGTGTGACCCCATGGACTGCAGCCTACCAGGCTCCTCCGTCCATGGGATTTTCCAGGCAAGAGTACTAGAGTGGGTTGCCATTGCCTTCTCCTAATATATATATATATATATGCCACTATATATAATATCCATAACCAACAAGGTCCTACTGTATAGCACAGGGAACTATATACAATATATTGTAATAACCTTTAATGAAAAAGAATCTGAATATATATATATGAATCAATTTGCTGTATATCTGAAAATAACACAACATTCTAAATCAACTGTACTTCACTTTTTTTAAAAAAGAAAAAGATGAAAAACAACAAAGTCCTACTCGTAGCACAGGTAATTATATTTTTTAGAAAAAAGAAAAAGCTTTAAAAAGGTGAGGGCAATGTGTAACTTTTTAAAATTATAGACAATAAAAATAACTGGAGGCGGGAGTTCCCTGGTGGCATAGTGGTTAGGATTTGGAGCTTTCACTGACATGGCCTGGGTTCAGTCTCTAGTCTGGGAACTTGCAAGGTGCCAGGTGTAGTGAAAAAAAAATTAATTAAAAAATAATAACTGGAAGCAAATACACTAAAATATAGCTTTTGGGAATCTCTGTGATGGGAATTCCACGTGTTATTTTCTCCTCTACACTTTTCTTAAAAAAAAAAAAATTAACAACAGTGATAAAGAAAAATAATCCTGAGAATGTTGATTTCCTGAGATGGCCACGATTTCACAATTTTTCCACCACTAATTGCCCAGAAGAGGTCGCAGAAAGGAAGAGCTGTGTTTCCGGAGATGCCCAAGATGGCTCGTAGGAAGGATTCACTCATTTGCAAAGCTTCTTAGCTCCATCCATGAAAGCAGGCTTTCACGGCTGTGGCAGGTTTGGGGAGGAGTGTGGATTAGAGAGGCAGAGGCTGAGAGAGTCATTTCCAAAAGGAATTCCGCTAAGTGTCTTCTCTTTCATAGCAAGACTGTTTGTTGGTGGCTTTCGGCCAAACCGTATCTCAAAATGTGCCTGTGAAAATGAGTATCTTCACAGCAAGCTACAGACTATGAACTTGGGACAGTCTAGAACCTATCAATATTTCTCAGTTTCAAATCACGACCTCGACAGACCTTTGTCCCGGTGCAAAAAGATGCCTTTTGCTTGCTGCTGCTGCTAAGTCGCTTCAGTCGTGTCCGACTCTGTGCGACCCCATAGACTGTAGCCCACCAGACTCCCCCGTCCCTGAGATTCTCCAAGCAAGAACACTGGAGTGGGTTGCCATTTCCTTCTCCAATGCATGAAAGTGAAAAGTGAAAGGGAAGTCGCTCAGTCGTGTCCAACTCTTCGCGACCCCATGGACTGCAGCCTGCCTTTTGCTTAAGCGAAGTCAAAAATAAAACGTGTAATGGCTACAGGCAATGGCAACCCACTCCAGTACTCTTGCCTGGAAAATCCCATGGATGGAAGAGCGTAGTAGGCTGCAGTCCATGGGGTCTCGAAGAGTTGGACACGACTGAGTGACTTCACTTTCACTTTTTACTTTCCTGTATTGGAGGAGGAAATGGCAACCCACTCCAGTGTTCTTGCCTCGAGAATCCCAGGGACAGGGAAGCCTGGTGGGCTGCCGTCTATGGGGTCACACAGAGTCAGACACCACTGAAGCGACTGAAGCGAATGGCTACAGGAGAGAGTCCAAGTCACCATGACAAAGGACTCCTATTCTTTCATGGAAACCCAGCTCGTCCCACGTTACCGGCCGCAGTTGCTGAGATGAGGCTCCTCAGCCAGGTTTAATGTCTACATCAATGTGGTTTACATCCTGTGACAAGCACGTGCAGGGCATGTGAGCACCTAAAAAATTCTCCTGAAGGGGCTGACCATGCTCCTTCTAAAGAGAGAGAAAGAGCTCTCCAGATGATAACAAGGGCTTGGATCACAATGTACCAGCCAGTCAGGATTATATCTGATAGACGGTATCACCCGTTTGATTGACTTCCTCACATTCACTGCACACAGCCCCAGCTAATCGTCACCTCCCAAGCACTTGTAGATTTCTTTCACAGGATTTCTGCAACGTTTTCAGACCAAGACCATGTTTCCACACACTCGACATGAACACATTGCTTATTCATGATGCTTTGATCATCTCCTGTGAGTTTCTTTGCAAGAGGTATGAAAACACCAGCTCCCTAAGTCATCCTTACGGCGACTGTTTCTCCAAGCTCAGCCTCAGAGTGAGTCAGACACAGGCAATTCCCCAGCAAGGAGGATGCCCTGGTCAGACAGCACAGGGCGGCCGTGCAGGGGAGCCTACCGAGGAACCCACCCAGCCAGGGCTGCTTTCACTCCCTTCTGGCCTCTTGTCTCAACTCTGACCGAAATGAAGCATCACTATTCCAGCAGCTTAGCTTCTATACTGGCTGCAAGCAACAGAAAAGAAACCAAACTGTAGCTGACTTCATCAGCAAGGGGCTTTATGGAGAGGAAGTGGGAACACAGGAGATGAAAGAAAAAAATGGAAGATAGCCTACAATGATGTATTATGCAAAACGGGGAATATAGCCAATAGTTTGTAATATAGTAAGTCCCCTACATATGAACAAATTCTGTTCTGAGAGTGCATTCATATGCCCAATTTGTTCTTAAGTCCAACAAAGTTAGCCTAGGTACCCAACTAACACAATTGGCTATATAGTACTATACCATAGTAGCTTTATAATACTTTTCAAACAAATAATACATACATAAAAACAATAAGGAAAAATTTAATCTTACAGTACAGGACCTTGAAAAGTACAATGATACAGTCCAACAACTGGCGTCCGGGGGCTGGCATCAAGTGAACAGGCAAGAAGAGTTACTGACTGGAGGAGGGAGTGGAGGAGGGAGATGGTAGAGCTGAAGGCTTGTCAGCAATAGGAGACGGAGGGCAAGCTGCAATATCACTCATGCCTGATATTGATGGAACACAGGTTCTGGTTCCTTGCTGGAACCCGATGCAAATTTGCATCTTCGAAAGTTTGCAACTTGAAGATTTGTATGTAGTGGACTTACTGTAACTGGAAATGGAGTGTAATCTTTAAAAATTGCATTTACAAAATAAAGAAAGGTTGGAGAACCAGGCTCAGGAAGCAGAGGGCTGCCCCTGCTTTATTGGCAGTTTTGGAACTGCTAGAAAGTTCCTATCCCCCAACCCAGGAACTTGCTATTGAAATAAACATTCTCCAACTGTTGACTTTTCCCCTTACACCGTCCACAAAGATTCAGAATTCCAAACAAAAGCACCCACTTGGTCAAGCTTACATATCAAGCCCCACCCCCTGCCCCAGTACCAAGGTGGGAAACAGAAAAATTTGGCAAGAAGAACCTCTAGAAAACTAATTTCTCCAGTGGGTGGATGAGCTACCTGTACAACGATAACTAAAGCCATACACACAGGGGGAAGAGATGCAATACAATGGGAACCAAGGCCCTTTAGGAGGAGAGGTGGGATGCCAGGCAGGGATGCAGAGATGCAGTGATACATCTCAGGAGCATCATTTCTATGGTCCTGAGTGAACCAGCCCCACCTGGAATCACACAGTCACAATCCACCAGCCGTTTGCAAGCAGCCTTCTGGCTACCCTGGTGTCTCTGGGTATTTCAGGGAAGTTTCAACCCTGCAGGTCAAAGAGACTTTCCAGGCCAGGCCACTTGGTATGGTTGGGTCCCTCTGGGGTTGGAGAGCGCAGTCTGAAGCCTAGAAGTTTGTTGGGTGGGACCCCAGCTAGAGCTGGGGGAGTGCTTCTGGGAGGAGAGGGAAGTCAGACTGCAGAGGGAAAGAGCTACCCCCCTGGCTGGTCATTGTTGTTGGACATAAGGTCAGTGCCACAGCTTGGGTGTGGGACTCACCTGGTTCTATCAGAGGGACCCCCACCCATACAGGGAAGGAAGGAGTCTACTTCAGCTGCCTTTCCAAGGCTGGATTGGGATCTGGCTCCCCCCCCCCCCGCTTCCATTGGGCGGAAAACATCAAATGCCCTGCTGATACCTTGTTCCTCTAGTGCTGGAGTCCCTAACCAGCTCCCCTTCCTCCTCCTGCAAGTCACATTTTAGAGCTCTGCTATGGTTATCTCTTAGTGCTTGCATATATTTAGATTTTTAATTCAGTGAACTCCTGTCTTTTTGATAAGCAAAAACAAAAGGGTAACAACAAAGTAACATTTTCTAGCAATCTACTAGAGTATACACATTTGTGACTCATTAAACAAAAAGTCTTGCCTCCTCTAAATTCAGTGTCAATCACCCACCACTAGGATACCTGTGATGTGCAGAAATACGCATCTGTTAGAAATCCTAGCTGACTGATGACTGTTTAGAGTTTGCTCACTTTGTTCTAAAGGCTCTAACCTGATTGATGCAGAAGGTTCAACAAAAAGCACCTTGGGGGTCATGGATCCAAACACTTCACAAGCCAGGAAACCAAGGAGAAGAGTTTACACTCAGCTTCTAAAGCCCCAGCACCACCAGCCACCCTGGGATTCTGCCAGCATCACTTCTCAGCACCGCCGGATCCAGGAAAGTCAGGGCTTCCAGGATCTGCCTGCCTGCCCCTAGTCAATAAGCATCTGTGCCAACTTCTCCCAGGATTCTCATGTCACTCCTTGACTTCCACGGAGTCACTGCCTCCTCTTGGGTTCACTGCTGTGTCTCTCCCTCAGTCTCTTTGGGTTACAGCCTGTGACACATGAGAAATCACAGGACTGTCTTCCTGAAACATTAACCTTTCACTCCACCTGAAGACAGGACATCCAGGATGCTTTATTTATCATTAACAGTCCTTCTGGTCCTAGGCTGGAAGATGCTACCTGTCAGATACAGGTTGCAGGTAGAAATTATGGACTTTAAGTGACCTGGCCCCAAAGGCATCCCCTACAGAATGGACTGAAGGCAGTACGAGGGCTGAGGGACGTTCAGAAGGTTTACAGAGACTTGATTTAGAAGGTCGTTCATCTGCAGCTGCAATCTGATCAGTTTCTCCTCCAACAGCTCTCTTCCAGCCCTGGCCACACCTGATAGAAAGTCATGTACTCTTGTCTGAAATCCTGTTCGTTGAGCAGTTGACAAGGAGTCGTAGCCTGGCAAGCAAGACACAGAACCTGTGTCCAGCTGCTGCCTTGGCAGGAGATGCTCAAATGCTTGGATTGTCATGTTCTCTGTCATGCAGGGAACTCCAACAGACAACTCCAGATGGAAGGGAGGCTCCTTGAGTAGCAGGTTGGGGAAAATGGGGATTGGATGCTGTTTTGTACCAATACTTTGGCCACCTGATGTGAAGAGCCAACTCATTGGAAAAGACCCTGATATTGGGAAAGATTGATGGCGGGAGGAGAAGGGTATGACAGAGGATGAGATGGCTGGATGGCATCACCGACTCAATGGACATGAGTTTGAGCAAGCTCCAGGAGATGCAGAAGGACAGGGAAGCCTGATGTGCTGCAGCCCAAGGGGTCGCAAGGAGCGGGACACGACTGAGGGGCTGAACAGCAAAGTGCCCACAGCCGGTCCAGTGCATCCTCTGAGAAGCCATCTCCAGTTAGTTCAGCCGTGGGACCTGTGGAGATCTGGATGTTCATGGGGACAGTTTGAGAGGGCAGTGACCAGGACATGTCACGCTGCCCGGCTGGCATGGTGCACTGGCCATCTCTGGGCCAGTGAAGAGGCCCGAAGACAGCCATCTCCTGGGATCGCCTGGGGGTCTGCCTAGCAAGGGGAACAGAGTCACCTATGGGTCTCACTGACCTCACCTTCCACAGGCCAGGAGATAAGTGGCCAGAGAGGTCTGAGTGTGGCCCAAGGCATGCTCCCGTCAGCCACGGAAAGTCTTCCTTTTTCATCTCCACTTAAAAGGACTTTTTTTCTCTCTCTTTTTAATTTACTGAAGTAAACTTGTTTACAATGTTGTGCTAGCTTCTGCTGTACAGTGAAGTGAATCAGCTGTATGTGTACGTGTAAATGACTTTTAAAATATTAATTTGGCTTTTTCATCAGATGCCACCTTTCCCCCCCCATTCTTTTCCATCTTCTTGGTTTGGACAAACCCTCAGGTAAGATCACAGTGAATGATCTGCTCTGCTCTGTATGAATCCCTGATCACACAAACTGTGTGATCAGCTCTCAGTGAATGAAAGCAGCTCTGGGTCAGGGTCCCTGAGACCACCCCCCGGGGAGGCAGATACTTAGAGTGGCAATCATGGGACTCAGGACATGGTTGTGCTCAGGATGATGATTTAAGACAGCAAAGGACACGAGGCAGAACCAGCAAAGGGAAAGCGCACTGGGGTGGGGTCTGAGGGACTAGGAGAAAGTATCCAGAGTCGTCTCCTGGGGAATCCCGCAGGACGAACTTAATTCCTACAGCATCAAACTGTGACCGTGTGTGGAGACCGAGCGCCCAGGGTTCACTGGGAACCGGTCATGTAGGCACCTCTGTCTGGGATGGACCAGAATTCCAGACTCCCAGGGGAAAGCAGGTGTCTGCATCAATGAGATAGCTTGCGCAAACAAGTCTGGACACAGCAAGCCGCCCTGGTCAGGTGAGGAACAATGAAAACCCTTTGGAAATCCAAGACGCCAGATGCCAGCCAAGGGCCAGCTTGGCTAGCAGACTTTGCCAAGATGGCAGCCTTGGGGCCAGGACGGGAGCCCTCCTCCTACCCACACCACGGCTGCCAGACCACAGCAGGTTTCAGCCTCTGCTTCACGGCAGGCCAAGCCCATGTGTCAGGTGGTGTGAAGGGACATGGAAACACAGGCCCAATCGCTGGACAGCATCGTTGGCTTGGCTCACCCAGAACCAGCTTCAGCCAGTCAGAGACCCTGTCCACGTCCCTCTTCCACGCAGTTGTTAATAGAGGTACATTTTCATTTTATGCATCGATTTTCATCTTGTTTTCTACAAGAGCTAGACGGCAGGTGCCTCTGGGGAGAAGCCTCACTCTCCATCTTGCTGCAGGCCTCGCCTCGCCCAGTGAGCATGGCCAGCCCCCCTCAGCTGTGACCTCTCTGTGTGGCATCAATGGACCCTGACCCCCAGCCTCACATCAGCTACACGGAGGTTTGCGCGCTCAGAGGTTTCTCTTCATCTGTCTCTGTCTGTTGGTCTCTGTCTCTCTCTGTCTCTGTTTGTTCATCTTCTCTGTCCCTCTTTCTGTCTCTGTTTGTCTGTCTCTGTCTCTCTCCCTTTCTTTCCCTCCTAGAGTCATTCATTCTAGCCCCAAACCTAACTGCACTTTGGCAAAAGCAGGAGGAACAGTGGCTACTCCTGGGTACATTATGGAAAAAAAAGGGTGTTTTCAAAATAATTTTTAAGGCATCATTTAAACAAGACAGCTCAGACCAGGGTGGCAAGCCTTTAAAGGAAGCGGTGTGAAGGCAGGACCTGATTCCTGAAGGCAGTTTTGCAAATCTCTGCCTGCAAGTCTGCACATGAACCTCTGAAACACTTTGTACTTGGCAACACAGCCCCACGTAGCTGCTCTGACTTGAAGTGAGAAAAACAAACGTTTATGCCCACTCCATAAATAAAGACATAAGTGGGACTTCCCTGGTGGTCCAGTGACTGAGACTCCATGTTCCCAATGCAGGGGTCCTGGGTTCTATCCCTGGTCTGGGAACTAGATCCCACATGCCACAACTAAGACCCGGTATAGTCAAATAAATAAAAATAATTTAAAAAAAAAAGAAAAGAAAGAGGTAAGTGAGTCACCCCTGGGGAGAAGAATGAGGGGGCAGTGTCAAAGGAATCTCCTGACCCCTCCTGACTCATGGTCTCCCCACCCACTGCTTCTGCTGCCCCAAACCCACTACAGGCCCATGGGACTCTGACTCCAAGCACATCTCCTTCCTGCTGCTTAGGCTGCTAAGACAGTCTTTCCCACAACTCAGGACCTTGAAGGTCAAAGACTCTTAAGGTGTCCCAGAGCAGGAAAACTCAATGTTAATAAACACCTAGAGTCATGGGCTTCCCTGGTGGCTCAGACAGTAAAGCGTCTGCCTGCAATGCGGGAGACCCGGGTTTGATCCCTGGGTTGGGAAGATCCCCTGGAGAAGGAAATGCCAACCCATTACAGTAGTCTTGCCTGGAAAATTCCATGGACTGAGGAGCCTGGTAGGCTACAGTCATGGGGTCGCAAAGACTCGGACACGACTGAGCGACTTCACTTTAATTTTCATAGTCAGGGAGCTACAAATGAAATGAACAATGGAAACAAACTGGTGATGAAACACTCTACACATATGCTAAATAGCAGGATGCTTCTCACGCAGACTTGAAAAAAAATGAAAGAGTGATAATACTCAGTGCTGGTGAGTGTAGAAGGAGCAGGACACTCCACCTATAACTGGTAGGAAGGTCAATTCCTACAGTCTTTTTGGAAAACCATCAGGCAGAGGTATAATTTAAAAGAACACAGACATATTCTGATCCACAAATTCCTAGAAATTGATTCCTTAAAGTAAAAATCACAAGAACATATCCAGAGGATCTTTATGATAGCCCTATGAAGGCAAAAAAAAAAAAAAGTGAAATGTCTTTTAATATAACAGTTGACTAAAACTGTGGTATATCATATATTGACAATGTTATATTTCCATGATACCCCATAAAGCCGGGGGAGGGGGCAGGAATGTAATTGTGGTGTATCCATACCATGGATTGCCATAAAGCACTTTCAAAATAATGAGTTAGAAATGTATACATTCACACAAAAAGTTATTCAGGAATAAAACAAGTTATAGAAAAAGTTACACACAGGGCAACTGGCAAAACCCAGAAAGGCCTGAATGTGGTGTACAGGCACTGGTGTTTGATTCTACAGAGGATAGAAAGGTATATAGGGAGTCACCTTGATTATCTGGGCGTGAGGTGTGTGATGTGAGAAATCTGGGGGAGAGAGCTGAAAAAAAGAACTAATAAATACAAGAAGCACTATTTTTCATGAACATTGGCGGGCATCTCCCTGTGGAGATGGGCAAAGGCTTCGAACCTCTGCCAGCAGGACTGCAGAGCCGTTAGTCCAGCCAGACAAGCTGGGTGCAGAGGTTTGCTACCTGTGTGAACACGCCTGACCGCTAGATGCCTGGATCCTTCTGCTCCAAAGGTGATTGCTTCCTCAGTTTGGTCAGGCAGGAATCTTCCTGCCCAGCAGGAAGGTGAAGCAGGAGCAGGCACACACTCCATAAACATCTTGAATTTTTAAAGGAACCTACAGATCCAGTGCTCTGTGTCCACGAGCAAAGGCTGTCTCCTGTTACAGACTACCGTACTCTGCACACTGCTCACCGGCCAGGAGAGGAGCTGTCCAAGGTATCTTGTTCCAGATTAGACATTGCAGAGGACCACACACACATGTATGCCCATGCACGCGTGCACACACACGCACACGCACACACACACACACCTCTGTCTCTGGCTGTTCCCTGTCTCCTTCCTCTACCTTGTTCCCTCTCTCTCCCTCCCTCACCTCTCCACACCCTCATCTGCTCCTTTCCCATCTCTCTCCCTCCTTTCTCTCTTCCTCCCCTCTTCCTCTTCCTTCTTCTTTTTTCTCTCTCTTTTTCTCTCCCTCTCCCCTTGGCCCCATTTATGTCCCTCCCCTCACTGCCTTCTCTTTGGTCTCGGCTTTTTCAGGAGGGTTCACAGCTCAGGGCTGGTGTAGAATCACCTGAATACCATTTACTGAGTGCCCACTCTTGTCCTCACACCTATCTGCAAGATGGATATTATTGTCAAACCCATTCGACATCCAAGGAAACTGAGGCACAGGAAAAGCCACTCAACCAATCAACAAATATCTGCTAAGTTCCTACAATCCACCAGACACTCTTCCTGGAAGTAATGACCCAGACAGACAGAAGTTAAGGAACGCTCCATTCCAGTTCCTACAGGGCAGAGCCTGTGGCTGGCGGGAAGCTGTGAATGTCCCAGGATATGGCCAGTGCAGAGCCCTTGGGCTTTTTCTCAAGTACAGTGAAGTTCTCCTCTCTTGCATCTCTGTGAAGCAGCAAGCTTGACCTGGGAGGAAGCAGGGCCAAAGGGAGAAGCAAAGGAAGGCAGCTTTATTTTCCAGTGCAGAAGTCATGGAGAACATGGCCAAAGCCAAGTGAGGAAAACGCATGTGGACCACTGGTCCCCAGACATGGTGTCAGCTGCTAGTCTGAAGTTTGTTCTCATGGAATTCACTGCATCCCATGGCAGAGAGGCTGTGTCCTATCTCCTATTTTTCTAGAACCTTCCACCTCAAACCTAATGGCAAACTGTTCTGAGCCCTTCCTGTGGAACCAAGCCTGGTGCTGAGACCTTAAGAATCTTCAGGGCATTTAAGCCTCACAAACAGCTCCTCTGAGATAAGTGCAAAAGCTCTCATCCTGGTTAAACATACAGTGATGGGAAAGTTTAGGGAAATTAAAGCATAGGCCTACATTCAATAGCAGGTAGGTGATGGAGTCAGGATTTAAACCCAGGTGTTTCTGCATCCCAATGGCATGTCTCTTTTCCCTAGATCACTTTTCTTTTCCATAGAAAACACTGACCTAGGACATGAGCTGGGAGATCCATAAAAGCTCTGGTCACAAGGCTCTAAGCACAAGCCAGTTGCATCTCTAGGCAAAAATGACAAGTAGGTTCCACCTCACATCAGCTTTCTTTAATGCTTTTATTTGATGGCATTGAGGAGGGTTTGGAGACTGGGACCAGGCTCGGCAGAAAAGAGTACCACAAAAAATCAGCAATGTGGGCCATGGGCAAGAGGTCAGGGAGTATCATACGTGTTGGTTAGAATAACTTAGCTTTCAAAGAGCCATGAGAAGGGCTTCAGGTAGGGGTAGATCAAGTGGATTGAATGATACTGTCCAGTGTGATTCCAGTGTCTGGGGTGCCTTCCCTGAGTCTGTCTTCAACATTTAACTCTGATTCCGAGCTGAGAGCTAATAGGCCCAAGTGTTTCAAGCTTTCTGATCCACAGCCAGTAGAAAAAGGAGAATATCTTTATGACATATGGCAACCACATTCCCCAAAGCCACTCTGACTGGACTAGCTGAGGTCACACATAGGGATCTGAAAGTGGCCAGAGACAGAATGCAAGCACTCCTGGACAAAGTCATATGTTCTTTCCTTAGCTGATGGAAAGGGTAACAGAGCCGAATAGGCAGTCAACCACTAGGCCACATCTATGACATCACCCCCAAGTCAAGGCTCATTCCTCCCAGAAGAACACAGGCATGGGCCAGAATACCTTTTCTCCCCTTTGCATGAAATGCAGACCTAGGAGCCTCCTTCTCCCCTCTGGCTAGGTGCTCTCTTTTTCTATGAATCCATCTCTGCAGAAATAAAGAGAGGATCTTCTAATGCCCCTCCAATAACTGATCTCCATATTAGAGACCATAACCAGGGCCCCACCCATGGAGTGAGATGAGAGACCCTACATTTTCTTAAAAGGGTAACTACCATGTGTAACATTTTAACCCCATTTCCTCTGAGGAGGCCTTTTTGTGTTAACCTGATTAAACCAGGAGTGAACGTAATTAATGGGAAGCATGAAGTGCTGATTACATAGGAGGCATGGATGATTATTTAGACACCATATGAAGCCCCATCGCTGATATGATTATGGACAAACACACTGCTAACAGGCTTGGAAAGTATCATTAACACAGACTTCCCAGGTGGCGCTAGCGGTAAAGAACCTGACTGCCAACGCAGGAGACATAAGAGACCTGGGTTCGATCCCTGGAGAAGTGTGTGGTAACCCACTCCAGCATTCTTGCCTGGTTAATCCCACGGACAGAGGAGCCTGGTGGGCTACCGTCCATAGGGTCGCAAAGAGTCGGACACAACTGAAGTGATTTAGCATGCATGCCAGGAGCTTCTTAGAGTTACACTTCTGCAATACCTTAGAACTCTTTAAAAAAAAGCATAGAAGTCTGCAAATCAGTTGATTCATGCAAAGTTTCCCCCCCGCCCCACATTGGACACCATCTCCAAGTTGCCCAGACAACTAAGCTATTCCTGGTCTGCTGAAATAATTTAATCGAAGTACTTCCTGTTAGTTCAGAACTTGGGTCCATCTGCAGACTCTGGGGACAGAAGGCACTGGGTTATGCATGTCAGAGCAGAGATACATGTGTGCATGCTCAGTTGCTTCAGTTGTGTCCAGCTCTTTGCAACCCCATGGACTGCAGCCTGCCAGGCTCCTCTGTCCGTGGGATTCTCCAGGCAAGAATACTGGAGTGGGTTGCCATGTCCTTCTCCAGGGGATTTTCCCGACCCAGGGACTGAACCTGCATCTCCTGCGGCCCTTGCATTGCAGGCAGATTCTTTACCCCTGAGCCACCAAGGAAGCCCCAGAGCAGATATAACCTCCCGGCTAAAAGGGCCATGAGCCTCCTATGTTGCTCTATTTAGCCTCTGGCTGAAACAAGAGTCAGCCTACCGCCGCTGACAGACGGCCAGCAAGAGGCTGACCCTCCCTCCCTACCTGGCTTTGGAACATGATGAAACCACCACCTTTGAAACCAAGAGCCCAGTTTCTTCCTGAGGGCATTTCCCCATTGGTGTAATTGCCAGAAGAGAACAAAAAGAATTCCACGTGAATTCTACTGAAAAGATGAACCTTTGGTTTTTAATCTTTGATTCATTCACCTTGCCACTGCTTTCCAATCTGCCAGACCCCACACAGGATGGTCCTTCATGGAACCCAAGGTGTTTTCAGGTATAGATGTGTCAGGCATTTCATTAGTCATTGATTTATTAATCATAGAATCATCATCAATTTAATATTCTATTTTAGTATTTTTTTCAATGACAAAGCCTCCTTTGGGTGCTAAAATGTCTTCTTTGTGTGTATGTGTGAGTGTGTGTGTGTGTGTATGTGTATTTTAGTTGCTCAGTTGTGTCCAACTCTGCGACCCCATGGACTGTAACTTGGCAGGCTCCACTGTTCATGGAATTCTCCAGGCAAGAATACTGGAGGGGGTTGCCATGCCCTCCTCCAGGGGATCTTCCCCACTCAGGGAATGAGCCTGGATCTCCTGCATTGCAGGCAGATTCTTTACCATCTAAGCCACCAGGGAAGCCCCAAATGTCTTCTTTACACCTCTGTAATACTTGGTCATCGTCCTGTTGGAGTCAGTGTGAGTAAGTGTCAGGTTTGAAGGCTCAGCTAGTCCTCAGAATTTAGCTGGACTTGAGTAACAGTGTTGTTTTCCTGTATTTGACTACTTTTACCTTTTATTTCTACCAGGATTTTCCACTTAAGCTACTAATGAAAAGCTTTTTTTTTCAAATACATTTACACAGTATATTAACTTTAAAAATAATAGTATTATAAGTAATAGTAACATTACCAAGCAGATAGCACAAAAATCAGGAAGGTGGTGATTCTCTCAGATAAATATTTATAAACTAATTAACACAGTCATCTGTCTTCCAAACTTGTAGGTTTCCAACTCCATGGTCTAATATCCATAACATTTCCTCGTGCTTTGCCTGGCTGACTAACATGGCTACTTACCACATTCATGAGCACACATTATCATCTCAGAATATCAGATTCATGGAGTGGCTAGTTCGTGTCTTACTCTTTCCAGAATCTTCCGTAGTACACAGAGCAGAAGCACTGGATAAAGTTTGATTAATTAATTGTTCCCTCTGCCTCTATGAATCCAGCCTCTCTCCCAGGGCCATTGGTCTTCCTCCTCCAGGAAGCCTTACTTGATTACCCTAGCCCACAACGTCTTTATGAAGAATATACTTTGCTTTTGAATTGTTCCCTCTGTCTCCATGAATCCAGCCTCTCTCCCAGAGCCACTGGTCTTCCTCCTCCAGGAAGTCCTCCTTATATGAAAAATATGCTTTGCTTTGCTCTACATCTATTAACCATTCTTCTAGTTATAGTGTTCCAATTTCTCTCTGGGAAATGACTGCTCTTCTATTCAGTCCAGGGTGGGCACATGATCCAGATCTGATCAGTATGACTAATCAGTATGACTAATCCAGTATGACTTTATCTTAATCTACATCTTCATTATATCAGCAAGGACTCCATTTTCAAATAAGCTTATATTCACAGGTAGCAGGGGTTAGGATTGGAACATATCTTTTGTGGGAACTGAATTCAACCCATTACAGCTACCATCTTGCTCCTCTGAGGAAAGTCAGACTCAAGGCAAAGGAGAAAGAGAAAGAGCTGGATATATTCATGATAAAACAAACCTAGCCTCACCTGAGTCTATATTAAATACATCTGGACTTGCCTCCCCTTCACACCTGTCTCTCTCGGTAACGATTAAAAGATCAAGTCCTTTTCATTCTCAGTACTTTTTTTCGTCCCTCCTTCAACCTTCTGGTGTAGGATCTGTTCAACTCGTGGGAAGGATTCCCACTCTATCATCCCAATGGACGGTGTCACCTTCTTTCTTCCTGGCTCTGCCTGCTCCCAGGGCTCTTGCACCTTTTTATACTGCGTGGCCACATTTGAACAAGCATACAGGCAAGCGATGGAATTTCAAAAAGAAATTCAGGCAAAATGCCTTCTTCAAAAGCATTGAGATGGAAATGTTTTTTTAAATAGCTTTGTAATGTAAATAACCTTGAAGTCAAAATTACAGCAACAGAAAGCAAATGTAAGACTACACATGAAAAGGATGGCAAAGAGATCTTTCAGTCATATTCAACTGTACAGCGATCTTGCTAAGAATGTAAGGTACACAGCCCATTTAGGAAGAGAGGGAGGGAGGGAAGGAGGGAAGGGAATGAGGAGGAGAGGGAGAGAAGGAGGGGAGGGAAAGGGGAGGGAGGGAGCGATGAAGGAAGGAAGTTTGAACGACAGCCCAGACTTTGATCAGAGATGGGTCTTCGTCTAAAAGCCAGAAATAGCCAGGACATGGAAGCAAACCAAATGTCCATCAGCAGAGGAAGGAATAAAGATGTGGTGCATATATACAATGGAATATTACTCAGCCATAAAAAGGAACAAAATGGGGTCATTTGTAAAGACGTGGATGGACCTAGAGACTGTCACACAGAGTGAAGTCAGAAAGAGAAAAAAAATTCAAAGAGATCTAAAACTGTCCAGCCTACAGAGCGGAGCGTCTGCCTGTTAGTTAGCAGCTCTCATCAAACAAGGAACTAAATCAAGTAGCGATTTCAGAAGCCACAGTTCTGAATAAACAGCCTGGGATATTTTTATGTGAGTCTCTGCTGCTTTCCATAGTGACTGACTCATAGGTAGCCTTAATCTGACAAAGCCGTGTCGTCATGGGAACCGGCCCTAGTCCATGGCCACAGGTTAAACATTAAGCTCCTACCTGCGATAATGTTCCCTTATCAATCTCCTCTCGGAACCCAAAGCTTTTCCATTTCCTCCGGGCAGCTGGCTGCTCTCTGTTGATAGCGTCTGCCAGTGGCAAAGGCTCTGTCGCCTGGTTACTAATTGGTGATGGGGGTGAGACCTGGCTGGAGAGGAGCAGGTTGAAGATGCTTAAAGGCTAAGCAAGCTGACTGGGCAGCGTCCATGGAGAGGTGGCCCCGTGAAGACAGGACACTGTCCTTGGCCCTTTGAACTTGGGAGTCACCATAACCTCACACTGGGCAAAGCCTCCATTCCAGCAGGCTCATGGAGGTGTTAAGGACCCTGTTCATGGATGCCCGTGGCAGGGCAGTGTTTCCCTGGGATGTGCCCACCAGCACGACAATTCAATGCAGGAAAGGATAAACAGGCTCCGGGATCCAAACAGCTAAGGATATAAAGGACGGTGGAAACTGTGCTCGCCTTTCCTCTGGCCAAAGCACTCGGCTTCGCTTTGAATATGGTCTGCTGAGAATGGCAAGCATTTGGCATCCAGCCCCCTCCAACCACAGGCTTCCCCGGGTGGCTCAGTGTTTAAGAATCCACCTGCCAATGCAGGAGCCTCAGGAGACACGGGTCCGATCCCTGGGTCAGGAAGATCCCTTGGAAAAGGAAATGGCAACCCACTCCAGTATTCTTGCTGGGATAATCCCATGAGCAGAGGAACCTGGCAGGCTACAGTCCATGGGGTCACAGAGTCAGACACGACTGAGCACGCATGCATATCCCTCTAACCACCAGTGAGAAAAAGGCCCCAGGCAGGATATCTCCTGAATTTACATCTCAAGCAGAGACACCCAAACACCAAAACCAGGGGCTGCACCAGAGTCCTAGCAGGTTCATCCTGAGGGGCCACCCGTGGACCCCACTATTTAGATTCCCAGGTCCTCTCCTTCCCATTGATTCTTCTAAGAAATGCCTCTTCTTAAGATTACCAGAATGAGGTCCCACTGTTTTCATTCAAAACCTTTCATCACAGAGCACTGAGCTGAACTCCCGGTGCTATAGAGCAGCTTCCCACTAGCTGTATATCTTACACATGGCAGTGTATATATGGCAGTGAATATAGGGCAGTGCTACTTTCTTAGCTCAATACTCTGTGATGACCTACAGGGGTAGAATGGGGAGGTGGGAGGCAGGCTCAAGAGGGAGACAACATATGTATACATATAGCTGATTCACCTTGTTGTACAGCAGAAACTAACACAACATTGTAAAACAATTGTATTAATTTTTTTAATTAAAGACTAAATTTAAAAAAATTTTAAAAAAAGAGACCTTATATCAGTTTGCCGGGACCATCATAGCAAAGTGTCACAATCAAGGTGGCTAAAACAACAGACCCAGATCTTCATGACTCAGATAACCACGATGGTGTGATCACTCACCTAGAGATAGACGTCTTGGAATGCGAAGTCAAGTGGGCCATAGGAAGCATCACTACGAACAAAGCTCGTGGAGGTGACGGAATTCCAGTTGAGCTATTTCAAATCCTGAAAGATGATGCTGTGAAAGTGCTGCACTCAATATAGGAGCAAATTTGGAAAACTCAGCAGTGGCCACAGGACTGGAAAAGGTCAGCTTTCACTCCAATTCCAAAGAAAGGCAATGCAAAAGAATGCTCAAACTACTGAACAATTGTACTCATCTCACACACTAGTAAAGTAATGTCAAACCAAGCCAGGCTTCAACAGTATGTGAACCATGAATTTCCAGATGTCCAAGCTGGTTTCAGAAAAGGCAGAGGAACCAGATATCAAGTTGTCAACATCTGTTGGATGATAGAAAAAGCAAGAAAATTCCAGAAAAACATCTACTTCTGCTTTATTGATTACACCAAAGCCTTTGACTGTGTAGATCACAACAAACTGTGGAAAATTCTTCAAGAGATGGGAATACCAGACCACCTTATCTGCCTCCTGAGAAATCTGTGTGCAGGTCAAGAAGCAATAGTTAGAACTAGATATGTAACAACAGACTTGTTCCAAATCAGGAATGGAGTATGTCAAGGCTGTACATTGTCACCCTGCTTATTTAACTTATATGCAGAGTACATCATGTGAAATGCAGGGCTGGATGAAGTGCAAGCTGGAATCAAGATTGCCAGGAGAAATATCAACAACCTCAGACACACAGATGACACCACCCTTATGGCAGAAAGTGAAGAAAAACTAAAGAGCCTCTTGATGAAAGTGAAAGAGGAGAGTGAAAAAGCTGCCTTAAAACTCAGCATTCAAAAAACGAAGATCATGGCATCTGGTCCCATCACTTCTGGGGGAAAAGTGAAAACAGTGACAGCTTTTATTTTGGGGGGCTCTAAAATCACTACAGATGATGACTGCAGTCATAAAATTAAAAGATGCTTGTTTCTTGGAAGGAAAGCTATGACAAACCTGCTGCTGCTGCTGCTAAGTCGCTTCAGTCGTGTCCGACTGTGCGACCCCATAGACGGCAGCCCACCAGGCTCCCCCGTCCCTGGGATTCTCCAGGCAAGAACACTGGAGTGGGTTGCCATTTCCTTCTCCAATGCATGAAAGTGAAAAGTGAAAGTGAAATCACTCAGTCGTGTCCGACTCTTCGTGACCCCATGGACTGCAGCCCACCAGACTCCTCTGTCCATGGGATTTTCCAGGCAAGAGTACTGGAGTGGGGTGCCATCACCTGCTCCGTGACAAACCTGGATAGTTGTATTAAAAACCAGAGACATCACTTTGCCAACCAAGGTCTATATAGTCAAAGCTATGGTTTTTCCATTATCTGTGGACAGATGTGAGGGTTGCTCCATAAAGAAGGCTGAGCGCCGAAGAATTGATGCTTTCAAATTGTGGTGCTAGAGAAGACTCTTGAGAGTCCCTTGGACTGCAAGGAGATCAAACCAGTCAATCCTAAAGGAAATCAACCCTGAATATTCACTGGAAGGACTGATGCTGAAGCTAAAGCTCCAATTCTTTGGCCACCTGATGTGAAGAGCTGACTCACTGAAACAGACCCTGATGCTAGGAAAGATTAAGGGGAGGAGGAGAAGCAGGTGACAGAGGATGAAATGTTCAGGTAGCATCACTGACTCAATGGACATGAGTTTGAGAAAACTCCAGGAGACAGTGAAGGACAAGGAAGCCTGCTGTGCTGCAGTCCACGGGATTGCAAAGAGTTGGACACAACTTAGCAACTGAATGGCAACAACAAGTGATCCAGAGTGGACCACCCCACACAGCCATGGTGAACACGTGGAAACTGACAAACCTGTAACTCCTGGTGAGACTTGGACCACCGTCAGTGCTCCATGGCATAGTTTTGTTGGCAATGGGGAGGTGAGTCACAGGCCAGGAGATCTGGCCGGACGGAGAGGCCTGCAAATGCAGAAGCAATCTCTGTAAGGAGGAAGAGGTGGTCTTCCGGTGAAGGATTAAGTGCATTTTTCACCCTAGTCTCCTGGGGAGCATGGTCACTCGAATATGGGGAAGTACCTTAGCTGATCTTGAAAACTCTTGATCTGATCACAAGTCTTCAGGAAATAGGTCTTTTGAAAGAAGAGTGTTAAATGGTAGAATCTGGGTGAATCCCCTTCATAGGTGAAAAATATAGAGCCCAAGAAATGATAATGCCAAGTTCTGTTGCCTTTTCAAGCCTAATTTTAGAGACGTCCAGTCAATGAGAAAATAGCAGTAGCCCTATGAACCCTAAGTGCATGGTTAAGGGACTGATTAAACTGACGACGACACAGAGGAAACTGGCTCAGAAACCACTGTTTGAGCTCCTGCATCAAGCCATTCCTGAAGCCGGTTGCTATGCTCCCGTCAATTATACCGGTCAATTAACTCCCCTTTTTGCTTAAGCTAGTTTGAGCTGGTTTTCTGTCATTTTTCAAGCAAAAGAGTCCTGATAAACAAAATAGCATAGTACATGGCAAGGCCCCAAGGACTTTTCTGAGAGTACAGCCACATCTGCAGCACCATTTCTCTTTCTGCAGGACAAAAGGAGCATATTAGCTACCTTCCAGGGTCTGGGTTTGCCAAGAGATCAGAGTGAAACAGACGCTATCAAGACCCATATGCTGTAGCTGAGAGTCTGAGTTTCACAGCAATTTCTGAAGCCCTTGCCAAACACATTTGTACTCTCTTTTGCTTTTTATTGCCCTTGCAGGCAAATGGAGGGACATGACTGCACCCGGTCTCGGGGTGTAGATGGCACGCCATCATCATGGGCACTTCCTGGCAAGCCCAGGACAGCACTAACAATCATGTGACTGTAATTAGCACTGAACTTCAGTATCAACAGAGCCCATTCCATTCTGACTTGCCTATTTAAAAAGAAACAAGCAAAATGGAATTTAAAATACATAATTGCCTTAGTCATGAAGAGTAACGACGTTAAGAGCTGTTTTAACTAGGCATTTCCGCACAAATGACATTACACTGAGACAGTCTGTCCTAAGGCCTCAACCAAAAGTGAGACCCCAGAACCTGTAGGGAGTACAGGCTTAAAGATAGTCTCTGGTTTGGTCTTGGAGCACAGGAGCCCCTTGCAGCTCTCAAGGTTGGAGGAAACTTGTTTCCCCCAACATTACAGATTTTGCCATTTCTGGGTCTCACCTGATAACTGCCCCTTTTCCTTAAACAAGCATATGTGTCTTATGGGTGCCAAGATATTAAAAAAGTTAACTTTATCTCGTTGTGGTTCTGATTTGAGTTTCTTTGATGCTTAGAGTTGCCGAGCATCTTTTCATGTGCCTCTTGGCCATCTGTATGTCTTTCGGATAAAAAAAAAAATGTCTATTTAGGTCCTTTGCCCATTTTTAAAATCAGATTGTTTTTTGTTATTGAGCTGCCTGAGTTCTTTATATATTTTGGTTATTAATCATGATCAAATACATGTTTTGTAAATATATTGTCCCATTCAGTAGGTTGACTTTGGGGTTTGATCATGGTTTCCTTTATTGTGCAGAGCCTTTTTAGTTTGAGGTAGTCCCAGCTGTTTATTTTGGGTCTTATTGCCCTTGCCTGTGGAGTGAGACCCACAAAAACATCACTTAGACTGGTATCAGTGAGGGTACCATTTGTGTCTGCTTCTAGGAATGTTATAGTTTCAGGTTTTATATTCAAGTCTTAATCCGTTTTGAGTTAATTTTTATGTCTAGGAAAGGACAATGCTCTGGTTCTTTCTTTTGCTTGTGGCTATCCAGTTTCACACCTGTTCGAATGATTATCATCAAAAAGCCCGGAAATTACAAATGCTGGAGAAGGTGTGGAGAAACGGGAACCTTTGCACACTGTTGGTGGGAATGCAAATTGGTGTAGCAACCTTGGAAAACAGTATGGAGATTCTCCAAAAATTAACAATAGAACTATCATATGATCCAGCTATTCCACTTCTGGGTATTTATTCAAAGAATATGAAAACATGAATCTAAGAAGATACATACGACAGCCAAGATACAGAAACAACCTAAGTGCCCATAAACAGATGAATAGATATATGTATGGTATATGTACACAATGGAATATTACTCAGCCACGAAAAAGAAT
This sequence comes from Oryx dammah, assembly GCF_014754425.2. Classification (NCBI taxonomy): domain Eukaryota; kingdom Metazoa; phylum Chordata; class Mammalia; order Artiodactyla; family Bovidae; genus Oryx; species Oryx dammah. Next base: position 45,893,365 of record NW_024070196.1, on the reverse strand, counting down.
GCACTCCTGCCACCTGTGACAACATGAATGGACCTTGAGGGCATTATGCTTAGTGAAAGAAGTGAGGTGCAGAAAGACAAAGACCATGTGATTTCACTAATCTGTGAAATCTAAAAAAATAAAAAATAAAAACAAACTCATAGGTACAGAGATCAGATTAGTTGCTACCAGAGGGGAAGGGGGTGGGAGGAGGGTAAAATAAGTGTAGAAGGAGGTCAACTATATGACGAAGGACGTGGTGATCACTCTGTAGTGAATACAATTGCTCAGTTATATGCTATACATTTGAAACCTGCATAATATAATGATTGAAAATGTATTGGTTGACTATGAAATAACTAACCTAATAAAAATGAAAGGTACAGATTTATCTCCTGAGAAAAGAGAAAATTTAAATTACTATCATGAAACCATTGGTTAAGGTGCTAGTTATTTTTAATAAACTTTTAATTATTTTTAATATTTAAGAATTCTTAATAAATATTTGGACTCAGAGGGAGAGGGAGAGGGTGAGATGATTTGGGAGAATGGCATTGAAACATGTATAATATCATGTAAGAATCGAATCGCCAGTCTATGTCCGATGCAGGATACGGCATGCTTGGGGCTGGTACACGGGGATGACCTAGAGAGATGTTGTGGGGAGGGGGGTGGGAGGGGGGCTCATGTTTGGGAACACATGTACACCCGTGGTGGACTCATGTCAATGTATGGCAAAACCAATACAGAATTGTAAAGTAAAATAAAAAATAAAAAAAGAATGTGGAGAAAAGGGAATACTTGTACACTGCTGATGGATCTATAAACTGGCAGACCCATTATGGAAAACATCATTAATATTCCTTTAAAAATAACTACTACTGTCAAAAAAACAAACAAACAAACAAACAAAAAAAGAATTCTATTTTTCCCAGTAACACTATGACTGTATCTGGGCTTCGCTGAATGTGTTTGTCTATGCAGTTACCTGTAGAACACTCTGCTAATACTGGGTTGACTGATAGATTTAGAATATGTCTTCCCCAGGCTTCCCTGGTGGCTCAAACAGTAAAGAATCTGCCTGCAATGCAGGAAACTTGGGTTTGATCCCTGGGTCAGGAAGATTTCCTGGAGACAGAAATGGCTACCAACTTCAGTATTCTTTCCTGGAGAATTCCATGGACAGAGGAGCCTGGTGGGTTACAGTCCATGGAGTCACAAAGAGTTGGACATAATTGAGCAACTAACACTTTCACTTTCTTTTTTTTCCCCAGGCTGACAGTCACTAAAATTCTCTACAGAGGCAGAGAAGAGCTCATGGCATTGAATAAATAGCCAGCCAACTCCAGGAGGCAAGAATGATGCAACTTATCAAAGAGGTAGAATAAACGAACATATGGTGCAGCCCAAATGCCAGTGGACCACTGGGTCCACTTCCTCCCAATGATTCCTGGGTTCAGCAAATATTGACTAAAACACCTACAGTGTACAAAGTTGGGTTGTTAGACTCTCCACACACACACAAATACATGTAGAAAAAGGTCCAGAAAGACAAAACTGATGACCGTAGTAAGATTGGTGAAAGGGAGAGAATCAAAGACACTTGAGTTTTACCGTGAATATACCAATTTCCTGCCTGAGTCATGGAAATGAATTTTAAAAGTCAAAGAGTATTTAGGTACTTGGACACATATACACATAAATGGATGCACACATATATACATATCCCATTTTGCATGTGCAAAGACATCTGTACATCAAGGCATGTGTATTTGTATATATTTGTGAATGTAGATGTGTGTATGGATGGACAAGAAAGGGTCTGAAAATTCTGAAGTAAAGTGAAGTTGCTCAGTCATGTCTGACCCTTTGCGACCCCATGGACTGTAGCCCACCAGGCTTCTCTGTCCATGAGATTCTCCAGGAACTAATACTGGATTGGGTTGCCATTTCCTTCTCCAGGGGATCTTCCTGACCCAGGAATCGAAGCCAGGTCTCCCACGTTGCCAGCAGATGCTTTAACCTCTGAATTGTTAATAGAGATTATTGATGGGGATCAAGGATGTGAAAGTTACACAGGAGACTTTTTACTTTACACATCTCTGTAAAATGTGACTTCTAGAAGCATCTCTTGCCCTTGATAAAGATGTTTAAGATGTTTCCACGTATCCTTATATTCACAGCCTCTGTGAAAGTGTTGTTGATGACATAATTTCTCTAACTCGGGTCTAGGAATAAACATTTTCATGTTTTATTTACACAGAGGGGCCCTGGCTCCTGTTTAAAAGAATGGATACAATCCTATTGAAAATAATGATCATGACAGGCTTAAAAAAAAAAGAGCTTAAACCTTAGTGATCATCAAGGTGCGTTTAAGGAAATTTTAATTTGCTCCACATTGAAGGTATCCTCAAGAGCCTCCTCCTTTAAGTCAAATATACAGCCCCGTCTGAAACTCGCTGCTTAGACCTCCTATTTTGATAAGTCACGAGGATCTATTTTTCTAATTGCTTTCCCTTCACGGTGAAATAATTCAAACATTCCATTCCCTTCCAAAGTGAGAACAAGAGCTAAATTTAAATGCAATAACGTAATGATGCATCTGCAATTCCAAGCAGCCAACAATCTATCAAAAAAAAATTAAAAAGATCAGCCCATTCCAAATATAGGAAAGCTTCACACACATGCACATCACTCTGCTCTGCAGCTTTCAACCCCTGAACGACCAAAGTTAAAAAGCATCAAGTACTAAGATCCCAAAATAACCTGCCCGCTACCCTAAGAGAAATGTGTAACTTCTGGGTCCCCCAGGATACAGAAGATCAATGAACTCAAAAAAAATTACACACAAATAATAACCCGCCTCACTCAATTGAGACATATATCCTCTAGCAAAGTGTCCCTAATGACAAAATGTGTCTGTCGAGGACGTGTAGACCAACGCCTCTTCTTAGAAATGATATCCATTGAAGAAACAGATACTCTCCGATTGATTACAATGAAAGATAAAGGGTTTGGAATATTGTCCAGGCATCTTCCCATCTTCAAGAATCCTGCCTTTACTAATTAAATGATGGGGAGTTTGGGGCTCTAGAGTGATGGGAAATGGATGGTTACCAAGTGTATATCCTATATCTGAAACAGCTGAGTTTCACATAGACTCTTTATGCCTCCTGCCAGAGGAAATGAACACAGAATATAGAAATCACAGGATCGGGTGTGAATTTCTAACAAACACAAACTGGCTGGGTCCATTCCCACGAGCACCAGCACCCTCAACAATACCGTCACCATCATCATCATCATCAATACCATCAGTATCATCACCTCCACCTGCACCATCTCCGGCACCAGCTCGATCAGCACCATTAACTCCCAACCATAATGTTTACTGGAATAAAAGATTCTGATCCATTTATTTCTATCAAGTGAAATGTGTGCTCAGTCACTCAGTCGTGTCCAACTCTTTTCCAACCCCATGGACTGTAGCCCACCAGGCTTCTCTGTCCATTGGATCTCCCAGGCAAGAATACTGGAGCAGGCTGTCATTTCCTTCTCCAGGGGATCTTCCCATTTCTATCAAAAGCAACCCCCAAAGCCAAGCCCCAGCTGGTTCACCTTCTGCTTTATACTCAGAATGCTTGACTAACAACCTCACCAGCCACTGGCTCCATGAAAACCTTTGGCAGAAAAAAAAAACAGCTATTATTCTTACCTCCTCAAATCATCTCCTGATCACCCAGTGTGAATCCCTGCCCTGTGTTCATATGAAGCCTCCACCCAGGAGCCCTCAAACTGAACCCCACATGAAGGAACAATTGAGCCAGCCCAGATTTCTCTCCTGAACTCTACTGGCCACTAACTGCTGCTTGCCTCCCCAACGCCCACACACACCTCGTAACTCAAACTCAAAAACAGAGTTCAGTGCAAAACTGAATCTGAATCTTCCCCACAAATCTAGTTCTTTCTTATTATTTTTTTAATTGGAAGGTAATTGCTTTACAACATTGTGTTGGTTTCTGCCATACAGCAATGCAAATCGGCCATAATTTTATACATATACATATATCCCCTCCCTGTTGAGCCTCCCTCTCCTCCCCGTATCTCACCCTCTAGGTTGTCTCAGAGCATCAGGCTGAGTTTCCTGTGTTATACAGCAGCTTCCCGCTAGCTATCTATTTTATACATCATAGTGTATATATGTCAATGCTTCTTTCTCAACTCGTCCCATCCTCTCCTTCCCGTCCTGGGTCCATGAGTCCATTCTCCACATCTGCCTCTCCATTCCTTCCCTGCAAATATGTCCATCAGTACCATTTTTCTAGATTCTGTATACATGCATTAATATATGATATTTGTTTTTCTCTTTCTGACTTCTTTCACTATATATAACAGGCTCTGGGTTCATCCACTTCACTACAGCTGACTCAAATTTGTTCTTTTTAATGGCTGAGTAACATTCCATTGTATATATGTACCACATCTTCTTTATCCACTTACCTGTCCATGGAATCTAGGTTGCTTGCGTGTCTAATTCTCTTTCAGTCTTTCTCATGGTAGGAAGTGGCACTCTACCATCCCCTCTGTTGTCCACGCCAAAATTCTTAAAGTCATGCTTATGAGCCCTCTCACTCTTCCTCCACTCCAATCCATCACAATGACTGGCAGGTTTTACTACCCAAGCTCATCTGGACTCTCTCCAATGACCTTCACTTCTACCACCGATACCCTGATCCAAGCCACCACAGCCACTCGCTGGACTACACGGCGACCTCCTGATTTTCCTTGCTACCACATTCACCTCCATTTCTACTCAGAATTTGGGGTGATATTTTTAGGAGGCAAATTTTGATCAAATGTCACTCTCCCATGTAGAAGCAGTCCACGACCAGCTAGCCTTTACTCTAAAGGCTTAAAATCTAGAGGATGTCCCTGTTGGTCCAGTGATAAAATACTTGCCTTGCAATGCGAGGAACATGGGTTTGATCCCTGGCCAGGGAACTAAGATCCCACAGCCTCTCAGAACTAAGCCTGTGTACTACAGCTGTTGAAGCTTGGGCCCCACAACTGGAAAGTCCGTGCACTACATCAAAAGGTCTCACACGATGCAACAAAAATCTCATGTGGTGCAAATAAAACCCAATGCAGCCAAATAAATAATTAAATAATAATTTTTTGAAAATTATAAATAATTAATTAAATGTTTTAAAATATTTAATAAATAAAAATAATTAAATATTATTTTAAATATTTAAAAACAGAAAATTTTCAGTATACCTTCAGGTTGACATAAACAATCAAGAAAAAGCAGAGATTATTTTACTTCTCTCTTATTTTGTTAATGAAGTGTCTGTAAACTTCTTAGAATCACAGAATAAGATGATGTATTGAATTATCTCAGGTGTCATTCAAAAGCTCCAGAGTGCCTCAGGTTCAAAGGAAGCAGCAAGGACGAGAGAAGAACTAACGTAAAGTGGGGCTTTAGCCTGGAATTTGGAAATGAAAATTCATATGACCGATACTGACCAGGGTTCTTGCTCTTCCCCTATCAACAGAAACTGATCAGAAGTCAGACAAGAAATTTAGGCGAGGATTTAGTGGTGGCCTCTGCTGTAGCAAGATGGAGCAAAACCAAACAGGTTCCCTTGCTTGCTCACTCCCCGAGGTGAGGGGCCAGCTGGTTCCTTATATAGGGTGAGGGTAGGAATTGTGTCCTGGGGTCAGGCTGGAGGCATGGCTTAGGTGTTTTGCCCCTGCTTTTGCAGGTGTTGTGTGCAGGGGGCATGCCGAGGACCCTGCTTTTGCCTCAGGCTCTTTAGGGGTGTCAGTTGGGTGTTTTGGTCTTTTTGCATCCTTTGTTCAGAATTTGCCCCAACTGGGCATGCACAGTTATTTTTAGTCACATACAGTTTCTTTGTATTTTGTTGCTCCAGGGAGAGGTGTGTCCAGGTGCAAGCATTGCAGCCCTGCAGCAAAGGGTTCCAGATCCCAGCCCCTCTCATGAGCAAAATTCAGTTTATTTCAATATAGCAACCCCCTTCTGAGTACCTATGAAGTTCCTGGTGGTTGTCAGACCCACACATCAATAAGACTGGGTCCTTCCAGGACCAGATTCTGACAGGGGAGGCCAGGACATGCTTGTGTCATTTGCATTCAAGCTAGACTTTAATAAGATTTAGAATGACGTGCAAAGGGAGATGTAAGGGGAAGATGTCTAGACCGGAGATGGGAGGTTTATTTCCTGGAGGGGGTTGATAGCAGAGGCAGCAGGCAGAGCTCACAGCAGTGGAACACCATATTGAAAAACAGAAATTAACAGAAGCTGTCTGTGGAAATGATGAGCATGATGTAAGTAGCTGGGCACTTCCTCAACCACCCTTAAACCAGGCAGGACATTGAAAATGTCATTTTGGTTAAAAAAAAAATCCATCCAAGGGCAAATACCTCCATATGGGGATATTCGGAGCTTCCAGGACAAAATGTTCAGTTCCCTGCCATGGGAGTGAGCCCATCACTGACTAGCCCTACAGATATCCACTAAGCTGTCAGGATCTTGCTCCAAAACCAATCACTAAGTCGTGAGAACACAGGATGGTCTCTACAGGCAATCAAATGCGACAAGTAAAAAGTGAATCAAAGTACAGAGACCTCCAGCGAGAATCCCATCACAGAAGCACTGCATCTGTATTGACCAACCCCTTTGAATGCAAATACACCAAGGCCTTCCAATAATCCACTTCCTGGAATGTCTCTCTTAGGGAATGGTTAAAGATGACATTAAAAAAAAAAATACAGGAAACTCTGTTAACTTGCAAGTTGTGCAAATACTTCCTAATTCTACAAAAGAGAAAAAAAAATAGGACAATCATTCCTAGCCTCTCAATGCATTTAGCAAACTGGGCTTCCCAAGTAGATCAGTGGTAAAGAATCTGCCTGCCAGTGAAGGAGATGCGGGCTTGATCCCTGGCTCAGGAAGATACCTTGGAGAAGGGAATGACAACCCACTCCAGCATTTTTGCCTGGGAAATCCCACAGACAGAGGAGCCTGGTGGACTATGGTCCATGCGGTTGCAAAGAGTCAGATATGACTTAGCAACTGAACAACAACTGTATGTTAAGTAAATTTACCTCTTCTCTTCCTTAATCTCTGGGGTCTGGGGTCTTGCATCTTCGATACCTTTCTGCTCCCTGCCCCTTCTCCCCGGCCCACTCCTAACAGGGGCTGAGTGGCTGTAATGTCTCTCCATCTCACCAGGCTGACTGAAGAGCTTATTAATGATTACAAAGCACAAAAACCTCCTCTATATGCTTCCATGTGAAGTGTGATTATTATTAATTCAAAAGTGGTCCAGCAAGATAATGCCTTTGAGGGGATGTGCATAACCAAGTCTAATGAGTCTGAAGTAAAATTGGATGTACGGCTCAACTATCACTTCATACAAAGTTTTAATTAACAGAGCTGCTGGAGCAGATAGGGAAAGAAAAGCAATGATTTATTAATGCACAATTTACTGCTGCTACCAAATGCCAAGCAACTGAAAACACTGCCCACCTGCTTTGCCCTATAAACAAGTTCATCACAGAGTACAGAATAAATCCTTCTGCCATGAGAGAAAAGCCAGTTCTAGCTACTTAATGTTCAGAACACACTCCACTCATTTCATCTATCTCTTAACTACCAGAATAAATAGAAAAAACAGAACAGAATCCACTGAACTTCTTAGAAAACAAACTTATAGTTTCTGAAGGAGAAAGGTGGGAGAGAGATAAATTAGGAATGTGGGGCTAACATATAGACACTATATATGAAATAATCATCAGGGACCTATTGTTTAGCACAGGGAAGTATACTCAGTAGTAATAATAAATTATATGGGGAAAGAATAAGAAAAGGAATAGATATATGTATATACATAGCTAAATCACTTTGCTGTATACCTGGAACCTACACAACACTGTAAGTCAACTATACTCCAATATAAAGTAAAATTAAATAAATAAAACATATAGGATACACACACACAAGAATAAACTGGTCTTACAGCCAGCACTATCTTCTTGACATTTTACACAAATTATTTTAATGAAAAAAAATATATATATATATACACACAACATAAAAGTACTACAATGACATTCATTCTCTTATTATATTCATTACCTGAAACCTTCACGGTGTTAAACCCAGTCTCACGAACTGGGCTTAAAGAACTGGCAAGTGCTGCCCCCAAACTGAATACAAAACAAAGGTAAAAACGCCCACTGGAGATACTGCAACTTTAAATATGTGCTGTTTGAAACACCCATTATGTGATGCTCAAATAAGCAAAACCAAACGGTTTCAAACGGAGCAGAGATTTCCTGGGGGAGTCAGGTTGAATGAATAAATAAGAACTGTTCCACACGGCAGCCAAGTTAAACCTCTGCCTTCTGTACTAACGGACAGTGTATTCCAAGTGTCCTGCTCACAATTTGCCCAGTGAACTGACCTTGAGTGCAGAGGATCCTTGCGACCCTGATGCTGGGCTGAGAACAGATTGGGAAGTAAAGTGCAGAGGGTAGCAACAACAACTGAAGCTGCAAGTAAGACCCAAAGGCTTTGAAACTGGGAATGATCACAGACTCAGAAGCTGCAGATTCCTCTCCCGGGTCTCAGCGCATGAAGGCAGTTTTCCAGTCCTGAGCCAGCCCAGTCCAGGAGGGTGAATTTCCTACCTCTGTGTCTAAACCACATCTCATTAACCCAGCAGACCCTTCCCCATCCACAAAGCGGGTACTTACAAGGTGCTGGGCATCAGTGCCCTAGTGGATCAGATGGACTAGCCTGGGGCCCACACCCCCAGGCAGCACCAGCTTCCTATCCCCTGTGGATGCCAGCCTCTCCAAGCCTCCTCCGATGTTTATGCTCGGCACCAAGCTGGAAGACTATTTACTTATTCATGGACTGCCCGATCCGGCCAGGAACTGCTTTGTGTCAGCTGAATAGGATGGTAATTCAATCTCCAAATGGGAACGGTTCGGCACGTGGCATATCTGTCATAATGAGTCACGCAGATAAAAAGAACACGGCTTTCAGAGCCACAGGCGAAACGTGTGTTTTGACGACGAATCATGTTACAGGACACCACCTTCTCTTCCTCCATCACTCTCCTCCCCTCCGAATCACCCCACCCCAAATACATCCTCCGTGAGATGAAGGACTGAGAGGGAACTCCACGTGGGAGTTGGATTCTTAGGAGAGGAGCATCTCTGTTCTCTTGCAAGAGGAGTGTACATTTGGAGAGAGAGACGGTGCAAATGTTTGAGAATTGACAAGATAAACTGAAGGGGTGATGAAGTCGGAGGAGAAAGAGTTCATCTCTGTCAAAGGTTTTGCACTGTGAAATGCTTTGCATGCATTCTCTCAATAGCAGTGAGGGCTCCAACACCCGGAAATAACAGCATTAATTAAGTCATAGCATCCAGAGAACGGTCTGATGTTTAGAGCTGTGAAGACCCCAGTCATATGATAACATGAACCACCGCTGGGTTCCCAAAGAACCGTAGCTAATGGTGTAGTGGCTTAATTCTCATTCCTGCTACTGTTCATAGTGTGTTAGTCGCTAGTCATGTCTGACTCTTTGCCAGGACTGTAGCCAGCCAGGCTCCTCTGTCCATAGAATTCTCCAAGCCAGAATACTGGAGCAGGTAGCCATTCCCTTCCCCAAGGGGATCTTCCTGACTCAGGAATTAAACCCAAGTCTCCTATATTACAGGCAGATTCTTTACCATCTGAGCCACCAGGGAAGCCCTGCTTCTTGGTAATTTTCTCCTGAGAATGTAAAGCCTGCATTTCATCTGATTTCCTTGTTTCAGCCACATGAAGCCCTACTACCACCCACCCTCCTCTCTCTCCTCTGTCCCACCCTGCAACAAGTCCATTCCTCTATTCATTTATTCACCCAAGTAGTTTGGACTTTGCCCTTTAAAGTATCCTCTTGTCAATGTATCCTAAGCTTTTTTCCCACTGTTCTTTATCTGCCTGGCAAGACCCCACTCCATGTTAACCAACAGTCCACCTTCTTGACACCTCCTTGGACAGGCTGCTGCTGACTGCCGTAGAAAACCTGCAACCCAAGCAGGCCCATGCCCCAGCTGACCTCTGTCCCCTACTGACCTGACCTCTGTTCCCAACTGACCATAAGCCCTATGAGGATAGGGACCATGCCTACCATATTCTGTGTGTTATTCTAAGCCACCCATAGTGTCCATCCAAAGAAGCTACACAAACATATATTGAAATACCAACTGAATGAAGTTTTCAGCTTCAGTGTGGCCTTGAACTGTGTATCAGTTAGAATGGGCTCAGTTATGCTGAAGTAACAAGTAGCCCTCAAATGTCAGTGCCTTCAAATGACAGAGGTTTATTTCCCATGCATATTCTGTGTCTGCAGAAGGTCAGCAATACTCCGCCCCTCATCGTCCTCACTCCAAGACCCAGATCGATGGAGCAGGAAGCGGGAAACAGAAAAATAGAAAACAGAAAAGTGTTTGTAGTGGCATAAATAAAAGGTTCCATACTCCATAGCCACGGTACTTCTGCCCTGAGATGTTTTGCTGAACTGGATCTTCCTATTTTTACCCACCCTATTCCTTTCCTGTCTTCAGGTCTTGGTTCAGACGTCAGCTCCCCACTGAAGCCGTCTAAGGCATCCAGTCTAAAGCACAGAGCATCTTCCCTCCTCCATCACCATTTAGAAATGTTAGTTTTCTGTGTCCTCGTTAAAATGTCAGGTCTCTTATCGTCTCATTCCCCACTGTGTCCCCTGAGACTGGTGCCAGGATTACAGTAAGTGCACAATAAGCACGTGTTGAATAGAAGAACAAAAAGAACAAATGAATAAAACAGCAGATTACACTGAAGAAAGCACGATATTTTGGTGTCATTAGTTACAAAATTACTGAGTTCAAGAAGCAGTCTCATTAAAATGGAAGTCGTATAATACAGTAAGAGTACCATAATTAGAACAGAAGCTTTGGGCCACATAGAAGGAGTTCTGAAATTAATGAAGATGACGGGTTTGTTAATGTATTCCCTGTGCTGTTTGCCGGGAGAAGAAGATTTCTAGGACTTGATCAGAACCAACTCTAATAGATAACAGAATGAGATGGAGCTATAGAAGTTTGGTATAAATATCCTTTAGCTATTTCTGTATTTTTTAAATTTGTCATTCATCCAGAAACCTTCTGACCTACACTTGGATCTCTTAGTGCACAGCTTATGAAAACAGGAAGAAAGACTGTCCAAGTTACTAGTGCCCTGTACCGTACCAGCTCTAGTGACTTTGATTATTAAGACTCTTAAAGTGGGAGGGAGGTTCAATAAGGAGAGGACATAAGCAAACATACAGACGATTCACTTTGTTGTACAGTAGAAATGCAACATTATAAAGCAATTATACTCCAGTAATAAAACGTTAAAGATTTTCTTAAAGTTATTTGGTGAATTTCATCAGTGTTTTGAGCGCTGGATAAATAGTTGAGAAAATCAGGTTTTGCAATATGCAAATTTAGTGACTGTGGATTATAAAGATTCCTGAGACCTAGCTCCAACTTTCTTGGTATGATGACATCACCAATGTCTATTTGCTACAAGATGTCATTTGGTGAATAACTTGGCAGTTATTCAATTTATATCCAAAACATAGACATCCCCCAATGTTCCACCTGCCTGATTTCTCCAGGGTCTTCCTAGATCAATACATATGAAAGCTGCCCTGTTTTGAAATCTCCATTGTTGGGATCTGCTTAAACTAAGCAACTAAGATATCCTTCAGTATTCAGTGGATAAACAAACTGTGGTCCATCTCAACAATGGGTTATTATTCAACACTGATATGAAATTAAAAGACACTGCCTCCTTGGAAGGAAAGCTATGACAAACCTAAACAGTATATTAAAAAACAGAGACATCACTTTGCTGACAAAGGTCCATATAGTCAAAGCTATAGTTTTTCCATTAGGCATGTATGGATGTAAGAGTTGGACTATAAAGAAGGCTGAGCACTGAAGAACTGATGCTTTCGAGCTGTGGTACTGCAGAAGACTCTTGAGGGTTCCTTGGACTGCAAGGAGATCAAACCAGTCAATCCTAAAGGAAATCAATCCAAATATTCCTTAGAAGGACTAATGCTGAAGCTGAAGCTCCAATACTTTGGCCATCTGATGTGAAAAGCCAACTCATTGGAAAATACCCTGATGCTGGAAAAGATTGAAGGCAAAGGAAGAAAGTGGGTAACAGAGGATGAGATGGTTAGATAGCATCACTGACTCAATGGACATGAATTTGAGCAAACTACAGGAGATGGTGGAGGACAGGGGAGGCTGGCAAGCTGCAGTCCATGGGGTCGCAAAGACTTGGTGACTCAACAGCAACAGCAAAGATGAAATGAGCTATTAAGCTATGAAAAGAGGTAGAAGAACCTTAAATGCATATTAGTAAGTAAAAAAAAATCTGAAAAGGCTACTCACTGTATGATTCTAATTTTATGACATTCTGGAAAGGGCAAAACTATGGTGAAAATCAAGATCAGTGGCTGTCAGGGCATGGGAAAGGAGGGATGAATAAATAGGCAGAGCCCAGGGAATGTTTAAGGCAGTAAAACTACTCTGTATGAACCATAATTGTGGATACATGTCATAGACATTTGTCCAAACTCACAGAATATATAACATCAACAGTAAACTGTCAAAAAAAAAAAGAGTGAACTGTCATGTAAACTCTGGACTGTAGTTAATGTATCAGTAGATAAACAAGGAGGTCCTACTATATAGAATAGAGAACTCTATTCAATATCCTGGGAAAAACCATAATGGAAAAGAATGTAAAAAAGGAAAAAGATATATATATCTGAATCATTTTTCTGTATAGCAGTAATCAACACAACATTGTAAATCACTGTACATGAATGAAAAATAAAATAAAATTTATGAGCTAATGACCATAAAAAAAATAATACTGTATTAACATGGGCACATCAATTATGATAGGCATATCCACTAATGCAAGACATAGGTAACAGGGAAAACTGTGGGTAGGGAGGAGCAAAGGTCCATAGGAATTCTCTACTTTCTGATCATCATTTCTGTCAAGCTAAAATTGATCTTTTTTAGAAAGTCTATTGATTTCTTCACTGACCCCAAAAATGCCCCACCCTCTAATTGTTGTTCTTTTATACACAGCAAACATCGACACCTTTCTGGATGAGTGGATTTCTTCCTCTTCACCATGTTGAGTGCATCCGAGGGGGATGTTCTCCCTGACAGCAAGGCTTTGGGACGACCCTGTCGTGTCCCCAGTCCTCAGAATGGCACCTGCCTCATGGAAAGGGCTCTGTGACTATCTGTTGAATAAAAGATTCCATTTCTTGTGTTTCTGTTTGGCTGTGAATGACAGTACATTAACTAGTGACAATTGAAAGCCAAGATAAAAACCTCCCCCAGGAAAAGCAGTCCGGCTGCTACATTTTCCAGAGATGTAAGTCAATAAAATAATTCTAGAGAGCTGCAGACACATGGACCACTCCATCAAGGAATGTGTGCAAGGGGCGCCTCAGCATTCAGCATCTGTGATCTGGCATGCTTGGCCCCCTGGCTGCCTCGCTTACTTTCTCATCAGTCCTCATTGGTTTGAGTTATTAACTCTACCCTCAGATACACACTGTTTCTGCAGCTTGCAGGAAGCTCCTCTGTGCTTGCAAACCCACACAGTGGATTCCTCACCATGTTACTCCTCACCATAGCCATTTCAGCCAAAAAGGAAGATGGCAAAAGACCCACCATTTGGAAGCATCCATGTTGTTCAAATATAAAGACTCTGAGATACTGAAGCCTGCACACCCTAGAGCCAGCAAGGCACAACTACTGAGTCGCAACTACTACAGCCCGTGCACCTAGAGCTATGCTCCAGAACAAGAGAAGCCACCACAGTGAGAAGCCCGTGAACCGAAATTAGAGAGTAGCCAACACTGCAGCTAGAGAAAGCTCCCATGCAGCAATGAAGACCCAACATAGCCAAAAATAAACAAATAAATAAAAATTAAAATTCCAATCATTACAAGTCATTCTCAGATGAAGGCAAACCAGGCGGATTCATTGCCAGCAATCTGCTCTAAATCATTGCTTCAGGAAGTTCTTTAGACAAACGAGAAATGATACCAGAAGGAACCTTGGAACATCAGTAACGAAGGAAGAAAAATTGCACATACAATAGGCTATTTCTCTCCTCTCGACTTCTTTAAAATATATTTGACAGCAAAAAAAAATTTTAAAGGCTCTGAGAACAAGTGAAAGGGGCCACTGCAGAGGATGGTGTGTACCTGAGCTCAGGTATGAGAGGCAACACCTGCATTTAGTCACAATTTACTGCACAAGAATTGTTTCATCTGCTTAATCATCTTACATGAAAATTAATTTTGCTCTTGCTAAAAGCCCTGGAATAGTTGTGTGTGTCCAACCCTCTATCACAGATGAGGCTTTTCTTCAGCCCAATCACTTCTTTATTTCCAAACTGAAGTTTAGTGTATGGTTATTTAAAAAAAAAAAAAAACTTATTTCAGAAATCTGATTTTCTCTTTTAATGTTAATTATCAGTGTCAATAACAGCAGCTACCAGTGCGATTGCTCTTACATAGTAAGCACTGTTCTAAGTAAAGTGTCCTACGGAATCTTGGCAAGCCCCTGAGGTCAGGACTGCGGTTCTGTGTGCCTGGTACAAGGCAAGGATCCGAGGCACAGAGAAGTTAGTCACCCCATGAGTCACACAGCTCGGGGGGCGAAGTCAGGATTTGAACTCAGTTGGGAGTCCGGCTGCATGGACCACACTCGGCTTCACCTCTGCCCCATGATGGGCAGCCCCATAGGTCAGATGGCCAGTATAGACTGAGGGGGAAAGGGTAATCAAGGTAGGAGATACCTGGGCTCTTGGGCTGGACAGCTGGCGTTTATCAAGTGGAGTAAAACTGAAGCTTTGTTCTCACCCAGACACTCCAAGGACAAAGCTAGTGGCAGAAGCTGAGCTCTGCTGAAGTAAAGAGACAAGGCACTCACTCCTGAGGTCAAGGAGGACTTCCCGGTCTGCACATGCACAGGAAGCACATGCTTCTTGGGGGTCAAAAAGGAAGGGGGTCCTATCCAATAACAAGTGTGGGCATGCACCCATAGGCCTCTGTGATGGGATCCATCTTAGCAAAAAAGTTGGGCATGCATCTTGGAGAGGATCCCAGGACCAGTCAGGTGTGAAAAGAGGAGATAATTGGTCAAATGTAACAAAGCCCTGGAAGGACTGTCCTATAGAAGAGGTTTACATCACCTCTTTACTTCCCTCCTCATTCAGGACGCCCTCATTCCTCTCTGGGTGTGCATCTCTGCCTTGCCTCTGTCTCGAAAAAATAAACTGCTTCTCTGCGTGCTCTCTCACTTGTGCTGTGTCTCTAGTAATAAACTTCATAGCTGTTTTTATAATTTTGCCTCCTTAAATATTCTTGCTTTCAAATGGGGAAAAGAGCCAGGTCACTTTGCTTCTAATCTCTAGCCCCTGCTGGTCTGGAGGTTAGGAATCCTGATTTTCATCCAGGCTTGTGAACCAGGTGAATGCTTGCCCAGTTGTGTCTGACTCTTTGCGACTCCATGAACTGTAGCCCAGCAGGCTTCTCTGTCCATGGGATTTCCCAGGCAAGAATACTGGAGTTGGTTGCCATTTCCTCCTCCAGGGGATCTTCCCCACCCAGGGATCGAACCCACATCTCCCATGTCTCCTGCATCACAGGCAGATTCTTTACCACTTGAGCTACCCAGATCCAGTCCCTGGGCAGAGAGCTAAGATCTCTCTTCAGGACTGTTCACTGCTCCTCCTCCAAGATCATAATGACTCTCAATTTCCAATATTTTCAAAGAAAAAAGCCTTCTCTTTTTTGAATGTGAGAAATAGCTAACTTTATTCCCTGGGCTTTTGGAAATGTTAAATTAACAACTTTAATACTAGAAAACTGCTAGGAATATTCTAAACCAAAGATAAGAGACCTACCCCTGTTAAAGCTAAATCATGTCAAGACGGAGCCCTCCTAGCACCTAGAGCAACCTTGGTGTCACCATCAATTTAACCATTTATTACACATCTTTCGTAATTCCAGCATCCTGTTTATCCTGAGCCATTTAAAGATGCAACCGCATAATTACAAGATTACCCAAGTGCAAGAGAACTAAGTGATTACCCAGATCACGCCACCTGACCTGAACCTCAGGGGACTGGCCTCCAAGGGGCCGGAGGATGACTGTTTGACGGATGACGTATTTAACGTTAAGCCTGATCTCACACTATCTTGTTTGGGGATTAGGACTCCCGCCGTCCTTCCCTTCTTCTGCGTCCTAATTGTCCCACTCAATTCTTCCCTTCTAATCAGCCTCCTGGGCTGAGAGGCCCTCGTTAGTGCCTAAGAATTATCGGGAATTTAAAACAGAGAAACAGACTGTGTCTATGTTGGTCCTGGCATCATGGGGAATCAAGAAGGTGACCCTGCTGGGTGAGCCCCAGAAAATGAGTCAGCACATTGAGGGTTCCTCAACTTCCCAGTGTAGGTACACAGCTGAGAATGTTCCAGGAGCACTACAGGACGTGGTTAGCACCGAGAGGGGCCGCTGAGCCTGGCTGCACCAGACCTGGGCCCCTGGCTGCACCAGACCTGGGCCCCTGGATTCTGAGCAGGGGGCAGCAAGCACTGATCAGCACAAGTACCTGTCTGGTAATACCTACCCCCACTGTACAGATGGGGGCTTCCCAAGTGGCTCAGCGGTAAAAAATCCACCTGCCAAGCAAGAGACATGGGGTTCAATCCCTGGGTCAGGAAGATACCCTGGTGAAGGAAATGGTAACCACTCCAGTATTCTTGCCTGAGAAATCCCAGGGACAGAGGAGCCTGGCAGGCTACAGTCCATGGGGTCACAAAAGAGTTGGACACAACTGAGCAATTAAACAACAGCAGCAACATTGTACAGATAAGAAAACCGAGGCCACAAAAGGTCACACAACTTGCAAGTAGCAGAGGCCAGGGTCAAAGTCATGTCTGATCATGGCACTCTGCAGCCCCCTGCCCTCGGTCCCTGAAAACTCTTTGTGCTGGCACAAGGGGCCTGGGGACAGAGTGGGAATATAAGGTCGACTGTTGTTATATCCAAGAAATCATTGCCAAGCCTACCACTATGAAGCTTTCTCCTTCTGTTTTCTTCTGGGAGTTTCACAGTTCCAGGTCTTGCATTTAAATCTTTATCCATTTTGAGTTGCTTTGGGTGTATGATCTAAGTTAAGAATTTCATTCTTTGGCATGTGGATGTCCAGCACCATTTGTTACATAGCCTTGGTGCCCCAGTCAACCAGTTAACTGTATTTATGTGGCTTTATTTCTGGACTCTCTATTTTGTTTTCATCATCTAAGATGAATAAGTTCTAGAAACCTGCAGTACAATGTCATGCTTATAGTTAAAAATGATGTATTCTACACTTACAATTTTGTTAAGAGGGTATATCTCATATTAAGTGTTCTTACCACAAAAAAAAAAAATTTAAGCAAAATAAAAATAAAGGAATTCCTTGCTGGTCCAGTGGTTAGGACTCCATGCTTCCACTGCCAGGGACCCAGGTTCAATCCCTGGTCAGGGAACTAAGATTCTCACAGGCTGCATGCTGTGGTCAAATAAAATAAAACACTGATTGAATATGATGTAAAAGAAACAGACTCACAGATATAAAGAGAACAAATCAGTGGTTACTGGTGGGGAATGAGCAAGACAGGGGTAGGGGAATAAGGGATACAAACTACTATGTATAAAATAAATAAGCTACAAGGATATATTATACAGCACAAGGAATATAGTCAATATTTTATAATAACTTTAAATGGAGTATAATCTGTAAAATATTGAATCACAAGAAAGATAAGTAAATACTAGAGATATAATACACAAAATGATAAATATAATTAACACTGCTGTAAGTTATATATAAAAGTTGTTATGAGAGTGAATCTTGAATTACAATCACAAGAAAAATGTTTTCTATTTCTTTAGTTTTGTATCTATATAAGATGATGGATGTTCACTTAACATAATGTGATAATCACTTCATGATGCATATAAAATACACCTTAAACTTGTATCATGTTATATGCCAATTATACTCAATAAAAGTGTGGGGGGGGAAGATTTAAAAAAAATTTTAAGGTCAGATTGAAAGAGATGTCCCAAAGGGTAGCTCAAACTTCAAGGAGGTCCCTCACTCTACCTGGGACTCTGAGCCTAGTCTTTGAAGCCAGGCTGTCCCAATAAAAATAATAACATGTTATTTTCACAACCAACATCAACTAGTATTTTTTATCCCCTTCCAAATGCTAGGCCTTATTCAACTCATTTGATCTGTATAGCAACAGGTTTATGAATCAAGTCAAATCACTATATTTATTTCTTGGGTAATAAAACCAAGCTACTTATTCAGGATCACACAGCAAGGCAGAGAACACCAGACTTTACACCAGGTAGTCCCTCTTAATGGCGTGTGCTATAACCACCACACCATACTGCCTTTCACTGGGAGTGAGGGATTGGTAGGAAACCAACAGTCTTTCAGCTCATCTCCACAAAATGATTGTACACATTTATTCCTCACCTGAGAGTCTTGGATCCATTTGAAATTCCCAACTCTCCAAACCCCTGATCCTCCACTTCTAACAGCTACCCTGGGAATAATGATTTGTGGACTGGCTGCTGGCCTTTCCCTTTTAAAATGTGTATGGAAATACAAAAGACCCCAAATAGCCAAAACAGTCTTGAGAAAGAACAGAGATGTAGGAATCAGGCTCCCTGGCTTTAGACTATACTACAAATCTACAGTCATCAAAACAGCATGGTACTGGTACAAAAACAGACACAGAGATCAATGGAATAGGATAGAAAGCCTAGAAATAAACCCACACACCTATGGTCAATTAATCTACAACAAAGAAGGCAAAATATAGAATGGCAAAAAGACAGTCTCTTCATAAGTGGTGCTTGGAAAACTTCATAAGTGGTGCTTCTACTTGTAAAAGAATGAAATTTGAACATTCTTTAACACCAAAATATACTTAAAATGGATTAAAGACCTAATGTATTTTATATACAAAGATAAACTCAAAATGGATTAAAGACCTAAATGTAAGACCACACACCATTCAACTCCTAGAGGAAAACATAAGAACATTCTTTGACATAAATTGTAGCAATATTTTTGGACCCATCTCCTAAAGTAAAGGAAATAAAAGCAAAAATAAACAGATGTGATCTAATTAAACTTAAAAGCGTTGGCACAGCAAAGAAACCTATAAACAAAATGAATGGGAAAAACATTTGCTAATGACATGATCAATAAAGGATTAATATATAAACAGGTCATATGATTCAAAATCAAAAAAACTAACCTGGTTTAGAAATGGGCAGAAGACCTGAATAGACAGTTTTCCAAAGAGGAAATATAGACAGCCAACAGGCACGTGAAAAGATGTTCCACATCACTAATTGCAGGGTAAGGGAGTTAGAGGAGGCGAGGTTCGGAAAAAGAACAAGACCAGCACTTTACAGAAACAGATCACCTTTAACGAGGTGAGAAGGGGCCGCAGTCAGATTAGTGAGCTGCTGCACTAACCCCAAAAAAGAATCAGTATATACAGGCATATATGTGGAAATCTACTGTCTTAAGGGGCCTGGTCTTCTCCAAGGTTGTTCAGATTAGTTATCTCTTAAACAGCTGAGGAGAAATATCAATAACCCCAGATATGCAGATGACACCACCCTTATGGCAAAATGTGAAGAAGAACTAAAAACCCTCTTGATGAAGGTGAAAGAGGAGAGTGAAAAAGTTGGCTTAAAGCTCAACATTCAGAAAACGAAGATCATGGCATCTGGTCCCATCACTTCAAGGGAAATAGATGGGGAAACAGTGGAAACAGTGTCAGACTTTATTTTGGGGGCTCCAAAATCACTGCAGATGGTGACGCAGCCATGAAATTAAAAGACACTTACTCCTTGGAAGGAAAGTTATGACCAACCTAGATGGCATATTCAAAAGCAGAGACATTACTTTGCCAACCATAGTCAAGGCTATGGTTTTTCCAGTACTCATGTATGGATGTGAGAGCTGGACTGTGAAGAAAGCTGAGAGCCGAAGAATTGATGCTTTTGAACTGTGGTGTGGGAGAATACTCTTGAGAGTTCGTTGGACTGCAAGGAGATCAAGACGGATTCTAGCAAAAAGGCTTCTGAGTAGGCTGACATTACCTACCAAGGGGTGGCGCCCCCTCCCTTTCTGATGGAGATGATATGGTCCTCATGGTGGGGAGCTGATCCTAGCTCAGTCAGTAAAGAATCTGCCTGCCATGCAGGAGACCCGGGTTTTATTCTTGGGTCAGGAAGATCCCCTGGAGGAGGAATTGGCAACCCACTCCAATATTCTTGCCTGGAGAATCCCATGGACAGAGGAGCCTGGCGGGCTCCAGTCCATGGGGTCACAAGAACTGGACATGACTTAACAACTAAACCAACCAACGGTGGGGAGCACTGACATCAAGGAAACGCCAGTGTGGCCTGTGTGACCAGGGCCAGGACAAGCCCATGTGCCTTACACAGTGGAGGGCTCAGGCGGGGGCTTCTCTGTCATCTCAGAACAGAAGGTTGGCCTAGGATGGCAGGTAGAGGAGGGCTTCATTTTACTAAAAAAAGTTATGCAATTAAAAAAATATTTTCTCCGTGCTACCCAGCTTGAGTGATCTCAGTTCCCTAATCAGGGGTCAAACCCAGGCCATGACAGTGCCAAATTCTAACCACTAGGCCTCCAGGGAACTCAAATTTATACAATTTTTAAAGGTTACTTTCTATTTACATTTATTACAAAATATTGATATTCCCTGTGCTGTAAAATACATCCTTGTAGCCTGTCTTACACCAATAGTTTGTGCCTCTCTCTCCCACCCCTATATTGCCCCTTTCTCCTCCCCATAGGTTTGTGTTCTTCTTTTTTTTGTTGTATTCACGGGTTTGTTGTATTTTAAACATTCCATCTATAAGTGATATCATGCAGTATTTGTCTTTCTCTTGTCTGACTTATTTCACTTAGCATAACGCCCTACAAGTCCATCCATATTGTTGCAAATGGCAAGATTTTGTTCTTTTTTTATGGAGGAGTATCGTTCCATTGTATGTATGGACCACAACTTCTTTATCCATTCATCTGCTGATGGACAGTTAGGATGCTTCCATGCCTTGGCTACTGTAAATAACGCTGCTATGAACATTAGGGTACATGTATCTTTTCATATTGAACTTCTTGGGTTGTCTTTTTTTTTTTGGATCTATACCAAGGAGTGGAATTTCTGGGTCATATAGTAGTTCTATTTGTAGGTTTTTGAGAAGCCTCCATCCTGTTTTCCACAGTGGCTGTACCAGTTTAAATTCCCATCAACGGGATACAAGTACATTCATCCATTTACTAATTCATTCAAATGTGTGGACCACCCACAGCACAGGTGCACTGGTGAACAAGAGGGAGAGAAAGACAAGGTCCTGCCCCAAAGGGTGCACATTCCAGTGGGAGAGAGAGAGGCCACAAACATGAAACAAGGCAATCTCAGCTCATGAAACAGGAGAAAATAGAGTAAGAAAGCATGAAAG
Source organism: Oryx dammah (assembly GCF_014754425.2). Classification (NCBI taxonomy): domain Eukaryota; kingdom Metazoa; phylum Chordata; class Mammalia; order Artiodactyla; family Bovidae; genus Oryx; species Oryx dammah. The sequence goes on along the minus strand of NW_024070196.1, from coordinate 45,871,657 downwards.
CAAAGGGTGGGGTGTTTAAGTAGGCAGTATACTTTTTACCTTCTTTTTTCAGGTGAAGTATAGTTGATGTACGATGTGGTATTAGTTTCAGACATACAGCAAAGTAATTCAGATGTATTCTTTTTCATATTCTTTTCCTGTATAGGTTATTACAAAATATTGAGATAGTTCCCTGTGCTATAGAGTAGGTCCTTACTATTTATCTATTTTATATACAGCAGTGTATGTCTGTTACTCCCAAACTAATTTATCCTTCCCCCACTTCCACAAGGGAGAGTTCCTTTAGAGAGTATGGTCAGGGTGGGCCTCTCTAAGGAGGTGTCTGCCCTATACCGTGATGAAAAGGAGTCTCCATGCTGAGACATGGAGAGAGAGAGAGAGATAGTCCAGGCAGAGGGCACAGCATGTGCAGAGACCCTGAGGCAGGCTTTAGAGTCTATAGCCACTCTATCAGCACAGGACTCTCCTCACGAAGGACTCCACCTCTCCCTGCCAGAAAAGCTAGACTGTGGGGTCCGGGGGTCTGTTGCCTCCTCTTTTAAGACAATGGGAAGGAAGTGGGGAGGTAGATTAACACTGAAGACCTCAAACTTGCTCAAACCAATACTTGCTATGAGACTGGAAGACAGAGGAGGTGGTATGAGGAGACCTATGATTTCCCCCATTGTGGCCTCAGATAAATTAGCTTTCACAGCCCCCTCAGCATTTACTCTATTAAGGCAGACCAGTGTAACCTTGGTTAAAAGTGCAGTAAAACTCAGCCCTGAGATGCATGCTGCATTTAAAATACAATTGCATATTGATTCAGACTCAACCAGTGGCCTTATTCATTATCTCGTCTAGGAAGACTAACCTTTTAAAAATATATATATTCATGGGATGGCAAAGATTAAAAGTATTGCTATTTCAAGGAGCCTCAATATCAAGGACAAATTAATTTGTGAAGGACACCACACCTGGATCTAAACCGAACAGCTGGGTGTGATGTACAGGAATTATTAGAAGAGATTTCAAAACCAGAGGGTTCTAATCACAGGCAACCTTCAGAGCCTTCAGCACAGCCAGCAAATGACATCAGAAAAACCACAGGACAGACCCCCAACCCTCGGGCCTTAAAGGCCACAATCATCACATCGCTTCAGTGCCTCTCCTGAAATCATCCTCTAGGAAGAAAAAGTTCAAAGTACCAGGAAAAGCACACTTTAGGAAAATCCAAGTTCTGCCTGATGTCAGGTATTAGTAGTAACCCAGGGAGTATTGCCAACATGCAAGTTAACCAGTACAACCAGCTGCAAGTTACAAAGATGCTCCCAACAATGTATTGAAGCCAGAGGTCACCTTCTCCAATTGTTAGAGTCAGTCTCCTACATACAAACAAGTTCCATTCCAAGAGCACTTTTGTAAGTTCAAATTGTTCATAAGTCCAACAAAGTTAGCCTAGGTACCCAGCTAACACGATCGACTATACAGTCAGTTCAGTTCAGTCAGTTCAGTCGCTCAGTCGTGTCCGACTCTTTGCATGAAAAATACTATAAACCATTTACAGTGCAGTACTGTATAGTCGCAGTACTGCACTGTAAGTGGTTTATAGTATTTTTCATGCAAATAATACATAAAAACAAGCAAACACAAAAAATAAATTAAATATTTTTAATCTTCCAGTACCTTGAAAAGTAGCGCAGTACCAGCTACATCACTGCTGCTTTTACAGTTACTTTCAGACATCCTGGGCTTGAAATAGATGCTGAACCACTGTATTCTATATAGTATTAAGCAGTAAAGTACACAAAAGCACAACCACTGGAGAGGATGCATGCCTGTGGCGATATACACCAGACACGTGAACTAACTTGAGTGATTGGACATGCACATTCACATCTTTGAAAGTTCACAACCCTTAAAGGATCTGTACATAGGAGACTTCCTGTACTCAGGAAAGTTGGGATTGAAGCACAATAGCTTGAAATCAGCTACTGCTGCTGCTGCTGCTAAGTCGCTTCAGTCGTGTCCGACTCTGTGCGACCCCATAGACGGCAGCCCACCAGGCTCCCCCGTCCCTGAGATTCTCCAAGCAAGAACACTGGAGTGGGTTGCCATTTCCTTCTCCAATGCATGCAAGTGAAAAGTGAAAGTGAAGTCGCTCAGTCATGCCTGACTCTTAGCGACCCCACGGACTGCAGCCCACCAGGCTCCTCCGTCCACGGGATTCTCCAGGGAAGAGTACTGGAGTGGGTTGCCATTACCTTCTCCGGAAATCAGCTACATTTGCAGAATTTATACCATGGAATCTGGCAAAGACTACAAGCAGTGCTATTTTTTTTTCCTGGAAAGCTTAACAGGACTCCTAAAACCCACTTCTTTATCCAGGTAAGAAAATAAAGCAGAATGAAGACTTATACTCCATCTATGCTCTAGAGTTCCCCACCCCCAATGCCTTCTCCAACACTGCCTTTGTGTGATGTTGGGAGCTAAATGTGTCTCCCCAGTATTCATGTGTTGAAACCCTAACACCCATGGTGATGGTGTTTGGAGGTGGGACCTTTGGGAGGTGATCAGGTCATGAGGGTGGGGGCTTCATGAATGAGATTAGTGCCCTTACAAAAGCGATAAAAGAGACTGTGAAGAGCTACCCCTCTGCCAGTGAGGACACGAAGAGAAAATGGCCAGCAGCAACCCAGAACAGAGCTCTCAACAGGACTCAACAATGCTGGCTGGCACCCTGCACTCAGCCTCCAGAGCTGTGAGAAATGAATTTCTGTTGTTCATGTCACCAGGGGCTTCCCTGCTGGCTCAGATGGTAAAAAATCTGCCTGCAATGCAGGAGACCTGGGTTCGATCCCTGGGTTGGGAAGATCCCTTGGAGGAGGGCATGGCAACCACTCCAGTTTTCTTGCCTGGAGAATCCCCATGGACAGAAGATCCTGGTGGGCTACAGTCATGAGGTCACAAAGAGTCAGACGCAACCAAGCGGGTAAGTACACGTGTCACCTAGCATGTTGTGTTCTGTGATTGTGGCCTGAGTGGACTAAGAAAACCAATCAAGGACTTCTCTGGTGCCCCAGTGGTTAAAACTCTGAGCTCCCAATGCAGGGTTGCAGGGGGTGTGGGTTCAGTCCCTTGTTGGGGAACTAAGATCCTGCATCTGCACGGTGCAACCAAAAAAAAAAAAGGGAAAAAGGAAATCAATCAATACACTCCATTCCCCTGACTATGGTCATGATGCAGAGGTGAGCCTAGGACCCAAGCTGGTCCAAAGGAAACTTTAAGATTGGGAAAAGTCATGCTCTTTCCTACTGGAATTAGGTGATAAAGCACATGGACTGAGGGAGGTATTAGACATCATCTCGTAACTACAAGGAGGAACCAGCTTTAACCCAAAAAGAGCACAGAGAAGGATGGAAAGCCATAAAGTCTTGGTTGATAAGCTTAGGTCTGGATTAAACCATGCCTGATGTCTTCTTAATCTCTGGACTTTCGAGTTATCTGAGCCAATACACTCCCTTTTAATATTTAAGCCTCCTGGAGATGCGTTTTCTTTTAATGGAAAGATTCCCAGCCAACAGAAATCTGAAACCAAGCCTTTACATATGGGTCCTCCTCACTTAACTAAATGGATTTGTTAAAGCTCTTTCAAATTACTAAATCACTTAATAGCTTTGTTTGTACTCCCAAGCTATAGCGAGAACAGAAGAAAACCACCACCAGTGAACTATCCTTTGCCGAACTTTGAAATTGGTGAATGCTGAAGCACATTCACACAGCAGAGGTGATTAACTTGTTTTTCCATGCTCTTAATAACCTTCTGTTCCCATCCCATCCTTGGGGTATCATTTTAAAAGATGCTTCTCTGGCACCAGTCAAGGGTTGCAAACACAGATATCTCTGTAGCAGAGGACTGTGGCGTGACAGAGATGTTTCAAGTTTGGAGCTTTAAAGAAGAGTGCTGTCATGAAAGGGGGGTGTCCTGCTTAAAACATAAAATCATACAAAGCTACAGTTGGAAAAAGCCATTAAACTCATCTACCCCAGAACAAGAGGGAAAAAACTGGCTCCAAGTTTGAATGATTTATTGATAGTCTTACAACTCAGAGTCACAGAGCCAGGCTTTGGAGCCAGCTCTCCTGACTTGGGGTGACAAGCAGGACTAGGCCTCTCAGCCAGGAGGTTCCAACACCCACAAGGAATGAAATTTGTGGTTTGCCACGCCCAATCTCTGGGTCTAGGGGACCAGCATTGGCCTGTGTAATTCTCATGGACACGCACATGTGCACACAAAGCTACATGTGCACACTTCATACTGTATATTTCTAGGTTAAAGAGCATCACTAAAATTTCAGCATTGATTATCTTTGAATGCATTTGTCACTAATTATTGCTGCTGAGTTTGAGGTTCTTTCTTTATCGCGAAAGAATTTGGAGATGAAGCAAAGAGGTTAAGAATACTCCAGTATCCTTGCCTGGGAAATCCCATGGGCAGAGGAGCCTGGTGGGCTACAGTCCAAGGGGTCACAAAGTGTCAGACACAACTGAATGAGTAAACCACCCCCACCACCATGACATCAGAGGGAAAGTGGGGAGACAGGTGAGGAGTTCTCAGGCCTATTTGTCAAGCCTGTTGCAAGGGCAATACAAATGAAGGAGCAGAATATTCACTGGGGAAGGAGGAGTTTAGGGGTCAACATCCCTGACTTTCTTCCCAGCTCCATCTTCCCAAAAGGAGGAGGGATTTCGGTCCCCATTTAGCTTAGATCAGAATGTCATGGCATTGGTACATGATGAGAACTTCTTATCTGTAAGCCAATATTATTGCAATGAGAGCACAATGAGCAAAAGTTTACTTTGGATGCAGGATATTGCAGCCTTTTCCCACCTTTCTTGGTGAGCTTGTGCTTGTTCAGTCGTTAAGCCGTGTCCAATTCTTTGTGACCCCATGGACTGCAGCACGCCAGGCTCCTCTGTTCTTTAGTATCTCCTGGAGCTTGCCCAAATTCATGTCCATTGAGTCAGTGATGCTATTTAACCATCTCATTCTCTGCTGCCTCCTTCTCCTTTTGCCTTCAATCTTTCCCAACATCAGGATCTTTTCCAATGAGTCAGCTCTTCACATCAGGCTGCCAAAGTATTGGAGCCTCAGCTTCAGCAACAGTCCTTCCAGTGAATATTCCGGGCTGATCTCCTTTAGGATGGACGGATTGGATCTCCCTGCAGTCCAAGGGTCTCTCAAGAGTCTTCTCCAGCACCACAATTCAAAAGCATTCTTTGCTCAGCTGTGCTATGCCTCGTCGCTCAGTCACGTCTGACTCTTTGCCTGGCTCCTCTGTCCATGCAGATTCTCCAGGCAAGAATACTGGAATGGGTTGCCATGCTCTCCTCCAGGGGATCTTCGCAGCGGAGGGATAGGACCCAGGCCTCTCTCATTGCAGGTGGATTCTTTACCATCTAAGCCACCAGGGAAGACCTCTTCGTCTGCTCCTTGGACCCTTACACCCAAAATGTGTGATTCCCTGTGGGTTCTGAGGGTTCCTGCCTTCCTTCCTCTGCCCAAGGACCCGAATGTTTACAAGCCGGGTGGTTTCCTGCCACCTGGCCCTGCCCCGGTTTCTCTGCTAATACCTAGCTTCCTGCCTGCTGTAACGTAATTACTACTTCCTCAGTTTTTACACTTCTTTATTTTCTAACTTTCCTCTAATAAACAATAACAAATGGAAACAATTTCCCCAAGGCTTTCAAGACAGGAGTGAAGTTGCTCAATTGTGTCTCAATTGTGACTCTTTGCCACTGTAGCCCACCAGGCTCCTCCACCCATGGGATTCTCCAGGCAAGAATACTGGAGTGGGTTGCCATTTCCTTCTCCAAGAGGAGAAGGCAAATCTTGTGTACTGCTTATGTGAGAAGAAATGGACACAATATGAAACTATTTATCAAATGCCTTACAAACATGTTTATCTTCAGAATCAGAAATTCTACTTGTGTAAGTTTATCTCAAAGGATAATAATGGATGTGCTTGAATCATCTTTTCTTTTAGAATTACACACCTAGTGTATTCATTGCTTAAAAAAGAAAACAGCTAAGCATAAAGATGAAAATTAAAACTACCCACCAAATGCACTCAAGCCACACTTTCTCAATATCCTAGTAAAGTAAGATTCAAGCTGTAACTATCAAATGTTACCCATGAGGACTGTGGTGAGGTATGTTTATGAATAATTTAAAATTTTTAATTATATTTTTATTTTTAAAAAATTCTATAAAGAATATAAATTACACTATGAGTTACATTCAAGTGATCTAAAATTACTATACTTTACTAAAGAAATTTTACATGCACAGCAATTGTTGCTGCAAAAAGAGTTAAAGAGTGTGGGACCTAAATGCCATTTTTCCTGTTGATCACAGATCCATATGGATCCCATGGTTCCTGATGAACCAATAGCCTAGTGGCACCAGTAACAGGGCTCCCAACTTCCTACCCTACACAACAATGATAAGATAAATCAGGTAGTGGAGGGTAAGAGGAGGAGCTGATGGACAAGGAAGTAATTGAAGAGGGTAACAGCAGCAGGATTCTGCTAAGTCACTTCAGTGGTGTCCGACTCTGAGTGACCCCATAGATGGCAGCCCACCAGGCTCCCCCGTCCCTGGGATTCTCCAGGCAAGAACACTGGAGTGGGTTGCCATTTCCTTCTCCAAGGGTGTTAGAATAAAACTAGCCACTTTACCAAGGGAGGCACTGAAACGTGGGGTTTAAAGTAACACGCATTTATGTCCTACTCACAAAAACAATCAATGCAAGTGGTCCTAGCTGGGGGCAGTGTCAACTACAAAATGGCACTTGCCGAGGGTGCTTGTCAATTACTCCACAAGGATTAAATCATCCACTGCTGCAGCTCAGCTGCTGACCTTCAACACTCCCTGAAGGAGTTCAGGGTGGAGGGGTGGGGCCTGTCAGGACAGATCTTCAGATTGTTAGATATTCTCAGAAGCCAATTTTATGAGCCCAATCCTTGTATTTCCTCATATCCAGAAAAGCACTAAAATCCTTTATGGTGGAGAGTCTTTCTCATGACCAGCAGAAGCTTCATGAGACCAACAGAAACTTTCTACAAAAAAAATAAGCGCTTGATTGCATACATTCCCCCTTCGCCCAGATCACATGTATACTGTCTGTCCCCCTACCACCTTGGAGCAATTTCTCAGAGCTATCTAAGGTGCTGTCTCCTGGGCTGCAGTCCTCATTTTGCCCCAAATAAAATTTAACTCTCAGCTCGCACGTTATGCAATATCTTTAAGTCGACAGCAGCTTCCTTGCATGTGGAAACCCAGAAATCCAGACCTCTTCCACCTTGGGGGTCCCCTGTTCCTAGGGGTCACACAGGCCTCAGCATCCAGCCGGCAGGTGGGTGACCAAGGGTTGTACTTCTCCATCATCTGTGCTCTAAAGCGTCACACATCACCTCTTCTCTCCTCTCATTGACCAGAACAGGTCCCATGGACCACCCAGACCCAGAGCTACCCGAAAATGGGCTCCTTAACAGAGAAGCATCATTCCACAACCATGTGATACTACAGGAGAAAAAAAATCTTAGATGAACAGCCAGGTCCTCTATCCATGGGGAGATAGTGTGGGAAGAGGAGGAAATCCCCAAACAATGGACCCCCTTTCTGTGACCAGCTCCTCCTGCTTTATCCTGTATCCTTCTAGAAAGGCCCTTGTGTCCTGGCAAAACCACCTGCTCAGAAGTTTGACAAGATAACAATGTGATGGGGAAGGGGGTGGTCTGAGGCCTGGCTGCCCACCCAGAAGAGAACACGGGGGTCTGGGAGTGCTGCACTCAGTGCCCCCCCAATGGCCTGTATAGAAACCTACGCCCCAGCCCTCCCACCTATAGCCTCAGGACAATCTAAATTGGAACCCTGTCTGCAGGTCAGGGAAGTAAATAGAAATAGGCGTTCCAAGGCTCTGAGAGAGGGTGAGGTACACAGACTGTTTGATCGAAGCTGAAGACACCAGATGTGAAGATGTACCCAGTAAGTGTGGGGTGAACTGATCTGACCATCTTCTTAGGAAGATCCATCCAGGGGGCTGGAGCAGGTATGAAAGGAAAATTGCCTCTGCTTCCTTGGCACCGAAACAGAGGGGTGCTTCCTGGGTGGGTAGCTTGTGAGTTCTGCCGAGGAGTATGCGTCTGCCCATCAGGTGCACTATGGTCTCTGGGGGCCAGCTTGCACCCTCTCCCCCAGTGGTTGCCAATTCCATTCTTAAAACCCTCCGAGGTCATGCGTCCTTAGCTCCAGGTCTGGGCTCCAAATAGACTTGCTTCTGACACCTCACCTATGCTATTTCCACTTGGCACAGTCCTCTGCCACATATGAGCATCTCATAGCATCTTTATCTGTGGACTCCACTGGGGAAGCCCTTCCACTGGGCGTGACCCAGGGGCAGGGCCCCTCCATTTATAAGGAGAAAGAGGGTGCTATGCCCCCCGACGCAGCACACACAGCCCCTATGACCTGACCTGGCATTTGAAATCCACATGGAAACATTCTGAAGACCCAATTCCACACACAGATACCAATCTCAATCCTCTGCCCAGGGAAGCCTGAAGTTCATTAATTGTCTGAAGACCCTTTCACCACTTCAGTAAACAGGAAGGGTTAGGGTTGTTTTCCTAACAGATCATTGTTTTCTGGAGGGCAGCAGAGAGGGATGAGAAGAGAGATTTCCCTTTCAAACAAGTGACTGCATCTAAAAACTTATATTTTGCATTTTAAGCTTGTGCTTAAAAGGAAATTGCCAGGAATAAATGTGTGCCTCCTGACCTTAGAGGCAAATATCAAAGAGATTTCAAGCAGCATTTCTTTGAACAAAAATTTGCACTACCCTGGTTCTTTTTAAATAATAATAATAAAACTGCTGTGTAAATGTCATAGGAAGGATGCTAAGCACAAGATGAAAAGGCTCCAGGGGAGAGAAGTGCTACAACCTAATCCGGGACTGAGGTCGCAGGCTCTGGGGTCTCAGAAGCACCTTAGCTTCCCGAGTGGTGCTCTTTGGAGGGGCTTTTGGGCATGCACATCTCACAAAGATGGGCCCTCTTCCATTTCACTCTACAGAGAAACAGGGCTTCCAAATATCTCCTAGCACCGCCTCTGGACCCCTCGCTATAGGAGGCAGGGTAACAGTAGAGAGCATGCCACAGTGGCTGCCAGGGGGACCATGGGTCCCTCAGGAAGACAGGTTGAAAAGAAGAAATCATTAGAATGAGGAGCACGGACCATGATAAGACGGGCAGTGATGATGACAAGGGGGATGCTGGTGGACATTTATGAGTTCTTCCTGTGAGTGGTCAGAGTCCTGAGTGTCCTACTTGGTCACCTGTCAGTGTAGAACATCAGTTAGTCCTCACTGACCGCCCCCCATTAAGCAGGTAACATTGTCATTCTCATTTTATAGATGGGGAAACCGTGAGCAACACTGCGGCTGAGTTACTCATCCACCGTACCTAGTCAGGAAGTCGAGGGGATGGGTCCAAATCCAGACAGTCCACTGGCCCACAGAGCACCCCCAAACCCAGCAGGACCGCCCTCACTGTTACCTAACAGCACGGTGATGGGTGCAGGAGAGAAGAACCCCGACTTCAGCTGGAATTAGCCTCTGAGCTGAGTCTTTCCAAAGAACCAGTCCTTTCCAACACAATCCAAGTCAGGTCCTCCCAAGGAGCGGGGAGGAGCTTGAGTTTGAATGAGGTTGCACGTGCGCCTGGGTATTCTAACAATTAAGCTACCACATAAGGGACTGAAGACAGGGGATACTCTGCCTGAGAAAAGTCAATGGCAGCGACCCAAGATTTTATCCTAGGGGTCGGGAGGAACCAACCTTACAGAGAGAGTTTCACAGGGACAATGAAAGTAAATAAAACTTTATTTTATCACATTCATGCCTCCTTCCTGCTAAACCTCATAGCTTTCATTCTTTCACAAAGTTATGTGGTTTCCAATCTCTGATCTTACTTTGAAGCAGCCTCTCGATGTGTTTCTTTTTAAATTTCCCTTTTGGTATATATTGTTTCTTGCTTTAAATATGCATGTGCTGAGAATATTCAAAATCAGAGAATGAACACTGGACAGGAGCCAAACCATATTTCAAACACGTGTATATTTAGGAGCAGAGAGTTTTTGCCATATGATGCTAAATTCCAAGACGCTTGATTTTTTTTTTTCCCCTTTCCTCTCTCCAGTATTGTATTGGATCTTCTCAGCACCTACAAAAGAAGGCTTAACTAACAATTAGCTCATGAGAGGGGCTTTGCCACAGGAAGGAGCCTGCCTCACCCAGGAGCCCGAGGCAGTCTGGTTAGGTGGGTGGCGGAAGGGAAACCAACTCAGCCAGAGGACTTGAATTTGGCCTCGGGTTCCTCATCTGACTTCAACTCTTTCAGGTAGCTCCACCTGCCTCTCCAGGAGCTAAAGCACCACACCACCTCTGAGACATCTTCAGTCAGGAGCAGGGAATTTTATTATTTACATTTAGATACATTAAGATACAAAGAGGCTTCCCAGGGAGTATTAGTGGTAAAGAAACTGCCTGCCAATGCAGGAGACAAAGGAGACACAGGTTTGATCCCTGGTTGGAAGAGGGCACGGCAACCCACTCCACTATTCTTGCCTGAGAATCCCAAGGACAGAAGAGCCTGGCGGGCTACAGTCCACAGGTCACAGAGAGTCAGACACGACTGAAGCGACTTAGCAAGCGTGCACACATAAATACCAAGAGACCCCAAAAGTCGTCTCCATTGTACCTTTAGAGAAAATGTAGCCATTTTCACTGTGAAAAAAAAGGGAGACATTTTGCAAAGAACAGGAGGCCAGGAGAATCATATTTCACTGAGCAAATTGACAAAAGGTCAAAAAGCTTGATCTTTGCCACTGACGTGCTTTGTCTGAAAGCTGAGCTGCCATTTAAATATTTATAGATGAGAGCTGTAGTTGCACCTATGTATGTATGCCTGAGCCAGGCTGACCATTTTGCAAGAAATTAACCAAGTTCCCTTCGGAGGGAGCTTCTGGGAAGGATTCCACTGAGCCCTTGGTGCTGTCCCTGAACCCTAAAGGAACTCAAGCGATGCTGATAGGTAACAGACCGGGGGAGGCGGGGGTGCTGCAAACACACAGCTGAAAAGACGCTTTCAAGAACCCACTCTGACAAGATCACCCCATTGCTGTTTCCACCAGTCCTTGCCCTCTTCCGTCTGCACCTCCCCAACATTCCAGTACCCGTGCTGCCGGTTACTCATTTTAAAGCTGCCTTGGTGGAAAAGATGGGAAGATTTGGATGCAGCAAGATCAAGAAGGGAGTGCATGAAGAAGGCAGGCGTGGCCTCCCTCAGCACTGGCCAGGAAAAATATAACGTGAGCCATACCTGGTATCTTAAGTTAGGGGAGGGGGACTTTAAAAAAAAAAAAAGTAAGGTAACAGATCAAATTCATTTTAACAGTACACTTTAACTCATATCTAAATAAACCTGTAACCAGTGGAAACACTGTTAATGCTGTTTAACGTTCTATTTTTTCCAAAGCCTTCAAAAATCAGTGCACGGTTTGTAATAATGAGTTTTAATTCAGACTTGCCAAGTTTTGAGGGCCTAACAGCCCCTTCTGTGTAGGCAGGTGGGGTTGAGAGACAGGAGGAGGATGTGGGAAGAGCAAGAGTCTAGGATCAGGGGAGAAGAGGCTTGGGAAGAAAGGCACAGTCGCTGGCATAAAACCCTTGAGACAGGACTTCCCTGGCAATCCAGCAGTTAAGACTCCACACTCCCACTATAGGGGCACGGGTTTGATCCCTGGTCAGGGAACTAAGATCCTGTCTGCTACAGGGTACAGCTAAAAAAAATTTTTTTATATAAAAATAAAACCCTTGAGATGGACGTCAGGAGTCATGAGCACTGGCAGTATACTTGGACTTGGTCTTTGGGATTTAATCATCCCAAAGATTTTGCCTCGAACCTCTCTTCTTTCCCTATACTCTCCTCTTCGGCATCTCACAGAAACCTCCAGGTCAGTGATTATCTTAAAACAGATGCCACTTGAGCAAGGGAGCTGAGGGAACATGTAGGGTCCTTGAGAAGATGCCAGTGTAAAATTTCGGTGCACAAACTGCATGTTGGGGAATCGTGGGAGACAGAGGGGTGGGGGACACAGTAAGAGACATGAATATGAGAAAGTCTGGTCTACACTGCAGGGTGCACAGTGAGAAGCTCCTGGCTCTGGATCAGAGAGTCTGCACACAGGATTCCTCTGCCTCGAACTCTGGAACCAATGGCAGGAACTCTCTCCCACCAAACACTGAAGTCTGCAGGAGGGGCTACCTCACCTGTGCTCTCTCCCTCTCAGTCACTGCTTTGGTGGCCAAGAAAGCCTTCACTGGACCCTCTGCTTCCTCTGACCATTCAAGGTTAAGATGCCAAATGCTCATGTACCTTCATGAGCAGCTTTCAGTGGCAAAGCCCACCGAGGCTCCTGCAGATGTTACTGCCATTGATGAGAAAATGAATTTCCAGGTCAGCGAGAATTTGTATTCAAACTCCCCTCGACCATCTGCTTAAAAGCCAAATGTGTCTCAAAAATTATATAACAGGATGGGGAAAGGACCCTTAAAACAGAATACAGGACTTCCCTGGTGGTCCAGTGGCTAAGAATCCACCTGCCAATGCACGGGACATGGGTTCGATCCCCAGTCCAGGAAGATTCCACATGCCTTGAGGCAACTAAGCCCATGTGCGGCAACTACCGAAGCCCAGGCACCCTGGAGCCTGTGCTCTGCAACTAGAGAAGCTACTGCAAGAAGCCCTGTACCACAACTAGAGGGGAGCCTCAGCTCATCTGCAACTAGAGAAAGCCTCCCTGCAGCAATGAAGACCTAGTGCAGCCAAAAATAAATATGTAAAAATTTTAGAATAGTCTAAAAAATAGAATGAAAACAGAAGCTAAGGAACTGAATTGTATTTCAAATGAATATATGACCACATGGAGGGCAGAGGGGGTTCCCTAAGTAATTTATAAATGTAGTACTTTGAACATGTGTCCTCAAACCCAAGACAGAAAGAGCTGTAAGTAAATGTTGAACTCTCCTTAGTAATGCTTTTGTCTTCCAGGATTGAGCAGATAAATATATATCTGGCTTGATGAAGGTGAAAGAGGAGAGTGGAAAGGCTGGCTTGAAACTCGACATTCAAAAAATGAAGATGATGGTATCTGGTACCATCCCATCACTTCATGGCAAATAGGCAGGGAAACAATGGAAACAGTAACAGACTATTTTCTTGGGCTCCATAATAACTATGGATGGTGACTGCAGCCATGAAATTAAAAAATTCTTGCTCCTTGGAAGAAAAGCTATGACAAACCTAAACAGCATATTAAAAAGCAAAGACACTACTTTTCTGATAAAGGTCCATATAATCAAAGCTACAGTTTTTCGAGTAGTCATGTATGGATGTGAGAGCTGGACCATAAAGAAAGCTGAGTGCTGAAGAATGGATGCTTTTGAACTGTGGTGGTGGAGAAGACTCTTGGGAGACCCTTGGACTGCGGGAAGATCAAACCAGTCAATCCTAAAGGAAATCAGTCCTGAGTATTCATTGGAGGGTGAAGCCCCAGTACTTTGGCCACCTGATGTGAAGAGCTGACTCATTGGAAAAGACCCTGATGCTGGGAAAGATTGAAGGCAGGAGGAGAAGGGGACGACAGAAGACAAGATGGTTGGATGGCATCACCGACTTGATGGACATGAGTTTGAGCAAGCTCCGCAGGATGGTGAAGGACAGGGAAGCCTGGTGTGCTGCAGTCCATGGGGTCGCAATGAGTTGGACATGACTGAGCAACTCAACAACAACAATAAAATGGTATCCACGTTTCTCACTGTCAGAGAAAGGAGGCAGACACATTGTGGTGGGGGTGAGGGTGGGGGGCGTTGGGCTGCAGGAAACCTGTGGGGTTAGATTGCATTTGGATGTATAATTATGAACTCAAGGTTTCAAGTAGAAATAAATAGATACATAGACAGACTTGGAAATAGAACTAGACACAGGAAAACACACACACATACCCCTAGCTCTGTATGCCGGGAGGCCCTAGAAGTATGGCACCCCAGTTTCAATGATCACACCTAGCACCCAGATTTTGGTTTCTAAATACCATTCTCCACCAAAAGAAACAAGGCTCCTTCAAGAAATGGCTTATATGTGGAATCTAAAAAAAAAAAAATGGTACAAATGAACTTATTTACAAAATGGAAATAGAGCCGTAGATGTAGAAAACAGTCTTATAGTTACCAGGGGGAGGAAGAGGAAAAGGGGTAAATTGGGAGATTGGGATTGATATATACAAACTACTATATATAAAATAGGTAATTAATAAGGACCTACTGTATAGTATAGGAAACTACTGAATACTCTGTAATGGTTTATATGGAAAAAGAATCTAAAAAAGAGTGGATACATATGTATATGTAAAATGGAATCATCTTGCTGTATAGCAGAAAGTAACAGAATATTGTAAGTTAAATATCCTCCAATGTGGAAAAAAAAGGAAGAAATGGCTAATTCTAAGACCAAAGTAGGGAGAGTACAAGCTGAGCTTATTATTAAGCTAGAGCATCTTATTAAGCTAGAAGGTAAAGAAGAGCTAAAAAAAAAAAAGAAAAAGGTGGTCACACATCAAAAGGACACAGGAACCCGATTGAAGGCACACCCAGTGCTCTTTATGGCGAGCATTAAAATAAATACTGATAGCAAATTTAACCCTTGCATAAAATACTAATCCATTCATCTAAACTGATATAAATAAACATCACTATATCAGTGGAGGGAAAGAGGAATATTTTCCCTTCCAGAGGAAAGCCAACTAATAAATACTGAAAGAATGATAGAAAAATCACCATTTTGTAACTGTCATACATAGTCATTGATTTGGGTGAGTCATCAGCGGATGCTAAAATAAGTGAGCACTTGATGAGGAACACTTATTTAGATGGTCTCTTGTGTACCTCCCCACAAGTCACTTGCTAATTGCAAAAGCAACCAGAGTAATTCTACAGCAAAGGAGCTCATGTGGATGGCACTGCAACCAAGTGACCAGGTCAACAACCTCAAAAGGTGACAAACAGACACCCTGTGTTTGTGCTGGCAGGATGCACTGACACGGAGACATCACCTCTGCAGCATCCCTGCTGAAGTGTACAACCTGCTCCTCAACCTACATCGACCAACTCAGAGTGAGGAACATTCTATGCAATAACTGGCTTGCATTCTTCAGAGATGGTCAAAATAAGGAGAGACCAAGAAAGGCTGAGAAACAGTTAAAGGTTAAAGGAGATTAAAGAGACATCACACCTAAATGTAGTCTGTGATCCTGTGTTGAATCCTGAACAGTAAAAAGAAGAGGAAGGAAGGAACAGGGTGGGAAAGGAGGGAGACAGGAGAAAGGGAGAGAGGAGGAAGAGACGGGAAGAAGGAGGGGTGGGAAAGAGAGAAACAAACGGCTATAAGGATTTGGGGACAACTGAACAAATTTGAATATGAACATAGATTAAATCAGAGTGTTGTACTGATGTTCAATTTCTGATTTGATTTACTGTAGTTTTGAAAGAGAAGGCTCTTATTCTTAGGCAATATGCACTTCCGGGGACAGGAAGAATCTGCCTGCAATGCAGGAGACCCCAGTTCAATTCCTGGGTCCAGAAGATCCACTGGAGAAGGGATAGGCTACCCATTCCAGTATTCTTAGGCTTCCCTTGTTGCTCAGCTGGTAAAGAATCTATCTGCAATGCGGGAGACCTGGGTTTGATACCTGGGTTGGGAAGTTCCCCTGGAGAAGGGAAAGGCTACCCACTCCAGTATTCTGGCCTGGAGAATTCCATGGAATGTATAGTCCATGGGGTCGCAAAGAGTTGGACACGACTGAGCGATCTTCACTTCACTTCACTTCATTCAGAGATAGGAAAAGGCTTAAGAATAAAGGGAATGTCACTTCTACAACCTCTTAAAGATGCAGACACGGAGAGAAGGATAAAGCAAAGGGGAGAAAATGCACGCACTGGAGTCACGGTCATGAGATGTATAGAATCCATACTTACAACCTTTCTGTAAGTTTGAAATTATATCAAAATGAAAAGTTACCCCCAAAGGACCCCCATTCTTTCTAAAATTGATACTAAAAGCCCTAAAACAAATAGAAGCAAACAGGATCTTATCAGGCTAAGAACCACCCCACCCCCCTGCAGTGGGCCTGATGCTAATCACCATCCCTGAGGGCCCTTCACCCACCAGCCTCATGCCCTCCTGAGCCACACAGCAACACAAGGGCACCAAGGTTGTGCTCTTGCTTTATCCTTATGTTCCCCACCCCCAAAAAAATTATTTCTAAAGGCAGGAGTCCTGTGTAAGACAAACTTTGGGTCCAAGACACCAGAATATGGATCACACCCAATTCACCCCGGTTTCACTCTTGCCTGCCCTGGGTTCAGGCCTGAGCTCTGCACCAAAGAGGTAATGAGTGTCCCTAGCACTTAACAGAGATCTTGGTGCATAGCCATCACTCACCAATGTTTACAAAAGGAGGGAAGAAAGAAACGCAGGAGGGGAGATGAGGGAGGGAGGAAAGGAAAGGAGGAAGGAGGCTGGGAGAGGGCAAGGGAATGTCCCTGTGGGGAGAAAAGAGACTTGACAATCCCTATCAGATCCTGGCTCGAAGCAGATGGCTCATAGAAATTGGGTAATTTTAAGAGAGTTGAAAAGAGGAATCATTTACAGAGTTGTGGGCAGGGTATGGGAATCTAAAAGACAGAGAGGTCCCCCGGGCCCAGTGACATCTGGAAGCCCACCCCCACCCCAGAAGAGAGAAGGGCAGAGGAGGGGAAGGGCCAGAGTAGACACATGGGCTTTAAGGAGGGTGGAGAAATACTCCCTTTCCAACCCCAGCACCACGAGTGAGGACAGACAGGCCCTGGAAGTCAGCCTGCTGGGACATGAGCAAGATGCAGAGTGGATGTGAGCTCGGGTGGCCTCGGCCTTCAACGGCCTGGAGCCTGGCTGGGGTTCCCAGCCAGAGACTGAGGCTGGGTCTCACCAGTGAAAGCACCAGATACTAGCCACCACACCAGTGATGAGGGATAAGAGCCCTGCCCCTTCAGCTTTGCAGAAAAGCATTTCCACAAAGACAGAAAGCAGTGAAGCAAGTAAAGTATTTATGACAGTGAAACTCCCTCAGTCGTGTCCAACTCTTTGCGACCCCATGGACTATACATTCCATGGAATTCTCCAGGCCAGAACACTGGAGTGGGTACAGGGGAACTTCCCAACCCAGGGATTGAACCCTGGTTTCCTGCATTGCAGGCAGATTCTTAACCAGCTGAGCTACCAGGGAAGCCCCAAGTATTTGTAAAGAGGAAAAAAAGTACTGTACACACTATCAGACTCGGAGGGAGAGTCCCTTGTAGTGGCTTCAATTCCTTTTATGGGACATTTCTTCTGGTTTCCTTTCGCCAATCATTTTGATTTGCCTGGTTCACAGTCCATATCTGGTTCTCAGGATCCTCCCATGGGTGTACACACATCTCAGTCATGGATTCTACCAAAAAGGTGTCTGGATAGAGCATCCCTTGACAAAACTGCCCTTTGGCCCCTAAGGCCTTTCTGCGCATATGTGTTCAGGGAGGTCTCCTGACTTTGAGAATGAGAAATATGTGGTCTGGGGAGGGCCCAGCCTTCTCCCTTAAGTGTTCTGCTAGTCTTGTCTTGGAGTTTTGGTCCATAGTGAGTGGATCTCCAGTTGCTTTACCCTGGGGGGTGGGGAGGGGAGGGCGGACATCTGCCTCCTGCCTCCCATGCAGAGGTGCAAACATGGCTAGAACTCACACAGACGCTGGTGTGGACCGATAATCTGGCTGCCTTTGCCCCTGGCCCTGGAAGGCAGTCTCTGAGCCCTGGGATTTCCCGAGTCACAGAGAGTCCTTGTCATTGGAGGCTGCCGGAACCACACCAGAGTTTACGCTCATGAGTCGGCTCCTGGTGGCACACCAGCTGTTTCGGGATGGGGGCTGGTCATACAGGGAAACCCTTGTGACCAGAGGGTTGGGGCTTTGGGCAAGGTGATGCCAGTCTGACCCTCCAGGAGGGGAGAGGGCTGGAGACCTGGTGGCAATCTGACCGAACGCTTTGCAATGAATGTCAGAATTGCAATGCAAATCTACACCTAAATTCTGAGCAGAAGGTGACAGGAATAATTTTAGCTGACATTTGAATGCTTCCAAGGTACCAGGTGCTTTACTAACAATATAGCACTGAACCACACGAACAGTCTGCAAAGTAGACCTTCCTGAGCATCCTCACTTTACAGAGAAGGAGGCTGGGCCAGAGATATAGTGACCTGGGATTTGAACCCCCACGGCTCCAGAGCGCACTCAAGAGAAACGGCCAATGGTTTTGTGTCCTACAGGTGGCGCTAGTGGTAAAGAACCTGTTGGCCAATGCAGGAGACAGAAGAGACACGAGTTTGATCCCTGGGTAGGGAAGATTCCCTGGAGGAGGGCATGGCAACCCACGCCAGTATTGTTGCCTGCAGGATCCTGTGCACAGAGCAGCCTTGCGGGCTACAGTTCATGGGGTCGCAGAGTGCGACATGACTGAAGCGACTTGGCAAGCATGCATGCAGTTCACTGTGGCTGGGGCAAAGGACCAAGAGAAAGGGGAAGAACATTCCACAGTGGGAACAGCCCAAGCCTAGCACAACCAGAGCAGAATAAGCAGCCGTGGCTGAAGCATAGGGTTTGTGATTGGGATGATGGAGTGGTGAGCCAGGGGCGGGGTGGTGGAGGTGCACTGTTTACATCAATTTAAAAATAGGGGTATTAGGTTAGACATCAAAAGAGGAACTCCAAGAGAAGACGTATCAAGAAACCTGGCAGACTGTTCCCCAGGCCTCACGGTTGGAATAACTTCTCAAATTTTTAATAGGATTCTTCATTCTGAATAGCATAGATGCGATTGTAAATACCATTCAAGAGGTAACAAGTTTCTCTCTAAATACCTATACTTAGGATCTGTCATGGTTTGAATGCTGTCCTTCAAAAAGATGTATATACTAGCAACAAGGCTCTACTGTATAGCACAAGGAACTATATTCAATATCCTGAGATAAACCATGATGGAAAAGAATAATAAAAAGAAGGTATATGTATGTATATATACATATGTATATGCTGTACAGCAGAGAGGCTATATATATACATAACATAGCCTCTCTGCTGTACAGCAGAAATTAACATTGTAAATCAACTATGCTTCAATAAAAATTGTTTTTATAACAAATAATTAGTTAATATTTCTTTTATTCCCTCTCGATGTATTACTTTTATTTTTTTTTAGCTTTTTATTTTGTATTGGGATATAGCTGATTAACAATGTCGTGATAGTTTCAGGTGTACAGTGAACCCACTCAGCCATACCTATACATGTATCCATTCTCCCCTAAACTCCCCTCCCATCCAGGCTGCCACATAGCATCCGATAAAAATTTGTTTTACAAAGATGTCTCCACGTCCTAAACCATGGAAACTGAGAAAGATATATTATTTGGAAAAAAGGACCTTTGCAGACACGCAGGTAAAGATCTCGAGATGAGCTCATCCCCTATTGTCCAGGTGGAGCTTAAACTTAGTCACTGCACGGAGAAGACAGACACACAGACGGAAGAGGAGGAGGCAGAGGGACCGCAGTGGGGGACACTGCAGTCACGGGGCCACAAGCCGAGGAGTGCCGATGGCCACCAGGAGCTGGGACAGAGGGCTGGAGTCTCCCTGAGGGCCTCTGGAGGGAGCGCCATCCCACCAGCACCTGGGCTTCCTGCCACTGATACTTCTGACAGCAGGAACTGTTGCTTCAAGCCGCCTAATTTGTGGTCATTTGCTACAGCAGCTACAGGAAACTCATACAGCCCCTGGGATGCTAGGAGAAATGGATTTTCCTGGCCCCCAGTGCTGTGTGGGCATTTGCCTTCAGGAAACTAGTGAATAGGGTGCTAGGGATTTCTCATAACAGCATTAACATCTCTCTCTCTTCTGGTGCCCCCAGGCCCTTACATGTGCTCTTTCTCTCTCTCTGAAACATCCTAAGATCTCAGCTCAAATGTCACATGTGCCAACACCCTAAAGGTGGCTGATCTGACATCCACACCCAATACCTTTGTCCATCAGAGAGGCTAGAAAAGGATAAAAAATAACATCCAACCTCCCTGGTAGCCCTAATTTTCATGTGACCTAGATCTGCCAACCAGCTCATAAGATGTCTGTTGAGGGACCTTGGTGATAGTTCCTACTCTTCTGATAGGATAGCTAGTTGAGGCTGGTGACATTTTCCCCACTGTGAGCATAGTTGTGATGCCTGGAGCTACAATAGCTATTTTGTGACCTTGAGGGGGAAAACCCCAAGAGACTTACAAAGACCCTGGCTCTGAATCAGTGTCAGCAGCTACCTACTTTCAGGCTCCTTATTAAGTAAGCAATTAAACTCTCATTTCTTTAAGCCATGGTATGTCACATTTTCTTGATATAATTCCTAACTCATCTATTTCCTCACCAAAGGGGACTTCATAACTACTCTAAACAACCTTGCCCTCTCCAGACTGCTATTTCTACCACGTGACTCTGATTCATTTCCTTTGTTGCAGGAACTAAAGTTAACTTGTTACTTTACTGTCTTTCAGGCCTCCTCTACCCTACAGCTAGAATATAAGCTCCATGAGAACAAGGACATTCTCTTATTCACCACCTTATCCCCAAATGCCTAGAACAGTGCTTGTGAAAAAGGATGTTCATTCAGGGAATATTTGGTTAATATTCAGCCCTAACGGTATGGAAGCGTACAGCTGGAGAACTGCCTGCTGCCCAGGGCTGACCTGTGCACCGTGGGATATCTCACAGCATCCCTGGCCTCTGTCAACTGGCTGCCAGCATCACAGCCTCCCCTGCCCTAAGACCACGCCAACCAAAAACTTCTCCAGACATCACCCAGTGTCCCCTGGGTGCAAAACTGTCTGGTTAAGAACTGCTGATTTAATAAATGAGCAAGAGAATGAATGGCCTTCTCTGACTGCACACAAAAATGATGTCACACGAAAGATGCTGGCAGATCACAAACTCTTGGGAGAGCGTGCCACTTAGAAGAAACCCATGCACGTGTGTGCGCTCAGTCGCTCAACTGTGTCCAGTTCTTTGCGACCCCATGGACTGTAGCCTGCCAGGCTCCCCTGTCCACAAAATTGTCCAGGCAAGAATACTGGAGTGGGTTGCCATTTCCTACTCCAGGGGATCTTCCCAATCCAGGGACTGAACCCACATCTCTTACATCTCTTGCATTGGCAAGAGGATTCTTTACCACTGCACCACATGGGTGTCAGAAGTAAACCATGTATCATCAAATGCATCAAAGGATATAATGGTCAGTGAGCCAGTACCTCTGCTTATCTGTCCTTGGACATAATTTGAGATGGGATGTGATATGATTTCAGGGTGAAAAGGGTCACATTTTTCTCTCTTTCACCTGTAATGGAAGCTTAGAATCCAACTCTCTTAGTTGATGCTCCCAGAGTTCTAAGATAATTCCAGCTAAAACCTCAAATCCCTCACTAAAGCTGCACTGCTCTAATTCTAAGGAAATTTCCACAGATGGAGACGGAAATAAATACACGCTCCTGGCCAGGTCTGATTCTCACCATACGACTCATTAAATCAATTAAATCACTTGCTTGGCAGGATTATTTATGGAAATAAGAAATCATTTTCTATCAGCAAGTTGGAGGGTGGCTAAACACCATCTCCAAATTGGCGGGCTGAGTTGAGCTCATAGGCACATCATTTGGATGAACCCAACCTAACATTTTTGAAAGCATCCTTAAGGGTCCCAAGTACTTTCAAATCTATCCAGGATACTTCATCTCCTGTAACAGCCTTGCAGTGGCTCCTCTGGCAAGTGGAAGATAGAAGAATAAGGTGGTTCAAAGGCTTGGCCAAGTTGCCAATTGAACAAGAACCACAACTTGAGAGTTTTAACAGTATGTCCTATGCCAGGGGCCAAATGCAGAGACAGGCGAAAGAAACAAGCTAGTAGGTGCTGCTGCTGCTGCTGCTAAGTCACTTTAGTCATGTCTGACTCTGTGCGACCCCATAGATGGCAGCCCCCCAGGCTCCCCCGTCCCTGGGATTCTCCAGGCAAGAACACTGGAGTGGGTTGCCATTTCCTCTTCCAATGCATGAAAGTGAAAAGTGCAAGGGAAGTTGCTCAGTTGTGTCCGACTCTTAGCGACCCCATGGACTGCAGCCCACCAGGCTTCTCCGTCCATGGGATATTCCAGGCAAGAGTACTGGAGTGGGGTGCCATTGCCTTCTTCTGGTAGGTGCTATGGAAATTTAAAGAACTGCTGCTTCCCTGGGCAAGCTGATTGTGGTCACACCGAAACCATAAGAATGTTGCCAGAGCCTTTAATTTTTTCAGGAAAATTGTCAGAAATCTAGAATGTTGCCTGTAACTTCAAAATTGAAAACATACTGTTTACAGACCTTATCAGTGCACTTAGATCAAAGCTTTGTGGTCCTTGCCCTTTTCCTTCCCACACACCTTCACTCCTTTAGAGGAAGTTTTGAATCATTTCCTTCTTCTCACTTAGGGATTTGTTCAGCTCTCAGATACACAAGTCCCCAAGGAATAAGCAGTCTATCCCAGAAAGAACCACAAGAATCCTCAAAGAAACCGTTACTACTTGGGAATCGAAGAATTCCCAAGAGTGCCCACTCCTGATCTTTAGAGAGAAATGTAATAAGGGCTAAATTGTTAGAACAGCCACAAAACTCCTCTCTGTTTGGGCAAGTATAGGAATTGCTGTCAGCAGAGAAGGTGGTACGCAGCCCAGCAAAACCCATCTCATCCTAGGAGCTGGGTGCTACCTAGATGTCACCCCACTGACCTGGAACAGGCATTCCTCTCTCTGTCTCAGGAACAGAGAGACCAAAATCCCATTTGGTGAAGCCCTGGATGAGTGATCCAACATCCCAAACCAAACTTCAAGTCAGAATGAAGGGGCAGAGCAGGAACTTGTCATCACCATCCTATGAACCAGTTCCCAGTGGCTCATCATTTCACTGGCTGGGAAAGCTGGTGGACCACTGAGGTTTGGAAGAAAAACACAGGTGGTCTTGTAAAGAAAGCACATGAGTCGACACAAATCTTACTTCCAGCCAGAAGGAAAGTGACTGTGTAAAAATTGAAGAGAGCTTTCTTCAGGGTGATGTTACCACACAAAGCATGGCTGCCACATAGGGGACAAAGCCAGGGCGGATGGAGGAGACACCTGTGCCCCCCTGGGCACTGGATCTGATCAGCCAAGAGTGAGACTGGTGTGTCCCCAAGGTCATCACATCCAACTCTAACATTTAATCAGCGTTACTTACTCCAGTAATTTGTTTCTAAATTAGGAGAATGTACAGCATAACATTTACCACCTGAACCATTTTAAAGTGTAAACATTGGGACATTCATAATCTTTCACAAGCATCACCACCATCTACTTTGGAAAGCTGTCCATCACGCCCAGCAGCAGCCCCACCCCCACTGGCAGCCACTCCCCATACCCTCGACTCAGCCCCTGACATCCATTCATCTGCCTTCTGCCTCTATGCACTTGCCAATTCCAGAGATTTCATTTATTTTTTTAATACTATATTGCTGATCTACAATGTTGTGCTAATTTCTGCTGTACAGGCAATTGATTCAGTTATACACACATACACATTCTTATTCTGTATTCTTTTCCATTATGGTTTATCCGAGAAGACTGAATATAGTTTCCTGTGCTATACAGTAGAACCTTATTGTTTATCCATTTTATATATAACAGTTTGCATCTGCTAACCCCAAACTCCCACTCCACTCCTCGCCTCCCCCCTGCTTCCCCTTGGCCCCCACAAGTCTGTTTTTGATGTCTGTTTCTGTTCTGTAGATGGGTTCATTTGTGCCATGTTTTAGGTTCCATATATAAATGATATCACATGGTATTTGTCTATCTGATTTACTCCACTCAGTATGATAACCTCTAATTGTGTCCATTCTGCTGCAAACACCAGTTTTTCTTTTTTATGGCTGAGTAGTATTCCATTGTATATATGTTCCACCTCTTCCTTATCTGTTCCTCTGTCCGTGGGCATTTAGCTGTTTCCATGTCTTGGCTATCGTGCATAGTGCTGCTATGAATACAGAGGTGCATGTATCTTTTTGAATTACAGCTTTTGTGTGGGTATTTTCCCAGGAGTGGGATTACTGGATCATATGGCCACTCTTTTTTCAGTTTTTTAGAAACTCCCTACTGTTTTCCATAGTAGCTACACCAACTTATGTTCCCACCAACAGTGTAGGAGGATTCCCTTTTCGCCACACCCTTTCCAGCATTTGTTATCTGTAGACTTCTTAATGATGGCCACTCTGACTGATGTGGTTCCTCATTGCACTTTCGATTTGCATCTTTCTTGTAATTAATGATGTCGAGCATCTTTTCATGTGCCTGCTGGCCATCTGTGTGTCTTCTTCAGAAACATAGACATATCATTTAAACGGAACCATAGGATACGTGGCCTTTTGTATCTGGTTTCATTCCCTCAGATAACACTTCCAGGGTTCATCCATGTTATAGCACCTGGTGTTTCAGGCATTTTCATGGTTGAGTAATACTCCGCTGTGTGGATGAACATTTTGTTTGTCCCTTCACATATTGATGGACGTGTAGTAGAATTTTTACATCAGGTTCTCATTCATTCATTTTTATAGATTGAGATTATATAGCCATTTTAGAGATTTTATAGATAAGCAAAGTTCTGGGAGAATAGATCACTGGTCCAAAGACACAAACTGTAAGGGGTAGAGTCAGGGGTGGAACCCAAGTCTTCCTGAAACATTGTCCAGGTGATGCCCAAATAGTTGTATAAAGAAGGACAAACCTCATACCCTGTGCTTCTTACAGGTAGATTTGACCTGGTAGGG
Source organism: Oryx dammah (assembly GCF_014754425.2). Taxonomy (NCBI): domain Eukaryota; kingdom Metazoa; phylum Chordata; class Mammalia; order Artiodactyla; family Bovidae; genus Oryx; species Oryx dammah. The sequence continues at coordinate 45,846,577 of NW_024070196.1, read as the reverse complement.
ACCATGGGCTCTTCTGGTTTCTTGTACACAGACGACACCCCAGGCTGCTCCCTCTACCCTCGTCCCCATCAGCAGAGTGCCTGCCAGCTGGGCTGAGCCCCCAGCCCTCTGTCTGCTCATCCTCACTTCTGTGCCTGGATCCAGAGGCTGTGGGGTCCCCTGCCTCCAGCGTCACGCTGTCCAGAGCCCATGGCCTTGCACAGAAGAGGGAGGGACCTTCCTCCCCATGGCCTGGCCTCTACTTGGCCCTGCCACCTCCCCAAGCCTCCTCCCCTCTCCTTCCTCACTCCACAAGTTCTGGACACCTACACAATCCTCCGCAGAAACTTCCCTCTGAGAGTTGTATCTGTTGGATTGATATCAGTTACAGATCACAGAAAACCTGTGCCCACAGATCTACTGCAATAAGATGCTGGTTCAGAGGCTCTTCTTCCCCCAGATCCTGCCACTAGACAGCTCTCCTGGGGTCAGGCAGACCTGGGATAAAGCACTCTCTCATCTACGACCTGATCTTGCCCTACTTCATCCCACTTCCCACGTCCAGCATCTTCTCCTGAAAAAGGAAAACCTTTCCTGCTGGACCTCAGCGATGCCTGCAGACTGATGCTCAGAGGCCCCCAATTGCGGTGGTCGCTTGCCGTTGCCCTGCCCAGAATCCTCTCGAATAACACCTCTCCTTACAAGATCCAGGTGTGTTTCTTATTAGATGCTCATCTAAAATTCACGTGTCACTTGGACCAAGAGAGTTGCTTAAGAATTAGCTCTGTTTCTCATTCTCTTCATCTGCTAAGAGAATGGTGCACACAGTACCCCTCTTATGGGCTGGTTCAGAGCCCAGGACACTGAAACGGTTGCACAAACGAGATCCGTGAGGCCATGGTCTCCTTCATGCTCATCCAAATGCACACAAGGGCCCTGGGTGTGCAGTCACATTGCTCTGCTGGACCCACAGACTGATTTCTGCATTTAAATCACTGCTGAGGTTAAACGCGATGGCTGTGCCAGGAGGGGGTCCGAGTCTGAGGCTAAGATGAGGATCTGATGATGAAGCACATTGCTGGCACAGCCGTGCTGGGCACGGGCCCATGGCACCCGCGGCCTGGCCTGGAGCCCTCAGGTCTGCACATCAGCGGGGCTGTCCAGAGCTGTCAGGAGCCGGGCAGCATCTTCCAACACCACTCAGCAGCCAGAGCAGTCCCTGCCAGCTGGCCAGATGCCACGGGAGGGGCCTCAGCAGTTAGGGCCTGGGGAACCAGATGGCTCTGGTAACTTGGAGGAGCAAGGGTGTGAACTGGAAATAGTGGCGGGAAGAAGGGGTGCCCAGGAGGAAGCAGGTACAGCAATGTCAGAGATGAGTGGGAGGGACAGGCTACGATTTCTATGAGGCCACTGGCTTACAGGTAATCATCCGGCACACCCCCAGCTATGATCCCAGATGAGGCCTGTAACCCGGACGACACAGTGACAGACTGCTTCCAGGTGAAACTGTCATGGACAAGGGTGTGTTTTCCTTTTTGCTAAGTCCTTAATGTTCTCATCTTTTTAAAAATGAAAATTTCATTTTCATGGTAAAAATCATCCCAACACACATGTACATGTCATAGTCTCTGTGCATTTCAGTTTGTGATTTTTTTCCTGAACTAAAGGAGAAGTAAAGGGAGAAAGAATATGGGGTATAAAGATGACTATCGTGTATCCATTCCATGTGGTTCTCTGGCTTTTATTTTACCAAATGTTTGTCTCTTTTTAAAAGCTCCCAGGTAATTGAACTTTGGCCCAAAGAGGCAAATAGAAAATAAAAGCAGTAATTTCTAAATGTGACACAAGTTATGCAAAATGGAAAGATAAGAAGGAAAAGGCTTAAAAACTAAGAAACTCCTGTCATTCAAAGTATGAGAGGTCTGACATTTTCTGCCCATATTCCCATATGGAAACAAATATGGACCTTTACCGAGAAGTGTATTGACTGCCTAGTTTAATTCATTGATGGGACTATTTATGGAATATCTAGCATGCTTTGGGCACAGGCTTCAGAGAGAGAATCCCCACAGCATAACAGACACCAACAATTAGGCCCCCAACCTGTACCAAGGAATGAATTAAAATAGCACTCAAAGTAAAGAGTGATTTTAGAAAACCACACCACAAGACCCAATGGAATGAACCCAAAGACCCATGCAATCTCAGCCCACAGATTAGATCAACTCTTCAACCTAATACATACTGCGGGAAGGAGGGACATGCCATAGCGGTTATTAGACATCTTATGATATTCCCATCAGGCTTTGCTGCCAATCCAGACTTGGCTCCTAGATCCTAGCCTGGTCCAGGCCATTAATCCTGCCTGGAACTTACACTAGATCCCTAACCACCTTGCCTGTTGGGTTCACAGCACAACCAGGTAACCCCTTAATTCACCAGTCATGTCATGGCACTCATGGGGGGGTTCTGCCCACACAACAGAACCCTGGTGGTAACCAGAGTGATCTAGAAGGCCCTACTATGCCGCTTCCTCCCCTACCCCTCTTTCCACCTCCCAGCCTCACTGGCCTTCTCATTCTTCCAACACATCAAGTTTGTCCTGCTAGCTGGGAGCGCATGGAACATTCTAGAACACTCTGGAACACTCTCTCCCAGGACCCTACTCCCTATTCAGAGCTTCCCGTCTAAGAAGCCTCATCCAACCCATGCAGGCCACGCTCCCTCAAGTCCCTGTCTTCACAGCACCTGTCACCACCTGGGCCAATCCGAGTCTGGCCCCAGGAGGAGCCTGGGACATGCTTAGGGGAAAGACAAAGCATGTTCCTCCTTCAGAGTGGCCGAGTGTGTGAGAAATCACGACCTCTGCTGGAAACTCCAGAGGAAGACCAAAAAAAAAAAAAAAAAGGCTGCGTTTTTCCTTCCAGGAGGATGTGATCTCCCGGGTCAGGAGTGCAGGGGTGGGGCCACCTCCGCTAGGACTCACAGCTCCTTACTAGATGCCAAGAAGAATGCTATGGCCCACGGGGAAGAGGGTCACAGGGATGCCTCGCCCGAATGGGATGCTCTGGAACTCACACACGGCCCCCTGACGGAAAAGAAGACAATTAGCGGGGGTGGGGGGCGGGGGGTGTTGTGGGGGGAGAGGAGAGGGGAGTGTAAATGGACTTTTCTTTCCTCAGGAGGTCAGCCCTTCAGACTCTCTGCTTCCTCCTCTCCACGGGAGGGCAGATTAAGTATAAAAGGAGAGGTCGACAGCGCCCCCTGGAGGCAGGGCTCACGCGGCCGTGGCATCCTGGCTTTCTTACAGTTAACTCCACACGGGTCCGTGATTCTGTCTGTAGACGAGGTAACTGACTGAGCAGGCTTCCCACGGAGATGCTGGAGACGTGAAGGGAAGCGGGTTCCAGGCTTCCACGCACAGAGCGCCGCCCCCAAGCAGAGCCCCGCATCTTTCCCTCGGACCCCTCTCCCATCCATCCTTCGCTAAGAGGCTAGGAAGCCAGCAATTGCCCCAGGCTCCTTTTGTTTACGAAGCTGTGTTCTGTGGGACCCACCCCAGCTCTCAGTAGAGATAAACAACACAGCCAGTGTGCAGTGTGCCGCACAGACCTGGTAGAAGATGATTTTAAGTAGCAATTAGCTGGAAATTAAAGGCTCCTGAATGGCATGAACGGTGCCTCGTGCACGGTGACCCCGGGGGTGGCTGCAGGCGAGTCTGGGACGTCGCCGATAAAGGCTTCCTGGGTGAGCGGGAGCTTGTCATTATCTGAGGGACGTGGTCTGTGGGCGCTTCGAGGGGTCCAGGAGGTCGGTGCTGCATACTGCCACGATGCAAAAGGAGAATCTATTTGTTGATGACTGCACCGAAAGAAGCAAGCCTGCCATCTTATCAGACATCCACCAGCGAGAGGGGGGATTCGATGGGCCTTTGGCTGGGCTGATGATGGATGGCTGGATTTGCCAGCAAAGGCAGCTTCTGTGGAGGATCCCTCCAGACCGGGAAACAAGGGGCGGGGTAGTTTTTATTCCTGCCTCTGGAAGAAACCCTCAGGGTTCCCAGGACAGTGGAGGAAACAATCAAGTTCATAGCTGGAAGCCTTACATCCATGGCCCTGCGGGAAGGTGGAAAGGGAGAGAGAAAGAGAGTGCCCAACCAAGGGCAATCCGGACGACACCCTCGCCTGGACTGGAGCAGTCCAAGTCCCGCTGGACCCATGGAAGTCCAGCTCGCATCTGCCACAAACCCACATCTTTGCTGAGTGTCCTTTCTAAGCCCTCTTCCACCTGCTCCCTTGCCTCCTGCTGCTGGTTTATAATGGAGCCTCTTCATTACCTGGTGTTAAGCAGCAAAGAGTGAAGAATGATTTGATGAGTTTTTTGTTCTTTTTTTAAAATTTATTAAATTGTCATTAAAAACCATTAAAGACTCCCCATCCTGATGCACAGAATTAAATCTCACCAAGACCCTGGAAACAAGTGGCTGACTTTATTTTTCCGGGCTCCAAAATCACTGTAGATGGTGATCGCAGCCATGAAATTAAAAGACGCTACTCCTTGGAAGAAAAGTTATGACCAACCTAGACAGCATATTAAAAAGCAGAGACATTACTTTGCCAACAAAGGTCCGTCTAGTCAAGGCTATGTTTTTCCAAGGGTCATGTATGGATGTGAAAGTTGGACTGTGAAGAAAGCTGAGCGCCGAAGAATTGATGCTTTTGAACTGTGGTGTTGGAGAAGACTCTTGAGAGTCCCTTGGACTGCAAGGAGATCCAACCAGTCCATCCTAAAGGAGATCGATCAGTCCTGGGTGTTCATTGGAGGGACTGATGTTGAAGCTGAAACTCCAATACTTTGGTCACCTGATGTGGAGAGCTTGCCACATTTGAAAAGACCCTGATGCTGGGAAAGATTGAGGGGAGGAGGAGAAGGGGACGACAGAGGATGAGATGGTTGGATGGCATCACCAACACAATGGACATGGGTTTGGGTGGACTTCGGAAGTTGGTGATGGACAGGAAGGCCTGGCTTGCTGAGGTTCATGGGATCGCAAACAGTCAGACACAACACTGAACTGAAGACCCTGGAGGTCTCCTTCTGGGCGTGGTCTCCCTTCCTGAGGGCGGCCTTCTCTCCCCTCTCATGATCCCAGCCCCACCTGTTCCCTGTTTTGCCCCAGGACAGCCAAGCATGATGTTCTAGCAAAGGGTTGCTCAAGCCATGACTGATCAGATTGTGGAGTCAATTAAGTAAGCAGGTCTTAACACCATTTTTTAAAATAGAATGGGATAGGATGGGATGAAACTGAAGATAAATACTGACAAGTTAGGAACTGTTATCTTCTCCATTTTACAGACAAGGAAACTGAGAGGAAGGCTCACTCCATGAACAGATAGCTAAGACATGACTTACCTTCATATTTTTATTGTAACACTTCTCAAAAGATACATGCCTGACTGCCCTTCTCCCTGTGAACCTCATGTGATATGACTTTATATGCAATCATCATGTAGCAAGTTGACTGAATGAATAGAATGTGAAGAAACGTGCAGAGGGTTATCTCTAAACTTGTCTTTCCACTTCTTGAAGCTCTGATCTTAAAACAATCAGCAATGACAGAAGCTTGCATCCTGAAGGGACTCAGGTAATTATACCTTTTTATCCACACCTGAGAGGGCAGCTTAAAGATGAAATCACCCAAGAATAACTAACACCTTTTAAAAATGCCCTTCCTAGAACTTCCTTTTTTAACTCTTTATTTTATATTGGAATATAGCTGATTAACAATGCTGTGCTAGGTACAGCAAAGGGACTTAGCCATACATACACATGTATCCATTATTCTCTAAATCCCCCTCTCATCTAGGCTGCCACATAAAATTGAGCAGAGTTCCCTGTGCTATACAGTAGGTGCTTGTTGGTTATCCATTTTAAATATAGCAGTGTGTACATGTCGATCCCAAACTCCCTTCCCCTCATAGTTCCCCCAGGTAACCAAAAAGAATTTTGTTTTTAAAGATAATTTAGACAATCAGGAAAAGTCTGAGTACACACACACACACACACACACACAAATCAAATTCTAGCATAATGACAACCTAGGAAAGAAAGAATCACCCCAGTGAAATTAGGTCAACCACAAACAATGATAGATATTTATCATATGTGTTTTCCTTTAAAAATAGTGAACCTCAACACCAATGAAACTCAAGGACTGTGTGAAGAATCTCACTCATAAGTCAACCACAAGAGAGGCTCAGGGGCCAGATAATACATGTGCACTGGGTGAGGAGTGCAGGTGTTTTGAAGATCACTGGTCTACCTAGTATGCACTTGCAGAACTTTCTTTCTCACAGAACTCAAGTTTTATTGGAGGTGGTCACACCCCAGGGAAATACTATTACTTCCCAGCTTCTGGTACAGTTTGGAGTGGGTACCTGGCCAATGAGATATAAGCAGAAGTCACTGAATGGTGTCCCCAAGAACATGCATTAAAGGGGGATGTTTCCACTATCACTCACTTTTTCTCACCCTGCATCCATTTCCCCTTCTTCCTGCCTGGAATGCAGATGTACTGGCTGGAGCTCCAGCTGCCATCCTGAGAGCATCAAGATGAGGGTCACTGTCATCAGGATGACCAAGCAGCAACCTAGGACCCTGAGTCCCCAGTGATTCTGTGAAATCAACCCCATCAGAAGCTCCAGACTTCCTACAACTAAAATTTTTAGGCCACAGGAATACAAAGCCTTATCTTGTTTGAGGCACTGCATTTTCTTTAACATGCAGCTGAGCGTAATCCTGAATGATGGATCTAGGACACCCATACACCAGAGGGCCATTCCATGCCACACAGACTATAATCCTCGAGCAAGATTCTCCTCCAGAAGAGCAACCCGGACAGTCCTGCCCACTGACCAGATGAGAAAGCCAGAATTCCTGACTCAGCTCACTCCCATCACTCAGCCAGTTACCACACGCGCCAAGTCCGCCTCCTATTAACTCTCCAATCCATTCACTTCCCTCCATCCCACGACCCTCATCCGGGCCACCAATGTCTCTCTCCTGGATCACAAAAACTGCCTGCTCACTGGTCTTTCTTCTAGCCAAAAAGTGAAAGTAAACGTTGCTCAGTCGTGTCCGACTCTTTGCAACCCCATGGACTGGAGCCCACCAGGCTCTTCTGTCCATGGGATTCTCCAAGCAAGAATACTGGAGTGGGTTGCTGTTCCCTTCTCCAGGGGATCTTCCCAACCCATGGATAGAACCCAAGTCTCCTGCATTGCAGGCGGATTCTTTACCATCTGAGCCACCAGGGAAGCTTCGTCTAGCCAAGGCTTCCTTTAGCTCATATTCCACCAAGGAGGCAGAACCATCTTTGGAAAATGGACATCTGATTGTGTCATTCTTTTACTTAAAGGACTTCAGAAGCCACCCATTACCTTAAGGATAAAGTCCACGGTCCTGACTGTGGCTTGCAATCCAGTCCTGCCTCATTTCCAGGGTTTTCCTCATCACATGGGTTTTCCAGCCTCCTCTTGTACTGGTCCCTCTGCCTGAGACCCTCTTTCCCTCTTCTCCCTGAGAGTGAACCCTACTCACCCCTCATGTCTCTGCACCAACGTCATTGCCTCACTGTGACCTTGGTGATTCTCTGGATAGTCCCCACAGCCACAGCCCTCACTGCCACTGTCACTGGTTGTCCCATAGGAGATAATGAGGGGTGACAAAGAGGGTGGGGTGAGATGATGGCCGAGGACAGCCCTGGAGAGAAGTTACAAGAAAAGGAAGAAAGCACATTGAACGCGGGCACACACCGTGTCATTTCTTGTTCTTGGCACTGCTCCCAGAATGTAGGTGTTTGACCAACACTGACCAAAGGAATCAGCAAATAGAACTTGGTGATGGAGTCGGGAAATTCTGTCCAGGCCAGAGTGAGGGTTGAACCAGGTCTCACAACAAATCCAACCAGAGGTACTCCCGTCACGATGCAAAAGCTGTGATCCCAATGGAGCCCTTCTTTTCCATGAAGCCTGGGGCTCCCCTTCAGCACAGAAACGGGGAGCAACCTTGCCTTCAGTTAGTTGTTCAAAGCATCCTTTTTAAATAATGCAGGGGCTACAAGGTCTAACTTCCTATCCCCTCATTAAGCCTCCCCTGATCCCTCCAGGGCTGTGGGTCTCCCTACTTCCTGCCTCAGAGAGTATTTCTTTGCTGACTCTCCCTGTTCTGCAGGATCTCCACCACGTGAGCTCGGAGGACCCCATGGCCTCAGCCTCCCATGATCGCACAAGCAATAGTCAGACCTTCACTTTATCTCCAAGTGAATAATACGTTGTCTCTGAGTGATGCAGAGAACTGAAAGGCAGTGCTTGCCATGCAACCTGGTGAAATGTACCACATTCAAAACAAACCACTTGAAAACTCCCACCCACAGCTGACTGAACCAGGAAGAAATCAACTCAGTTTCTGTTTCATGAGCTTTAACTATAACATCGAATCTGTCATACACCATAAGCACATATGCTGAGAAGTCACGATGTAGTATCAGGGATGGGGGCCATCGTAAAACCTCAAGGAGAAAAGCAGAGATAAGAAGGACTATTCCCTGTAAATGTGTGCAGCTGCTATGGAGAACAGTATGAAGGTTCCTCAAAAAACTGAAAACAGAGTTACCATATGTTCCAGCAATCCCATTCCTGGGCATATATCTGGGCAAAACTATAATTCAGAAAGATACACGTACCCTTGTGTCCACAGCAGCATTATTCATGATAGCCAAGAGATGGAAACAACCCAAATGTCCATCAGCAGATGAATGGATAGAGAAGATGTCATATATACAATGGAATATCACTCCGCCATAAACAATGAAATAACGGCATTTGTAGCAACATGAATGTAACCAGAAATTATCATACTAAGTGAAGTAAGTCAGATAGAGAAAGACAAATACCATATGATATCACTTATATGTGGAATCTAAAATATGACATGAACGAACTTATCCATTAAATGGAAACAGACTCACAGACATGGAGGACAGACTTGTGGTTGCCAAGGGGGAGGAGGATGCGGGGAGGGATGGATTGGGAGTTTGGGATTAGCAGACGCAAACTAGTATACATAAAATGGGAAAACAACAAGGTTCTATAGTATAGCACAGGCACTATACTCAATATCCTGGGATAAACTAGAAAAGAACATAAAAAAGAATATATATATATATATATATATATATAACTGAAGGCTTCCCAGGTGGTACTAGTGGTTATAAAAAAAAAAAAAAAAAAACAACACAAAACCTGCCTGCTAGTGCAGGAGACCAGGAGACATAGGTTCAATCCCTGGGTCGGGAAGATCCCCTGGAGGAGGGCAGGCAACCAACTCCAGTGTTCGTGCCTGGAGAATCCCATGGACAGAGGAGCCTGGGCAGGCTGCAGTCCTTAGGGTCACACAGAGTCAGACATGACTAAAGCAACTTAGCACACACATGTATGACTGAATCTCTTTGCTGTATAGCAGAAACTAACACACCATTGTAAACCAACTATACTTCAATAAAATAAATTTAAAAAGTAAAAGAAAGATTGTTCCCTCCCCACCATGAGTCAGAAAAGAAACCCTGAATTCTGACTTTCCAGTTACCATGCCCTTAAGCTCTCTTCATGTTTGATTACGGTGTGAGAGCATGGAAGCAATGGGCAAACGTCCACTGGTCAAGCTACTTAGAGATGAGCAAGATGATCTGGGTTCACAGAAGGTGTTTCACATCCTAAGGGCAGTTGGCTCTTCTTTTGTGGCCCCCTGGTAAACAGGCACATTCTGACTAGAAAAACTGGACTCATTGTGTCACTTACCCAGCAAGCTCTGAGTGCCCACCACACGTCCAAGACTCCCTGTGCTGGGGTGTGATGAGTGGACAAAACAGCCCCATCCTCCTGCGGCCTATGTTATAACTGGGGAAGCAGAAAAGCCAGGAGAGCAATAAATGTGCCTGTAGAGAGGCTGATGCTAAAGAAAATCGTGTTGCCTCTTATGAAGATGACATAAAAGTGCAGATTCCAGTAGTAGCCCAGGAGTAGACCTGGCTGAACTTCTCGTAAGAGTCCCCACCTGTATCTAAATCAGGAGAGCAGCATCAGAGATCCTCCAAGGTCCAGGGGAAAGTGCATTCTAGGCTTCCCAGGAGAAGGATCTAACAAAGCATCAGCCAGCTGCGTGGGAACTGGCCACATCTGGGGCCCCAGCACAGAGGAGCAAAGAAACGATGCCCATAAGACTCTTTCGAGACTCCCATCTTTGTGCTTCTGTCACTTTTTAAAATGTCTTCAACCAGGAAAGTTTTCTGAACTAAAAGTTACCAAAAGAACTTATGATGGTTCTATAGTTTTCTGCAGAAGACTCTTGAGAATCCCTTGGAAAGCAAGGAGCTCAAACCAGTCAATCCTAAAGGAAATCAACCCTGAATATTCATTTGAAGGACTAATGCTGAAACTCCAATACTTTGGCCACCTGATGGGAAGAGCTGACTCATTGGAAAAGAGCCTAATCTAGGAAAGATTGAGGGCAAGAGGAGAAGGGGACAACAGAGGATTAGATGGTTGGATGGCATCACTGACTCAGTGGATGTGAGTTTAGCTTAGTGAAGGATCAGGAAGCCTGCTGTGCTGCAGTTCTTGGGGTCACAAAGCGTTGAACATGACTTATGGACTGAACAGCAACAGATAGGTTTCTAATTAGAGTTTCAATTTAAAAAAAAAATCCAAAGCCCTTTCACACACCAGTTCTTTTCCAAGGCTTTCTCTGCTCCAAGCTCCCTTCTCTCTGTGCTCTGACCCTCAGATGACACATTATCCATCCCATTCTTCTGTTGGTAGCAAATACCCGTTCACGCCTGAGCTTCTCCAAAGAGCAGAGACCTGCACTACTCCACTTGGGAGGCATTTGCTTTTGGTTTTAAACAGTAACCATACTCAGTCACTCAGTTGTGTCTGACTCTTTGTGATCCCATGGACTGTAGCCCAGGCTCCTCTGTCCACAGAATTTTCCAGGCGAGAATACTGGAGTGGGTTGCCACTTCCTACTCCAGGGGATCTTCCTAACCCAAGGATCAAGCTAGCATCTCTTGCATCTCCTGCATTGGCAGACAAATTCTTTACCACTAGCACCACCTTTGGTTTTAAAGGAGAATACACTTCCTGTTTCTGAGTTTGAGATGAGAAGGACGTTTCCCTGTTCGTCTCTACACCTCATGTGATAACAAAACCCTCCTTCCGTCCCTCAACTCTGTCACCCATGCAACAGACAGCTCCCTCCTGAGTTGCTGCTCAAAAGCTTCTGGTAACATCCACAGCTCTGGTTCTAGAGCTAAATTAGCTGGAGGATCCAGGGTTGGAGAGGGGAGTGTACATGCATAAAGAAGGCCGGGTGTGGCCAGCAAGGGGGTGTGGAGACTTGCAGAGCCAACCAGGGCTCAGAAGCAGCCTTCTGCTCTAACACCTTGGCTTCACAAAAGAATGTGAGTTTCGCTTCAAATATGTCAGAGTGTAGAAGCACACCACCATCTTCAGGACCCAGAAAATGATGCACACGCACACCAGTCTAACGCGTAGCGAGGCTGGTGCCATTTCACTCCACCATCATGCTGCTCATTCAAAGAGAAGGCCATCGGGAAGTCCCAAGGCTCCATTATCCTGAAATCTAGCACCTAAAGCCAAGTTCTGTACTATGGTGGAGACTCCCAGTGGTCGTTAGATCCATTCTCCCCTTCATACGCATGAACAGGATGCTGCAGCTGGACAGATGGCTGCCCAGGGAATGACTTAACCTTTCCCAGCCTGGGAAGCCAGGCGTGGCCAAGCCACTAAGTCTTACCCATGAGATTTAAAAGAGGCTATGTGACGACCCTGGGGGGTTCCCCCAGGAAGGTGTATACCCTCTCCTTCACTTCAACCCTGTTCCTGCCATCCAGGATGAGTTTGCAGTGATAAAACATTTGGATCAGACAGTGGAGGCCAGAGCAGAGCTACAAGATAGCAGGAATCTGGGTTTTCAACCCTGTGGAGCCCCTGACCTGGACTATTGCTCAACCAAGAGCATGTACCTCTAACCCATTTCTTTTAGATCGCATGACAGCAGCGGAACCTCTCTCCACACTCATCCAATGCATTCTTTCACTTGCCCACGTGACCAGTGAGTCTTTCATCCACCCCATTCATCACCCCAAACGTGCTGGCCTTCTGCCCTCTCCATGGCCCTTCACCGGAGAACCCTGCTCCCCTCTAGAAGGAAGATTCATGAAGTCACCGTCACTGAATATTGTTCAGAAGCCACAAAGTCCAATGTTGGCTCTTTTATAAATTTTTTATCTCAAAAATTCCAGTTGAACGGAAGTGGACGAACCTAGAGCTGGTTACACAGAGTGAAGTAAGAAAGAGCAAACCAAATATCGTATATTAAGGCATATATACAGAATTTAGAAAAATGGTAGTGATGAACCTATTTGCAGGGCAGGAAGAGAGATGCAGATGTAGGGAATGGACTTGTGGATGCAGTGGGGGAAGGAGAGGGTAGGACAAATTGAGAGAGTAAGACCAACATACCTGCACTACCGGTGTAAAACGGAGAGCTAGTGGGAAGCTGCTGTATAGCACAGGGAGCTCAGCCTGGTACCTGTGATGACCTAGAGGGGTGGGAGGGAGGCTCAAGAGGGAGGAGATGCATGCATACTTATGGTTGATTCCTCCCAAGTGGCACAGTGATAAAGAATCTGCCTGCCAATGCACGAGATGCAGGTTTGACTCCTGGGGTGGGAAGATCCCTTGAAGTAGGAAATGGCGACCCACTCCAGTACTCTTGCCTGAAAAATTCCACGGACAGAATAGCCCGGCAGGCTACAGTCCATGGGGTCACAGAGTCGAATACGACTGGTAGATCAAGCATGCATGCATGGCTGGTTCACCTTACTGTACAGGCAAAAGCCAATACAACACTGTAAAGCAATTAGTGAAAGTGTGAAAGTGAAGTCACTCAGTCGTGTCCGACTCTTTGTGACCCCATGGACTGCAGCTCACCAGGCTGCTCCGTCCATGGGATTTTCCAGGCAAGAGTACTTCCAATAAAAAAAAAAATAACATTGTATACCTAGGGGGGAAATATTCCAAGGTTTGAATGATGGGAACCAGTTTTTAACATTTTTAATTAACTCTATGTGGGCCAAACAAAAACGTGGGATGGCACTTAGCCTGCAAGTAAATGCCCATTTGCAACATCTGAGAGCCATTAGGGGCCCCCAGCCACCCAACTGGTTTAAGGAAAAATACTTCCTGAACTGTCACTGGCCAGACAACAATCTTGACAGTCTTGTACTTTGATGTTTTCTCACACCACGTTGGCCATATCCACAGAGACGCACAAAACCCAGTCCCTTAACATCAGCCTTCTTTTCTCCCTCCATCGGTTCCTTCGGATGTCACCTGAGCTGAGGGGAATCCTGAAACACCAGCCTGCACCCTCAGAGGACCCCTTGGGTAGTCATGATGGTGGTTTGAATGGTGTCCCTCCAAATTCACGTCCACTCAGAACCTCAGAATGTGACCTTATTTGGAGATAGAGCCTTTGCAGATGGAATTGAAACGAAGCAGAACCCTGTAGTCCCCCCACCCCGCCCCCCACGTCTTCTGTCTGTGGAAAAGGTTAGTCAAAGAATAAGTTTAATCAGAGAAATGAGAAATGCAGAAACAAAGGAAAACAAAGAAGCCCAAATAATAATAATGTAGTCATTAAGCAAAGTCAAGGACCTTTAGTTCTTTCTCAAGGGCTGTAGATAATATTCTGAGCCCCATCCTGTGAGCTGTCTCATAGATACTAAAACCCCAGGTGAAGAAGCCAACTACGTGATGACCTGGCTGTACCCAGAACATAAGCTACCACAACTCTAAGAACTGGCCTCAGAGAAATGGGAACAAATGGACCCTGAAACTGAAGATTAACTGTCCCTAAAACAATCAAGATGACGCTGGTCAGGCCACTGATAATCAATTTGAAGATTACTGTCAGAGCTGACTATGCTGTTCCTACATCTATCCCCCTCCTTCTGTCTATAAAAGTTCTTGCCCCACTGGTTGCTAGTGGGAAGTGTGGGGAGTCAGCCCTTGGACAGAGGTCCACCCTCTCCACCACTTGCCGGCATCTGAAATAAAGCAAACTTCCCTTTCCACCCACCTAGCCTGTTTGTTAGCTTTTGAGCGGTGAGCCAGACCCACACACACCTTCGAGTAACAGAATGAATGTAAAAATTGAGATGGGATCATAGTGGATTAGAATGGCCCCAAATCCAGTGAGTCTGTCCCTTCAGAAGACAGAAAAGGACAGATGGAGGCACAGAGCAGAAGGGCATGAAGATGACGGCAGGGATTAGAAGAGGCTGCACGAGGTAAGGAACACCTGCAGACAAAGCAGAGACTGAGGCAGAGGAGGAAGGAGCCAAGCTTCAGGGGAAGCGTGGTCCTGCAACAACAGCCTGACGGACAGCTGCAGAATTCATGTTTTTCTCCAAGATGTTTAAGCCAAACAGTAGTATGTCTTTTAAAATGGATCCTTGAACTTAGAGGGCAAAACAGGTTTACAACTGACTAGAGAACCTAGGGCTTCCCAGGTAGCGCTAGGGTAAAGAACCCACCTGCCAATGCAAGAGACATAAGAGATGCGGGTTCAATCCCTGGGTCAGGAAGATCCCCTGGAGGAAGGCACGGCAACCCACACCAGTATTCGCACCTGGAGATTCCCATGGACAGAGGAGCCTGGCAGGCTACAGTCCATAGCGCTGCAAAGAGTCAGACATGACTGAAGTGATTTAGCACACATGCAGGCATGCACAGGACGTTACAATCAAAGAAGTGGGATGAAGCTGTTGCAGCCTACCCCTCCCCTGCCACAGTTCTGGACAAGGGGCAGAAGCTTGGCACACACCCCTCAACCCTGCTGCGTGTCCATTCGACCCTCATACATGCACTTGAGCGGGGTCAGGAGGTATAGTAAAGAGCATTGCTGCAAAAGGCCCCTCACCCCCGCACCAAATAACAGCATAGAAGAGGTTACCCAACAGCGCTGCTCCTGGCTCCAGCTGATTTCAGTCAATAATCCAGTGCAAGAAATTTCCAGAGAGTTCCCGTTAACAAAAGAATGGGATTGACTATTTGCATAAGAGTAGGGAGAAAAATGGAACTTAGAGCTGAACCCTTGGAAATAATTTTGACTTTGCCAAAGTCAATAATGATATAGTCACTTAGTTATCCAGGAGCTGGAAGAAGGACTTCCTTGGTGGTCCAGTGGTTGAGACTCTGCCTTGCAATGCAGGGTACATGGGTTCAATCCCTGGTCTGGGAACTAAGATCCCACATGCCACAGAGTAACTAAGTCCTCGCAGGACAGCTACTGAGCCCACTCCCTCTGGAGCACTCATGCCACAGCTAGAGACTCAGTGCGCTGCAATGAAAGATCCCACATAACTAAGACCTGACGCAGCAAATAAATAAAATTTTTTTTAAAGAGAGAGAGTTGGAGGAGAAAATAGGTGGAAATGGTGTGTGTGTGACAGAGAGACAGAGAGAAAGAAGGAGGGAGGGAAGGAGGGAACATGTGTATTTGCCCTTCCTTTCCCTGGTGGCTCAGATGGGAAAGAATCTGCCTGCAATGCAGGAGACCTGGGTTCAATCCCTGGGTTGGGAAGATCCCCTGGAGAAGGGAATGGCAACCCACTCCAGTATTCTTGCCTGGGAAATCTCATGGACAGAGGAGCCTGGTGGGCTACCGTACATGGGGTCACGAAGAGTTGGACATGACTGAGCGACTAACACTTTTACACTTTCCCTACAGGAATTTAAAGAATTTCTTTTCAGCTATTAATCTCTTCTAATAAGAACCATTGCACATTGGTTAAGAGATAAGGCTCTAGAATCAGATTATACAGAACAGAATCTTGCCCAACCTCACCCACCCTGTTACAAACTGTGACTTTGAACAAGTTAAATTCTTGAGCCTCATCCAATAAAGCCCATCCTTAAAAGCGGAATTCATAATATGAGGCTGTGAAAATTCAATAAAAAATTAAAAACTCAGAGAGTTTGAGGATGCTCTGTATGTTAACAGCATCAGCATCATTTACTTCTTCTCCTTCATTCCTGGGCCAAGACGACAAGACTATGATTTCCAGCAATTTGCTCATTTCAGTAAATGCTGTTACACTTTAGGTGCCCCAAGAAGTTCATGATAATAGGATCTTCTCCATAATGCATGCAGATCACTGGGTCACCTCGGTGGGCGCAGGCGGGATTGTTGGTCTTGAATCCTAAAATAATTGCTGCAGGTGCTAGAATGTCAGACCCGGGACCACCGGGGGAGCCAGTTAACCCGGGACTGAATGCTCACCATCTATTTCCTATTTCATCTGCCTTTTACAGTCACCACTTATCATCAAGCGGGTGCCCCTTGCTGCCCAGTATGTGTGAGGGTCATCTTCAGTTATTACACTGGCTGCCCGAGAAGCCTCAATTCGCTAATAAGAAAATGATGGGCTACCATCAGCGTTTGAAAATTACCTTTAGAATTCAGGCAGAAAGGGTAAGTGATCATCATTTTTTAAAAGCGTGGACATGCCTTTTGCCATCCAGCATCCTCTCCTGAACCACGACGGCTTGAGGATGGTGGTCCCCCTCCCAACTCAGCCCCAGCCTGGGGTCTGCCCCACCCAGCTCTGGGCAGGGCGCCGGGTCAGCTCCCCTGTAATGGGTAATCAGGATCTGAGAGGCATTAGCCCTCACGTGACCAGGCTGCCCCCTCCTGACCCCGATCAGCTTTTCACCCACAAGCTGCCACCTGCAGCCTGCTCTGGGCTCATGTTGACTTTCCACATTTTGAATAAGATTCAACAAATCTAATCGGTGGAGTATTTTGGTGTGTGTATGTGTGTGTTTAAATGGAGATCCCTAGGGGAGAAGAAAGAAAAATAAAATAGCACCCCATAATAGAACAGCAGAGAAGAAATGCTGTAGGAGATGAAGAGACAGGTGAGGGTAGAAGGGAGGAAGCAACAGGAGGAACCTCAGGTCACTCAGCACGGGGCAGAGGCTGGGGGCCTGGCCACAAAGGAGGCGTCCCTCTAGGACACGCTGGGTCCATCACAGGCTGGTGAGGCAGGCGGCTCCTCTTCTGTTGTATTCTTGGGAACATCAATGAAGTCTCCCTTAAATATCCCCTTTCTGTGTCCAAATGCCCCGGCTGGAGTTCTCTCCTATGAAATGGTGCTTGGAGGTCCAGGGACCTCTGGAGAGTGGGTGTGGTGCCAATGCGCTGACACTCCCCTGGCACCAAGGCCCAGGAGAGGGCCCTGGAGCCACCAGGAGCAGGGGTGAGGGGAAATCGCCTCTGCAGGTCCTTGGGCAGGGCCACACCCCTCCCCACATGGGCCTTCAGACAGGCTGAGCTCCAGCCTCTAGTCTGAAAAATAAACAAAGACACCCACAAATAGCAACTTTTAAACCCAGAAGTCACCGTCTATCACACAGCACTTTCCACATTTAAAAAAAAATTTTTTTTTTTTTTAATTTGGCCCCACCATGAGCATCCCTGGTGGATCAGACGGTAAAGAATCTGCCTGCATTGCAGGAGCCACAGGAGACCCAGCTTCATTCCCTGGGTTGGGAAGATCCCCTGGAGAAGGAGATGGCAACCCACTCCAGTATTCTTGCCTGGGAACTCCCATAAAGAGAGAAACCTGGCGGGCTACAGTCCATGGGGTCGCAAAGAGCTGGACACGACTGGGCGACTAACATACACATAACCATGAGGCATGTGGGATCTTAGTTCCCCAACCAGGGATCAAACCCACACTCTCTGCCGTGGAAGCACAGAGTCACAATCACTGCACCACAGGGAAGTCTGCTTCCCATGTTTTGACATGCTTTCTAAATAATTTCTGCTGATGAGTCTGCCCACCTGTCTCCAGTTTTCTCAAAGCGGGGAAGGCCCGCCAGCGAGCAGTATGCAGCCTCTGGGAAGTTCCAAGATTCCCAGACTCTCCAGTCCAATCACCCTGCTTCCAATCCCAGCTTTGCCACTTTCTGGCTGTGTGATCTCAGGCTAATTACTCCACCTCTCTGTAGCTTAGTTTCTTCATCCGCACAACAGTGATAGCAGTCATGCCCACTGTGTGAGTTTCCCATGGCTGCAGTAACAAATTACAGCAAACCATGTGGCTGATAACATCAGAAATTCATTCTCCCTGGAGGGCTGGGGTCACAGAATCAGACACGACTGAGCGCCTGAACAGCAACAACAGGTCTGAGGGCCAGAAGTCTGAAACCAAGGTCTCTGGGGCTCGAGGGGAGGACTCTTTCTACGCCATCCACTTTCTAGTGCCTCCAGGCTTCCTTGGCTTCTGGCCACATCCCTCCAGTCTCTGCCCCACAGTCACATGGCCTCCTGCTCTGTGTCTGTGCATGCAGTTGCATCCAGGGCCCACTAGATGACCCAGTATAATAAACCCCTCCTCTCCAGGTCCGTAATGTAATCCCATCCTTTGCCCTGTAAATGATATTCGCTATTCCACTCTATCAGGTAATAGGACTCCAGAGCTTAGGATTCAGATGCATCTTCTGGGGGCCACAGTCAGCCACAGGGAATTCCCAGGTGGCGCTAGTGGTAAAGAACATGCCTGCCAGTGCAGGAGACGCGAGTTTGATTCCTGGGTTGGGAAGATCCCGTGGAGGACAGCATGGCAACCCACTCCAATACGGGCCCTACAGTCCAAGGGTCGCAAAGATTCGGACACAACTGAAGTGATTTGAGCATGCACTACAACCTTGTAGGGCTGCTAGGAAGTTTGTTTTGTTTTGTTTTTAATAACTTGTCTATTTGTCTTTTGCTTCATCTATTTTTTTCTTTAATTTGGCTGTGTTGGGTCTTAGTTGCGGCACATGGGATTTCTGTTGGGGCATACAGACGCTCTAGTTGGGGCTCACGGTCTCAGTAGTTGCATCGCATGGGCTTAGTTGCCCTGCAGCGAGGGGTCAGGTCAGGGGGGCTTCTCCAGTGGTGCAGCTGGTGAAGATCCCACCTGCCAATGCAGGAGACTTAAGAGATGTGGGTTGGATTTTTCCATGGGGAATATCCCTTGAAGAAGGAAATGGCAACCCACTCCAGTATCCTTGCCTAGAGAATCCCACGGACAGAGGAGCCTGGCAGGCCACAGTCCATGGGGTCACAAAGAATCATGTCCAACACACACATGTGGGATGTTAGTTGCCGGATCAGGGATTGAACTCATGTTCCCTGCATTGAAAGGCAAATGCTTCACCACTGGACCCACCAGGGAAATCCCTCCCTTGAAGGTTTAATGTGCTAAAACCTGCAAAGTGTTTACAACATTGCTTGGCACACAGAGAGAGCTGAATGCCACTGTCAGCTGTTACAATGTTTGTTGTTTATTATTATTATTATTCAGGGGCAGCATTAAATGACATTAATTCATTATCTGTTCTCTTACACGAGTTCCTGCAGGAGGAAGTCTTGATCGGGACCAGATTGTCTTCAACACCTTTCGAAAGCTCCACTCACAAAACCCCCGTCAACAGAGAGGGCACCTCAGGAGCTGAGCCCAGGCAGGCAGGAGAAGATGCTTAGGACCGATTAGACATCTCTTATCTTCACTCTTTTCATTTTTAGTCCTGCTTCATCTAACATGATATAAAGATTTCATTTACGATAATCACATAAAATTGCATTTGTTTATTTTTAGCCTCCATAGATGTCTTTAAAAAGGAAAATGAGTCCATTGAAAACAGATATTAAGTCAGTAATGGCATAGGCTTGGACAACTGGGGCAAAAAGAAATCACAAAGCTGGCCTTATGGAGGGGGAATATCATCCCGCTGAAGAGATAAAGGAGCAAATAAAGCACCACCACTCACAACACGCATGCACCAGCTTGGGAGGTGATGCCTGCGTGACCCAAATTTGGAAACAGTGGTGCTGAAATGAGCAGGACTCTATAGTCCTTGCCCCCCACTCCAGGTCCTCTGCCTGCCTTTTGTCTGTGGAAAAACTTTGGCCAAAGAATAAGTTTAATCAGAGAACTGAAACATGGAGAAACAAAGGAAAACTGCCCAACAGGACTAAATAATAATTGTTTAGTCATTAAACTTAGTCAAGGACCTTTCGTTCTTTCTCGAGGGCTGTGGATAATGGTCTGAGCCATATCCTGCGAGCTGTCTTGTTAATACTGAAACCCCCCCAGGTGAAAGAAGTTAACTACATGATGACTAGGCTGAGGCCATGACATATGCGGCCACAATTTTGAGACCTGCCCTCAAGAAACTGAGACCAGCTGACGCTGGAACTGAAGACTAACTGTACTGAAAACAATCAAGATGATGCTGATCAGACCACCGATGACCAATTTCAAGATGATTGTCAGAGCTGACTGTGCTGTTTCTCATGGCGCTACCTCCCTCCATCTATAAAAGCTCTTGCCCACTGGTGGTCAGTAGGGGTGGGGGGAGTCAGCCTTTGGACAGGAGTCTGCCCTCCCCACCCCACCCTGGTTTCGAACATCCAAAATAAAGCAAAGTTTCATCTCCACCAACCTGGCTTCTTTATTGGCTTTTGAGTGGCGACCAGCCAGACCCCACTTTCAGTTACAGCATGAGATTACTATCTGCACTTTGGAACCATGAAGACCAAACCTAGGCAGTGGGGTGACCGACCTGTTCACTGCAAAACACGGTCCAGAACCCAGGGCTCCTGGGGCACCTAATCCAAGTCTTTCTGTATGTGTTTACTTCTGGGAAGAAAGGAGTTATGTTTCCACCATTCATTTCTCCCGAGATTGTGAGTCACAGAACCATCCTGGGGGTGAGGGTGGTCAGGAGGAGACA
Organism: Oryx dammah; assembly: GCF_014754425.2. NCBI lineage: Eukaryota > Metazoa > Chordata > Mammalia > Artiodactyla > Bovidae > Oryx > Oryx dammah. Next base: position 45,825,665 of record NW_024070196.1, on the reverse strand, counting down.
CAGCTGTCCCATGGGTCAGGTGCACCCATTAACCCCCGGGGGTACCCCTGTTTCTTTTTTTAATAAAGTATTATTATTATTATTATTATTATTTTGTTGCATTGCAAGGCATGTGGGATCTTAGCTCCCTGACCAGGGATTGAACCCATATCCCCTGCAGTGAAAGCACAGAGCCCTAACCACTGGACCACCAGGGAAGTCCCAGCACACCTGTTTCTGATGTGCTCCTGTCTGGTGAAATATCAGTGAACGGGTCTGCTGCTTTATCTACTGTGTTCGAGGCCCCCCACTGTCTCTCCCTCTCCCTTTCTTCTATAGGCCTCCAGGTCCCTGTGCAGGGCAGAAGGAAAGAGCCTCAGGCTCCCTGCGCTGTAGAAATGTCCTATCTGCCCAGACAGTGGGGCCGAGCTCCAACTGAGCATCTTCCCAGAGGCAGTGTGCAAAAGCCAAACAGAGCGAGGTCGAGCCCATCACAGCCCCTACACCCCGAGCAGGACTGCACGATGCCATTCCTTGTACAAGTCTCTCCCTCCCACATGGTTTAGGTAGCTCTGCTCATAAGAAAACAAAAATAAATAAATCACAGAAGCATCTATTTAAAAATCTAGGCTGCACTGCCCAGGAGACCCAAGTCAAAACAAACTTCAAAGGACCAGTGAAAGCACCTTTGCTTGAGGCTCTTAAAACAGATCAGAACTGGGGAGTCCCGACGTCAAGTCTGATTTTGACCTGAAATAAGCCAGCGGGTCTGGGCTTTAAAGGAGCCCTTACCCAAGTCGACATGCTTCCCTGGTAGCCCAATCGTTAAAGAATCTGCCTGCAGTGCGGGAGACCTGGCTTCAATCCCTGGGTGGGGAAGTTCCCCTGGAGACAGGAATGGCAACCCCCTCCAGTATTCCTGCCTGGAGAATCCCATGGACAGAGGAGCCTGGCGGGCTACAGTCCGTGGGGTCTCAAAAGAAGACACGACTGAGCATCCAACACACACCCAGGTCAACACGGCAGCGAGGATTTCGTAAAGGAGCTTCGTGAGAGCCAAGTCTCATATGCACGTGTCTGTTTCTGCAGATTACCCATCAGAAAGATGTAAATGGCTGCTCAAACATTCAAGTCACTGAGAGCAGGGAGAATGTGATGTTTTCATCCTGTGCTGGCTGAGGGCACCAGTGATGGAGGGGCTGGTGCAGGGGGTCAGCTCGGCCATCAGTCAGCTGAGCGGAAGTAAGGCTTTCAGGGGCAACCTCCCACCTGGAGCACGGGGTGTGGGAAGAAGGTCCACATTCATGTATCAAGTGGGATCCTGTCTTGTTTATCTCGTCCTATTCATTCCATTGTCATTTTACTGCCTGGTCTGTTTGGGATCCGAGAATCATAGCAGTGATAATACTAGCTAGCATGTGTTGAACCCTCACTGTCTGCCAGGCCCTGTCCTGAATGTTTCACATCATTCAACTCATTTAATCCTCAAAACACCCCCTCTACACTCTCCCCATCTGAATGAGAATAATGGCAAGAGCTAAAATATGTATTGAGTGCTTACTGGGTACTGAGTAGTTTACCTGTATTAGCTCAATCCTTTGAGAAAGAGATAAATGATACTGTTCTATAGATTGGAAAATGAGGCACAGAGAGGTTAAGAAACACACCCATTGCTTGTCAGAGAACAATCTTATGGCTGCCTGAGGCGGGGGGTGGGAAGGATAAGGAAATGGATGCTTGGGAAATTTGGGACAGACAGGTACACACTGCTATATTTTAAAGGGATAACCAACAAGGACCTATTATATAGCACAAGTAACTGCTCAAGGTTACCTGGCAGCCTGGACGGGAGGAGAGCTGGGGGAGAATGGATACATGTATATGTATGGTTGAGTCCCTTCTCTGTTCATTTGAAGGTATCTCAACATTGCTGATCAGCTATACCCCAATATAAAATAAAAAGCTATAAGAAAAATGTCAAGAAACGCACCCACGATCACGTACCCCGAAGATCACAGAGCTAAGGCAAGAACTAGCCAAGCTGGCTTAAGACTCTTAAACATGGCCAGTGGCACCTACTGAAGGTCATCTCACAGCCCCCTTTGTGGGATTAACTCCCCTTGCAGGAGCCACAGGGAGAGAAGTGAGTGCAGGAACGGGTCAGCACCCTCCTCAGTGGCAGTGTGGCATGATGGTTAGGGTGTGAGCTCTGCCCACAGAGCCCCAGTGCACTTGACTGCTTCACTCACCAGCCTCATGAGTTTGGGCAGGTGACTTCTGCTCCCTGGTCTCAAGCCCCATCCACAAGGCACAGAGAATGACAGCTCCCCCCTTATAGGGTTAGTGATAGTTAGTACCGCAGTTATGATTGAATTCCAGACTAATTGCAAGTGGAATTATGAATCAGTACAGAGGATGAGATGGCTGGATGGCATCACTGACTCAATGGACATGAGTTTGGGTAAACTCCGGGAGTTGGTGATGGACAGGGAGGCCTGGCGAGCTGCAGTCCATGGGGTCGCAAAGAGTCAGACACAACTGGGCAACTGAACTGAACTGAATGGATTATTACTAATCAATAGAGGAATTATTCAGAAAATACCAGTGGTCCCCAGTGTGGCAGAACCGTATTCTGACAGAGTAAAGGAAGCCTTCTCCCCACATATCCCACTCCCCAGGGGAGGGGGAAGGAATATTCTGGACCAGTTCTGCTTAGCCTCCACTTTGATGGTCGAGCTGACCTCAGCCAGCTGTACCCTCCACGCCCCCTCTCCATGGAAGAGAAATTAACTGTGAAATTTTGAAACGATAGAGAAAACACAAAGTAATCAAATTTATCCTCCAGTGACAAGATCAACTTTCCTGATATTAAGAAAAAGCAGAGCTAAAACAAGCTGGTTACAGACAAGAAAGCAGCCTCGGGTGACTCGGACCTTCGGGAATCACATGCCACCCACATCAATGCTTCACCTTGCCCACAGCTCTGACCCTGCACACGCCACTGTGCACACCCAGGCCTCCCCCTCTGGGATGCTGGGCTGGGGCAGGAGGAGATGCCCAGGCCTGGAGGGTTCATGCACCCTCTAAATACTGACCACCTGGAGGAAGTCCAGAAGAAATGACAGGGGATGAAGGGAGCCCCGCCCCTCCCTCAAGGAAAGAGGAAGAAACAGGCTTTCTGCAGGAGGATACGGCTGCACAGAGAACCAGAACTGAACAGATCAGCTCCCAGAGCCTGGAGCCACCCGACAGTCCCTGGAGCCTTTGAGACCAGCCTTCAGGGCCCACTTGAGCCCCCTCTCTGGGATGGGGCAGGGACATCAGTATTTTTAAAACAGATTTATTGAGACGGAACTCAAGTAGCATCCAACTCATCCATTTAACGTGTACAAATCAATGGATTTTGGTATATTCTCAGATACATGCAATCATCACCATACTCCATTTTAGGGCATTTTCATCACTTCAGAAAGAAACTCAACGCCTTTATCATTTCCCAGTCTCCCCAGGCCTCCAGCCCTGTGCAGCCACCAACCTACTACCTGTCTATGGGTTTCCAGTCCTGGAAATTTCATGCTGGCAGGATCATACAATAAGTGATCCTCCATGTCTTGTCTCTTTTCGCTGAGCATCTTGTTCCCAAGGTTCATCCATGGGGTGGGATGCATCTGAATGTCACTCCTTTTTTATAGCTGAATAGTATTCCCTGGTGGCTCAGCTGGTAAAGAATCATCTGCAATGCAGGAGACCTGGGTTTGATCCCAGGGTTGGGAAGATCCCCTGGAGGGGGCCACTGCAGTATTCTTGCCTGGAAAATCCCCATGGACAGAGGAGCCTGGCGGGATACAGTCCATAGGGTCACAAAGAGTTGGACATGGCTGAGTGACCAAGCGCACAGCACACGCGGTATCCCACTGTATGGGTCCATCAATGTCCATCTTTGGCAGCCATCTTTTTTAAAAGATCTGAGAACCACTGCTGGAAATGGAGATGTGTGTCATTTCATGCAGTCTCCCCTCCCAACCTCCTCCTCCATCCTCAGCTGTATCCTAGATCTGTTCCCATGGATTTATTCTCTCTTTTCCCCTTCAAGTCCCGAATCTGATCTGTTCTCACCATGGCCACGGCTACACCCTGGCCTGAGCTGAGACCCCATCGTCTCATCCCTTGGAGGCTATGTCAGCCCCTTCCCGTCTCCTCATCCACCTCTGCCCTGCAGTCCACCCCACACAGCAGCCAGAGCATCCTGCTGAAAACAGGCAGACCACGCTGCTCCTCTGAGAACCTTCCGGTTGCTTTTAACCTCACCTAGAACCAATTTGGGAGAAGGCAATGGCACCCCACTCCAGTACTCTTGCCTGGAAAATCCCATGGATGGAGGAGCCTGGTAGGCTGCAGTCCATGGGGTCACTGAGAGTTGGACACGACTCAGTGACTTCACTTTCACTTTTCACTTTCATGCATTGGAGAAGGAAATGGCAACCCACTCCAGTGTTCTTGCCTGGAGAATCCCAGGGGTGGCGGAGCCTGGTGGGCTGCCATCTATGGGGTCGCACAGAGTTGGACACAACTGAAGCGACTTGGCAGCAGCAGCAGCAGCAGAACCAATCTGAGGCCCTTCTGATCACCACTGCGTGGTCTGCCCCTGCTTCCTCCCCACCTCCATCACCACCACATCTCCCTGATGCACACCACCTTCAAGACACACTCGCCGGCTTGCTCTTCCTTCCATGAGGGCAATCCTGCACAGCGGATATCCACCAGCTTCCGAGCTTGGTTGACCCAAATTTAAAACCTGGGCCCTTCCTCCCCAGGTGTGAGACCCTGGAAAAGTTCCTCATGGCTCTTAGATGATTGTGCTATCTGTAAAATGGCTCTAAACTATGTCCAAAGCCCACCTTATAAAGCCTCAGTGTTGTGCACATAAAAATTGAGGACATGCAGGGATGCCCAGTCAGTGGCACACATATTACTGCATCTATGGTTCCAAGAGCTGTTCACACAGGCTCCCTTATTTAATTCTCAGCCTAAAAAATGGTCCAGGACTTCCCTGGTGGTCTAGTGGTCGAGAATTCATCTGCCAGTGCAGGGGACACAGGTTTGATCCCTGGTCTGGGAACAAAGATTGCACATGCCCAAGGGCAAATAAACCTGTGTGCAGCAACTACTACCTCCACATTCTAGAGCCTGTGCTCCACAACAAGAGAAGCCACTGCAAGAAGCCCGCCCACTGCAACAAGCCCATGTCGAGCAATGAAGACCCAGCGCAGTCAAAACTAAATAAATAATTGATTAAACCTCAAAAATAAATTATTTTTTTTTAATGATCCAGGGACTTCCCTGGGAGTCCAGTACTTAAGGCTTCACCTTCCAAAGTGGGGGTTGAGGGTTCAATCCCTGGTCAGGGAGCTAAGATCCTACATACCTCATGGCCAAAAAAAAAAAAAGAAAAACCCACAAAACAGAAGCAGTGTTGTAACAAGTTTAATAAAGACTTTAAGAAATGGTTCACATTTAAAAAAAATCTTTAAAAAAAATGGTCCAGAACTGGAGTGAAGGGACCCCACCCAGAGCTGGTGGGCTTGAGGACTATCCAGAGTCTGGGGGTGACAAAGGCACCCAGCCCACCCTGGAGGGTGTCACATACACCAGTTCATCACTCCTGGGCACCTACTCTATCAGCCACTTGCCAGCACTGGAGATTGGCCACAGGTTCCACAAAATCGGATGTGGGTGGGCCAGGAGAAGACCAAAGTGACCCCCAGTTCTCAAGATGAGGTGTCTGAGTGGCAGAGGCCACGATTCACTTTGATGGCCAGAGAATTCCGGAGAAGTGAGGTTTTGGGGGGGAAGTGAGGTTGTAATCTACCTTGACAGCTAGTTTGAGACTCTCCTGTGGGACTGCCTTGTGCCATGGGAGACCCTGTTATAAAAATCCCTTGATCCTCCAAATGGACGGCCCCATTTGTCTCCCAGAAGGACAGCAAATTGGGTACCGTGTATGTGTTAGTTGCTCAGTCGTGTCCAACTCTTTTGAGACTTCATGGACTGTAGCTGGGCTTCCCAGGCAGCTCAGCGGTAAAAAATCTACATGCAATGCAGGAGATGCAGGTTTGATCTCTGGGTCAGGAAGATCCCCTGGAGGAGGGCATGGCAACCCACTCCAGTGTTCTTGCCTGGAGAATCCCATGGACAGAGAAGCCTGACCAGATCAGCAGCCACAAGCCCCACTCAAAATGCCTTTTTTCCAAAGGCAAGACAAACAGGTTTTCTTGGTGGCAGCATGCAATGGGATGGGGCAAGAGGGGGACAAGAGGAAGTGGGGAGGGGAACCTCTGCATCTCGAAAAAGGGAACCCTGTGGCCAATTCCCTGAGGATGGAACTGGCAAACTACCCTGACCCACTGGTTTCAGACACCCGTAGGAGCTCACGGCTCATGCTCAGTGTCCACGGGTGAAAGCCTGGGGACTCCAGACCCCTGTCATTCCACCTGCTCCAAATACATCCTGCCAGCACTTTCTGCACAGCCATCTAAGAGAACTGAAACCGCTGTTCCTTCCTTCAGATATTCAGGGTCTTTGCACCTATATCTGTATACCTGGATTCTTAAATGTCACTTCCTCCATGAGAACTTCGAGGATCACCCCTCCACAGGCTCTCACATCAAGCTGTTATAATCTTCTGTATGGTGTGGCCTCCATTTGTTTTTCAGTCATCTGCTTGTTGTCAAACACACACACACATCCACACAACCATAAGAACAGAGATTTTAGCTATCTTGCCAGCTGCTTTGTGCTCACAATGCTACTTAATATTTAATAGGGGCTCAAATGTTTGTTGAATGAATAAGTGACTGCACTATCTTCATCCCTAGATTACAAAAATAGACATCACAACTGCTGCCTTCCAGGAGCTTCATTCTAGAGAACAGAACCATCCTGGAACACATAATCGTAGAGCTTGTGGTGACGACAATGCGCAGGCCAGTAACCAGACCAGAGGTTACTGCCCCATCCCACCCTGGGGCCTCTTAGAGGTCATTTCCTTCCTTCATTCCTGGCTTCCCTGATAGCTCAGTTGGTAAAGAAATCTGCCCGCAATGCGGGAGACCTGAGTTTGATCCCTGGGTTGGGAAGATCCCCTGGGGAAGGGAATAGCTACCCACTCCAGAATTCCGGCCTGGAGAATTCCATGGACTGTCCATGGGTCACAAAGAGTCAGATACGACTGAGCAACGTTTACTTTCACTTTTCTTCATTCTTTCCAAAAGATATTTATTGACACCCTACTATGTGCAAAGCACTTGCATGGAAAAACAGACAATAAAAATGTCAGCAAATAAGATAATTTCAGATGAATGCCCTTAGGTCATCCTGATCCCTCCATTTCTCAACAACCTCCCCCACACTCAACTGCCACAGACTCTGCCACCTCACCCATCTGTGTCCCTGCAAAGCCCCTCAGGGCCTGGAAGTCGTGACACTTCTTTCCCATGTGAGTGAACATTAAGAACAGGTTATCTGACTGTCCTGCTATAGGTCACAGGAACTCTAGTCAAAGTCCTGGGAAAAAACATAACAACAACAAAAAAAGAATACAGCAGAAATTAACACAACATTGTAAATCAACTATACTTCAATTAAAAAATAATAATACATATTAAAAAAGAATAAGTCATCCAGAATCCCAAAGAAGTCCTAGCCTCTCCCATTTTATGAGCCTCCTGGTCCAGTGAAAAACTAAGCAATGTCAAGGCAGTTTTAAATTGTTATTTCTCAGGTATCCATTTAATGCATTAAATACATGTATTGGGCTTCCTTTGTGGTTCAGCTGATAAAGAATCCACCTGCAATGTGGGAGATCTGGGTTCGATCCCTGGGTTGGGAAGATGCCCTGGAGAAGGGAAAGGCTACCCACTCCACTCCATGGAGAATTCCATCAGCTGTATAGTCTGTGGGGTTGCAAAGAGTCAGACATGAATGAGCAACTTTCACTTCATACATGTATTAATATATATGTGTCATGTACACATGTTACTAATAATACATTAACTATAACCCAACAGGGGCCCCCCAGGTAGTTCAGTGGTAAAGAATCCACCTGCCAATGCAGGAAGCAAAGGAGACGCGGATTCGATTCCTCGGTTGGGAAGATCCCCTGGAGGAGGAAACGGCAACTCACTTCAGTATTCTTGCCTGGAAAATCCCATGGACAGAGGAGCCTGGCAGGCTACAGTCCATGTGGTAGCAAAGAGTCAGACATGACTGATGACTGAGCATGTACATAACCCAAGAAACCCCAGTACAATATCATTGACTTATGAAGACGGATCCACTCAGGTCCCATTACCAGGAACAGGTTTAAAGTCTCATGAGAAATTATTTATTTTTTGAGTCTTCTCAGTGGATCTTGGTGACTGAAAACATAGCTTCAAATGTCAAGGGTTAATTTGAGATTCTTTGTCACTGTAAGAATGAGCCAAAGGACCCTCCCAGACACTACCCCAAGAAACACATTGGTTCTCAAAGAGGAAGACCCGTTACCCATAAGGCCTGAGACTCAGGGCAGGCTGCCTCAGACTTAAGAAGTGACTCTGAGAGACATAGCCCAGTCCCCTGAAAACCCACCCAACTCTGCTGCTGCCCGCAAATGCTAGTTTGGAACTGAAGTGTCTGTGAAAGCCCCCTCCCAAACAGCTTTAGGCAGAACTGGATATACAAGGGCTGGAAAAGTTCATTGCAAATGTTAGAAAGTCAGACAGTGCTAAGTGCTGGCAAGAACATGGGGAAAGAGAATGCACCCTGCAGAGCAAGCTGGAAGAACTTGCTGAAATGAGGTAGACACATCCCCTCCGCCCCAGCGATCCACTTCTGAGATGCACTCAGAATGATTCTCACTAGGACCCTCAGGCACACGCGCAAGGATGCTGCTGCAACATCATCTGTGCAACTGGGCTCTGGACCCAACCTGGTGTCCTCCATGGGGATGGGCAAGAAAAATGTGGTCCGTGAGCTCTACGGAATAATACACAGCAGTTAGAGGTAACTCAGCAGAAATACACACTTTGACACAGATGGACTGCAAAGGGACAGGACTGCATGAGAGAAGCAGGAAACAGAACAAGGTCCAGAGCACCATGGAATTTCTGTTCATCAGAACACCTGGGAATGTGGCAGCACTAATGTTTCTCATAGATGCAAATTCAGGGTTATATATCAAACGCGTTGAAGGGACTGGCTGTGATGGGAAAGATAAAAGGGGTGGGGACTGGGGTGAAAGGGAAGAGACAGGAAGAGAGGCAAGGGAGAGAGAGAAGGGAGACAGAGAAGGAAAGGGGAAAGCAGAACCTGTAACAATGACACATTAGGGACTGTGGAGTGAGGTTCAGCCAACCCTTTGCACGCAGTGCAGTGGCGCTAACATCAACAGGCCATTGCTTTTCTGCAACTGTGAGCTTGGAGCGGATGCCATAACAAGATCAGGCAGCTTTTCAAATGGACAGGCAGAGGCAAAGAGAAGCTGCGGAAACACTGTTCATAGAGTGTAACGATCTAATTCAAAAGGAACCAGAGAAATGAAGAACAGTTTATGAGGAGTCAGGGTCAGCCACTCCAGTGCATCCATAATAGACCAGCACAGCAGGAGGTGCATCCTTAAACAAGTTCCCAGGACTACACAGATTCCAACCTTCCCACTACACCAAAACAACTGGGAAATTCAGCGGTTAAATCTTCTACCTCCCCTACCACCGGGAGCAGTTGCTCCAGCCATGCAGGAAAGGAGTCTCCTTGCTACGAGCAAAGTTCCAACACGAGCCTACACCCATAGAAGGGGCTAGGGCTTTGCTAGAATCACACTTTGTTTATACACACAACCAAAATCAAGAGCACGGTAGACAACTCCCACAGATGCTTGACCACCTTGGGGGTGACCTCTAACCCAGCAGTTCTCAAAATGAGGTCCCTGGATCAGGAGCAAAAGCACCAGAAACAGAAATTCGAACCCTAGACCCCCTCCCCAGCGCTGCTCAGAAATTGCTCTCACCCTGCTTCCTCCACAGCTCGGATGCTCCCCAACGTTTGAGAGCCCTGGCGCTAATTAAAACTTCAAGCTTCACTCCAAAAACACAAAGGAGGGAGGCTTGGAAGTGGAAGCTCAGGAAAGAACCTTGCTGCTCTGTGCCCCTCCTCCTGCCCTTTAAGCATAGGCTGTTCTCCCAAACGCCAACCACGTAGGGAGAAATGAGACTGGAAAACACAGCGGAGAGAATCAGTGGAATTGGTTTGCTGCCTTTTTTTTTCAATTGCTAGTTCTCAGCCCAGTCGGCACATGGCCTCACCTGGGGAAGCTTTCAGACTCCCCCCACCAGGGATTCAGATGTGGCTGGGTTTGATCTGGGGGATGCAGGGCACAGACCTGGGACTGGGGTGGGGGTGGGGGCAACCCCTTAAGTCCCACCCGCTCCCCTGGCACGCTGACAGAGCCAACCTTTCCCTGACCCATTTTGTCATCTTCTCAGAAGGGGAGGGTGGTAAATATCAGCTGCCAGCCACTTCCCTGAAATAACCTCAAAATGCTTTGCTCCGTGTCCCGGGTACAGTGCCATATGGCCAGCAGAGCAGCCGTAGGCCCTGGGGCACAGCCCAGTCACCCCACACTGCAGATGGGACTGTCTGCCTGCCTGCCTCCCACACCACAGCCCCATGCTGGAGACACAAGCCTGGGTCGTACCCAAGCATCTCGCCTGGAGGCTTCAACTTCACAGGAGCCCAAATCACACTCCAAGATAACAAAACCCCAAACACTACAGCAGGGCTGGGAGAAAGCAGAGGGGCTGGGGTGTCAGGATGGGGACTGTTCACCTTGCAGTCGGGCTGAGTTTAAAGTGCTCCCCTCCCATGGCATCTCCTTTACTCCTGGTTCAGAAACTGGGCGTGAGGAGAGGTGGTCCACGCCCCCCTCCTCTCTCCATCTCATCATCCATGTTCAAAGCCAGCTCATTCCCTTCTTCCTCCGACTGCTCTCCCTGGGACATTTTCTGTCCCTTAATGAGGTGGGGGTCTCACTTTAGTAAAAGGTGATGATGCAGAGAGAGATCCTAGGGTGGACCCCTTCCCCCAAGGCCCTCCCCTGCTCGCTCACCCTGCCATCCTAAGAATTTGGGGGTACTGCAAACCCAGTGGAATGGTCTGGAGAGCCCCCGCCCCCAATTCCTGCAGAAGCCCCCAGTGGCCCCGAGCCCAATGACCCAACGACCGAGTGCTGAGCTGCGTCCACACAGCCCTCAGCTGGACTTTTGGGGACAGCAGCGCACTTGCCTGTACAAAGGCCTCAGAGTCAGAACAAACAGCACCCTTGCCCGCACTGGCCCCCAAACCCAACTTCCCTCCCGGCAGATCGTCCTGTAAACACTGTGTCTCCAGGTGAAAACATGGCTTTCGGGGGAGGGCCTGCCCCAGCAAACAGCCTGTGGGCACACACACACACACACACACACACACACACACACGCACGCACACACATACGCACACGCACGCATTCTGCCGGGAACATCTGTTTTGACAAACAAATCATTCAAGTCAGTCTATGGGACATGAATTGACAAATTCTCAACGTGCAGGTCCCTGGCTCCATACATTTCAGATCTGAGCCAAGCTGGGGATGATACAACCAACTCTTTTATTTTTTTATTCTTTGGCCCACAACCCCTTCCTCACTCCAGCCCAACCTCCAAGAAGACCACATCCGGAGCCCCCAACAGGCTTAGATGAGAAACAATCCGAACTCACACACCTGGGGGTTACAAAGACATTGCCTGCCGCGGTGTCAAACTTCGCCCAGAGGGGCTTTTCTGCAAAGCTGGGGGCGGAAAGGGTGTCGGGAACCCCACAGTGACAGAGAACCGTCACCTCTGCCCTGGGAAACCAGAACCACCGGGACCAAGCAGCAATATTCCGCATCAGCGGGAGGAATCGTCTGGAAACGGTCCGCCTCTCCCCGCGGCTCTCCGGCACCGGCGTCCATGGCAGCTTCGCCAGCTGCGCGGTACCCGGACCCGGTGCTGAAGGGCATCCTCAGACCGCTGGAAAATAAACTTTGTCAGGGCAGAGAGTTTCCGGCTATCACCCAGCTATCACCGCCGCCGCTGCAGCGCGGGGTGCGCGCGGAGGGGTGAAAAGGCAAACGAGAAGCTATTTTTAGGAGAAAAAAATAAATAAATCTCAGCCTACCTTAGAAGCAGCAATGCCAAGACTGGGAGGTTCACCGGGAGACAACTGCAGTCTGCTGTGTCAGATTACAAACTGGGGGCCAGAGGGAGAGAGCAGAGAGGGAAGGGGGAGGGAAGGAAGAAGAGAGGAGGAGGGAGGGAGGGGGAGAGAGAGAGAGGGCATTAGTGTGTCTGCACTGCTTGGATTCAGCTAGAAATGATTCATTAGTTTTCTGCAGGCAGGCAAGCAGGCCCAAAGAGAAAAAGATCGGGGGGTGGGGTGGGGGGTGGGGAACCAACCGCCATGCAGCGGTACCCAGAGCCCAGGAAACGTCAGTGTTTTCAACACACACACACACACACACACACACCAAGATGGCTCTCCCCTCCCTGCCAGCGTCTTTTCCACCGAGTTGTGGCCAAAAGCGGGGACAGAAATGGAGGCCACACAGCTCTCTTAGCCACGCAGGGCTTGGGGTTCAGTGGGTGATGCTCCGTCTGGGGAATAACAACGCAAGCTCTCCCCTGTTGGCTGCCAGGGGCCTCCTGCAACCTACCGGCCGCGGAAAACCTGCCCTCGCGCGCCCCACAAAGCTAAGAAACTCAAGTGCAGCCGGGAATTAAGCGATTATGTGAACCACCCAAGCTGTTCGGGTCTTTACCCTCTGGTCTGGCGCCCCCGCCCGCTCCAACCTCCAGAATCCGAAGAAAATAACATATGTGTCCTCCTCGTCCCCCAAGAAGTTCAGACTCTTCCACAGACTACCAGCTACCTAGCAACGCGGCAGAGTGACAGACTAGGAAAATGTGTGTGGACTGGACACACGCACACAGATGCACACACACGCGTGCGGGGAAACAGTTTGTTCCCTAAGATGAAAACCCATCGTGTGTGATTTAAAGATGCTAAATAATTTAGCTGCTGGGAAGAAAGCCCCCTGTTAGGTCCCACAGACCTCAACTGCAGCTCTGAGGGGTCCCAGTGCCACCTGCCTAGGCAGGGACCCGGTACCAGCGACAGGTCCTTTTTACAAAAAGGTAAGAATCTCTGGAGATGGTTTCTGCTGCTTTTCCAATTAACAGGCTTACAAAACGGGCTCATCAGGAAAATCTAATACACCCTAGACCACTGTGGTTGAGTCACTTGCCTTACACAAACCACCATGATCTAAAAAACTAACTGGGAAATTCCCTGTTGGGTCCAGTGGTTAGGACTTCAAGCTTTCACTGCTGAGGGCATGAGTTCGATCCCTGGTCAGTGAACTGAGATCCCACAAGCCACAGGATGTAGCCAATTTTTTTTTTAAACTTTCTTAAAAAAACCCATGGTATGAAAAATAAAAAGCTAACTGGCCAGAAGGACACTCCTTTTCCAGACAACTTCTGCATCATGGTGGTACAAGGGTGGAGGAGACATTTTCCTAATCAGGACCCACTTTTTCTTCCCAAAGATGGAGAGGATCTGAGTTTGCCTACAAGACAGAAGGCTTCCTCCAGCCCTGGGGTTGCTAGTCCCAGCCTCTTTCCATGGAACCAAGAATTCTGTGCTCCTCTCAGGAGTGGGGTGCAGACCACCCACCATTTCCCTTTTCATTCTGCAGGCAGAGCTGTCGGATCCCCATAACCAAGACCAGGGAAGAGAACAGGCAAACACACTGTGTACAGGCTGACTAGGCAGCTCTAGTCACAACAGCCAGTGGGTGGAGACAACCCAGTGCTCACTGAGAGGCAGGTGGACCCCCAGGAGGCGGTGGAATGCTATGCAGCCACAACAAGGACAGAAGCACAGACACAGGCTACAGCAAGAATGGACTTGAAAAATACTGGTAGAGGAAAGAAGCCAGACACAAAAGAAAATATGTCGTGTGATTTCTTGTGGATGAAATGTCCAGAATAGGCAAAGCCTTAGAGACAGAAAAGAGACGAATAGGTTGGTGGCCAGGACCAGGCCGGGGGAAGCGGGGAGGGGGAAGGAGCTGCTAATGAACACAGGATCTGCCTTAGGGGTGATGAAAACATTTTGGAATTAGGTGGTGGTTGTACAACATTGCAAAGGCACTAAATGCCACTGAATTTCTCACTTTTATGTTATGGGAAGCTCATCTCAATTTTTTAAAAAGACTATGGGAAAAGCACAGGAATTGGAAGTCAGGCTGGCCAAGGTCTTAATCCTAACTCTTTGTGACCTTGAGCAGATTGGTCTGTTTCCCTGGCTACAAAAGTATCCTATCTGCTTCTAAGAGAGCATCCACCTCCTGGGGTTATCATGGGAAACAGAACTTGATTGACAGAAGAAAATTAAGCTCCTCCCCCTGAGAAAGAAAGAAATTCTTTGAGAAGGACGTTCAATGGTATGAATATGGCTTCTCCCCCTCTTTTCTCAGCAGATTGTTTTGAAACAATCCATAGATCAGATAGGGCTAAAGGCACAGGTTCTGAAACAATCACCTACAAAGTCCTCTCCAGGCTGGGCCACAGCCACTTGAGCTGGCCCTGTTAAGACTCCAGAATCATTCCCACGGTGTTTCATGTCAATGGGAGTTGCTTGCCTAAGGGTCTCCATTTCACCCACTTAGAGGACCCGGCAAGCTGAGAATGGGAGAGGACACTGTCCCCATTCAATCAGAAAAGGAAGGCAGGTGGGAGTGTAAATTGGTGCAGCAACTATGGAGAGCAGTAGGAAGGGTGCTGAAAAACTAAAAATAGATTTGCCATATTATCCTGAAGTCTCACTGTTGTGCATATATCTGGACAAAATTATAATTCAAAAAGATACATGCACCCCTGTGTTCTTGTGTGTGTGCTCAATCATGTCCGATTCTTTGCAACCTCATGGACTGGAGTCCACCAAGCTCCTCTGTCCATGGGATTCTCCAGGCAAGAGTACTGGAGTGGGTGCCATCCCCTTCTCCAGGGGATCTTCTGACCCAGGAATTGAACCCACATTTCTTGCATCTCCTGAATTGGCAGGAGGATTCTTCACTACTGCGCCACCTGGGAAGTCCCTGTGTTCATGGAGATTCCTGGGTCAGAAGATCCCCTGGAGGAGGGGATGGCAACCTTGGAGAAGGGCATGGTAATCCACTCCAGTATTCTTGCCTGGAGAATCCCATGGACAGAGGAGCCTGGTGGGCTACAGTCCATGGGGTTACAAAGAGTCAGACACGACTGAAGTGACTTTGCACGCTTGCACGGAAGCAACCTAAGTGTCTTTCAACAGAGGAATGGATAAAGAGGATGTGGTGTACATATACAATGAACTACTACTTGGCCACAAAAAAAGAATGAAGTAATGCCATTTGCAACAACACGGATGGACCCAGAGATTATCATACTTAGGTGAAGTAAGTCAGAAAAGACAAATACCATATGAGATCACTTAATATGTGGAATCTAAATAATGGCACAAATGAACCTATCCAAGAAACAGACACAGACTCATAGACATAGCGAACAGACTTGTCTTTGCCAATGGAGGGGGGAGGGATGGAGTGGGAGTTTGGGATTAGCAGATGAAAACTATTATATATAGAGAGAAGGCTGTGTTAATTTCTGCTGTAGCGCAAAGTGATTCTGTTATACATTATATATATACACATTCATTCTTTTTTATATTCTTTTCCATTATGGTTTATCACAGAACATTGAATATAGTTCCTTATGCTATAAAGTAAGACCTTGTTGTTCATTCACTCTCTATTTAATAGTTTTCAATAAATTTAAAAAAGAAAAGGAATTCAGTGATTCCACCTGTGAGTGCTGTGTTCTAACTTCACAAAAAAGCAGGTGAATTCTGTGCTTTAGCCACCAGAAAATGTAACAGAGCAGAGAATTTCATAGACAAGATTTTGGGTAACTCATGATGCAGAGGAAGCCATGCTGCCTCTGTGAAGAACAAGGTGAGAAGACACAGCAGGAAGGAACCACTCAGTTCTGGAAAATGGGCTTCCAGGACCCAGCCCGGCTTGCTTGAAGAAATCAGCGAAGCTCATTGCTTCAACACTAATTGGAGGCCACTCAGAAAACAGACCCTACAGAGATATCCCTGTTCGATGATTAAGAGCTGCTGTAGATAACTCACCGTGTAGGTAGCACTAGTGGTAAAGAATCTGCCTGTCAATGCAGGAGACACAAGAGACATGAGTTCCATCCTGGGGTCGGGATCCCCTGGAGAAGGAATGGCAACCCACTCCAGTATTCTTGCCTGGGAAATCCCATGGACAGAGGAGCCTGGTGGGCTACAGTCCATGGGGTCTCAAAGAGTCAGACATGACTGAGCGACCGAGCACAGAGAGAATGATTTATCTGATCCTGAATGCAAAGAGTGTTTGCAAGACTGACAGAGAAGCACCAGATGCAAAGTTGCATAACTGCCATCCAGAGCCTTCCAGTCACACATATGGAGAAAGCACAGCTGGGCTGTTTCCATTTGGACTAACTCTCTCTGAGGAAATGCCAGGTGTCGATTGCAACGTGGTTCTCAGAGTTCAGCATTAAAGCAGCAGAATCTACGATGGTCATGGAGCTAAGAATAGGTCCCTAACATCAAGATCTCAGTAGGCTCAGAGCTGCTACAAAACACAGCAGGCTCTCTACTAGGTGTGTCCCAAGGCCAGTGGTGAGGTGTGGTACCTAAGCCCTTTTCAAGTCATTTTAGGAGATGTTATGATGGTCTGTGAACCAAGAAACTGTTACAAATAAGAATAGAATGGAATGGAATAGAGTAGAATAGGACCAAATAGAAGAATTCTGCATATAATCCTTAATAGAATACAATCGTGTATTATTTTTGCTGCCAATCAAATAAAAAAAGGATATTAGTGCATTTAATAATATCTAAAAATCAATAGCTTTTCTATATAGGAAGAACAACCAGTTGGGAGACAATCCCATTTCTGGTAGCATATCAAACAAAAACCCCACCAATACAAAATGGTATAGATATGATTGTGTCTATGAATGATTTGAACCAGAAATACACAAGATATATGTGAAGAAAACTGAAGAAGAAAATATGAAGATTGAATAAAAAGAAAAGCATACACTATGCTTGAAAGGGATGCTTAAATTCTATGACATTTTCCCTAAATCAATCTTAAAATTTAATATGATTACAAAAGATATACAGACAGACACCCTCAGATCTATGGAAGCTGATTCTAAACTTTGTATGAAAATATAAGCACAAAAGTATAATCTGGAAAATTGTTTTAGGATAAAGAAGAATAATGAAGGGATACTACCATTACCAGACATTAAAATATAAATATATTTTTTAAGTTGATGGTAATAGTGCAAGAATAGGTAGATTAATAGAATAGATTTGGGCAAGTAAGTCCTATCACATATCAGCATTTACTATATAATAAAGTATCACTTCTAATCAATAAGAAGACTGATTATTCAATAAAGGACATTCATAAAGCTGGATATTTTTTAAAATTCTTACTCAAAAATTAATTCCAGATGAATCAAGCATTTAAACAAATAGAAGAAGAATTAGACATTTTTGAAGAAATCATTAATTTTTTTCATTATTTTTAAATGAAGGAGGACTTTAACCAAGACAGGAAATCAGAGATGATGAGAGGAAAAGCTGATTAAATATGACAACAAGGAAATTTAAAACTTTTCACAGTGAAAAAGATTAAGTTACAAACCAGGATAAAATATTGGCAACACAAGTTTCAAACTCAGGTATGGGCCAAGGTTTTATGAGACCTGGGGTTTGTTCAACTTGGGGATCCTGTTTTAAAATAATAAAAACAGAAAAGAAACCCACCAATACAAAATGGTATAGATATGATTATGTCTAATGAATGAGAAAATAAATCAAATCCCAGACTTTAAAAAGCTAACAAACCCCACAAATATCACAAAATTTAGAAAAATAACATTGTATTTGTTTAATTAACTGCCTGACAGACCTCTGCAATTCTTTTGTTACATTATTTTGGCTGCATGATCTTTGATGACCTCTCCAAATGACAATGATTTTGAGGCATAATTCTATTTGAGAGAATAAAGGATAAATTCTTTCCCTAACATATTTAATCAAATTGAGGGGGGGTGGTTAAAGTTATTTTTGACAATTTAAAAGTTTTCTTCATATGATCCAACAATCCCACTCCTGGACATATATCCAGACAAAACTATAATTCAAAAAGATACACGCACCACTATCCTTATAGAGGCACAATTTACAATAGACAGTACATGGAAACAACCTAAATGTCCATCAACAGATAAATGGATAAGGAAGATGTGGGGTATATGTTTATATATATATATACACACACACAATGGAATATTACTAACTCATCAAAAAGAATGCAATAATGCTGTTTGCAGCAACATGCATGCAACTAGATATTATCATATCAAATGAAGTAAGTCAGACAAAGACAAATATCATATGATATCACTCATATGTGGAATCTAAAATATGACACAAATGAACTTGTTTTACAAAACACACTCACAGACATAAATAACAGACTTGTAGTTGCCAAGGGGAAGGGGTGGGGAAGGGATGGACTAGAAGTTTGGGGTTAGCAGATGCAAACTATTATATATAGTTGTTTATATAAACAATAGGGTCCTACTGTATAGCATAACTATATCCAATATCTTGGGATAAACCACAATGGAAAAGAATATTGAAAAGAAGGTCTGCATATGTATACCTGAGTCACTTTGTTGTACAACAGAAATTAACACAAGATTGCAAATCAAATATTCTTCAATTTAAAAGATAAATAAAATATCTAAAGTTTAAAAAAATTTTCTTTAACAAATTTATTCCATGTATAGCTACTGTTGCAGTAGCTCCTGAACTACTATTCCAAGGTGTGTTCAAACAGCATAGAAATTCCTTTTCAAAAATTTATTTATTTTCAGTTAGTTCAGTTCAGTCGCTCAGTCTTGTCTGACTCTTTGCGACCCCATGAATCGCAGCACACCAGGCCTCCCTGTCCATCACCAACTCCTGGAGTTCACTCAGACTCACGTCCATCGAGTCAGTGGTGCCATCCAGCCATCTCATCCTCTGTTGTCCCCTTCTCCTCCTGCCCCCAATCCCTCCCAGCATCAGAGTCTTTTCCAATGAGTCAACTCTTCGCATGAGGTGGCCAAAGGACTGGAGTTTCAGCTTCAGCATCATTCCTTCCAAAGAAATCCCAGGGCTGATCTCCTTCAGAATGGACTGGTTGAATCTTCCTTGTAGTCCAAGGGACTCTCAAGAGTCTTCTCCAACACCACAGTTCAAAAGCATCAATTCTTCGGCACTCAGCTTTCTTCACAGTCCAACTCTCACATCCATACATGACCACAGGAAAAACCATTGCCTTGACTAGATGGACCTTTGTTGGCAAAGTAATGTCTCTGCTTTTAAATATGCTATCTAGGTTGGTCATAACTTTTCTTCCAAGGAGTAAGCGTCTTTTAACTTAATGACTGCAGTCACCATCTGCAGTGATTTTGGAGCCCCCCTGCCAAAAATCTGACACTATTTCCACTGTTTCCCCATCTATTTCCCATGAAGTGATGGGACCAGATGCCATGATCTTCGTTTTCTGAATGTTGAGCTTTAAGCCAACTTTTTCACTCTCCTCTTTCACTTTCATCAAGAGGCTTTTTAGTTCCTCTTCACTTTCTGCCATAAGGGTGGTGTCATCTGCATATGTGAGGTCATTGATATTTCTCCCAGCAATCTTGATTCCAGCTTGTGTTTCTTCTAGCCCAGCGTTTCTCATGATGTACTCTGCATAGAAATTAAATAAGCAAGGTGACAATATACAGCCTTGACGTACTCCTTTTCCTATTTGGAACCAGTCTATTGTTCCATGTCCAGTTCTAACTGTTGCTTCCTGACCTGCATATAGGTTTCTCAAGAAGCAGATCAGGTGATCTGGTGTTCCCATCTCTTTCAGAATTTTCCACCGTTTATTGTGATCCACACAGTCAAAGGCTTTATTTTAATTGGAGGCTAATTACTTTACAATATTGTAGTGGTTTTTGCCATACACTGACATGAATCAACCATGAGTGTACATGTGTCCCCCATCCTGAACCCCCCTCCCAAATCCCTCCCCAGTCCCAGTGCACTGGCTTTGAGTGCCCTGTTTCATGCATTGAACTTGGACTGGTGATCTATTTCACATATGGTAATATACATGTTTCAATGCTGTTCTGTCAAATCTTCCCACCCGCACCTTCTCCCACAGAGTCCAAAAGTCTGTTCTTTATATCTGTCTCTTTTGCTGTCTCATATATAAGGTCATCATTACCATCTTTCTAAATTATATATATATATGCATTAATATACTGTATTGGTGTTTTTCTTTCTGATTTAGTTCACGTGTATAATAGGCTCCAGTTTCATCCACCTCATTAGAACTGATTCAAATGTATTGTTTTTAATAGCTGAGTAATATTCCATTGTGTATATGTACCACAACTTTCTTATCCATTCATCTGCCAATGGACATCTTGGTTGCTTGCATGTCCTAGCTATTGTAAACAGTGCTGTGATGAACACTGGGGTACATGTGTCTCTTTCAATTCTGGTTTCCTTGGTGTGTATGCCTAGCAGTGGGATTGCTGGGTCATATGGCAGTTCTATTTCCAGTTTTTTAAGGAATCTCCACACTGTTCTCCATAGTGACTGTACTAGTTCGCATTCCCACCAACTGTGTAAGAGGGTTCCCTTTTCTCCACACTCTCTCCAGATTTATTGTTTGTAGACTTTTTGATAGCAGCCATCCTGACCGACTGAATAAGGCAATGGCACCCCACTCCTGTACTCTTGCCTGGGAAATCCCATGGACAGAGGAGCCTGGTAGGCTGCAGTCGATGGGATCGCTAAGAGTCTGATATGACTGAAGCGACTTAGCAGCAGCAGCATTCTGACCGGCATGAGATGGTACCTCATTGTGGTTTTGATTTGCATTTCTCTGATAATGAGTGATGTTGAGCATATTTTCATGTGTTTGTTAGCCATCTGTATGTCTTATTTGGAGAAATGTCTGTTTAGTTCTTTGGCCCATTT
Organism: Oryx dammah; assembly: GCF_014754425.2. Lineage (NCBI taxonomy): Eukaryota > Metazoa > Chordata > Mammalia > Artiodactyla > Bovidae > Oryx > Oryx dammah. The sequence continues at coordinate 45,804,428 of NW_024070196.1, read as the reverse complement.
TTTTGATTGGGTCAGTTATTTTTCTGGTATGGAGCTGCATAAACTGCTTGTATATTTTTGAGATTAATTCTGTGTCAGTTGCTTCATTTGCTATTATTTTCTCCCATTCTGAAGGCTGTCTTTTCACCTTGCTTATAGTTTCCTACACTGTGCAAAAGCTTCTAAGTTTAATTAGGTCACATTTGTTTACTTTTGCTTTTATTTCCATTACTTTGGGAGGTGGGTCATAGAGGATCCTGCTGTGGTTTATGTCAGAGAGTGTTTTGCCTATGTTTTCCTCTAGGAGTTTTATAGTTTCTGGTCTTACATTTAGATCTTTAATCCATTTTGAGTTTACTTTTGTGTATGTTGTTAGAAAGTATTCTAGTTTCATTCTTTTACAGATGGTTGACCAGTTTTCCCAGTACCACTTGTTAAAGAAATAGTCTTTTCTCCATTATATATTCTTGCCTCCTTTGTCAAAGATAAGGTGTCCATAGGTGCGTGGATTTATCTCTGGGATTTCTATTTTGTTCCATGGATCTATATTTCTGTCTTTGTGCCATTACCATACTGTCTTGATGACTGTGGCTTTGTAGTGTAGTCTGAAGTCAGGCAGGGTGATTCCTCCAATTCCATTCTTCTTTCTCAAGATTGCTTTGGCTATTCGAGGTTTTTTGTATTTCCATATAAATTGTGAAATTATTTGTTCTAGTTCTCTGAAAAATACCATTGGTAGCTTGATAGGGATTGTGTTGAATTTATAGATTGCTTTGGGTAGTATACTCATTTTCACTATATTGATTCTTCCAATCCAGGAACATGGTATATTTCTCCATATATTTGTGTCATCTTTGATTTCTTTCATCAGTGTTTTATAGTTTTTTATATATAGGTCTTTTGTTTCTTTAGGTAGATTTATTCCTAGTATTTTATTCTTTTTGTCGCAATGGTGAATGGAATTGTTTCCTGAATTTCTCTTTCTGTTTTCTGATTGTTAGTGTATAGGAATGCAAAGGATTTCTGTGTATTAATTTTATATCCTGCAACTTTACTATATTCATTGATTAGCTCTAGTAATTTTCTGGTGGAGTCTTTAGGGTTTTCTATGAAGAGGATCATGTCATCTGCAAACAGTGAGTTTTACTTCTTCTTTCCCAATTTGGATTCCTTTTATTTCTTTTTCTTTTCTGATTGCTGTGGCTAACACTTCCAAAACTATGTTGAGTAGTAGTGGTGAGAGTGGGCACCCTTGTCTTGTTCCTGTCTTTAGGGAGAAATGCTTTCAATTTTTCACCATTGAGGATAATGTTTGCTGTGGGTTTATCATATGTGGCTTTTATTATGTTGAGATGTATTCCTTCTATGCCTGCTTTTGGGAGGGTTTTTATCATAAATGAATGTTGAATTTTGTCAAAGGCTTTCTCTGCATCTCTTGAGATAATCACATGGTTTTTATCTTTCTATTTGTTAATGTATATCACATTGATTGATTTGCAATTATTGAAGAATCCTTGCATCCCTGGGATAAAGCCCACTTGGTCATGATGTATGATCTTTTTAACATGTTGTTGGATTCTGTTTGCTAGAATTTTGTTAAAGATTTTTGCATCTGTTCATCAGTGATATTGGCCTGTAGTTTTCTTTTTTTGTGGCGTCTTTGTCTGCTTTTGGCATTAGGGTGATGGTGGCCTCATAGAATGAGTTTGGTAGTTTACCTTCTTCTGCAATTTTCTGAAAAAAATTGAGTAGGATAAGTGTTAGTTCTTCTCTACAGTTTTGGTAGAATTCACCTCTGAGGCCATCTGGTCCTGAGACCTTGTTGGTTGGGAGATTTTTGATTGCAGTTTTGGTTTCTGTGCTTGTGATGGGTCTGTTAAGATTTTATATTTCTTCCTGGTTCAGTTATGGAAGGTTATACTATTCTAAGAATTCGTCCATTTCTTCCAAGTTGTCCATTTTATTGGCATATAGTTGCTGATATTAGTCTCTTATGATCCTCTGTATTTCTGTGTTGTCTGTTGTGATTTCTCCATTTTCATTTCTAATTTTGTTGATCTGATTCTTCTCCCTTTTTTTCTTGATGAGTCTGGCTAATGGTTTGTCTATTTGATTTATCACTTCAAAGAACCAGCTTTTAGTTTTGTTGATTTTTACTATAGTCTCTTTTGTTTCTTTTTCATTCATTTCTGCCCTAATTTTTATGATTTCTTTCCTTTTACTAGCCTGGGGTTCTTCATTTCTTCTTTTTCTAGTTGCTTTAAATGTAAAGTTAGGTTATTTATTTGATTTTTCTTATGTTTCTAGAGGTAAGCTTGTATTGCATTGAACCTTCCCCTTAGCACTGCTTTTATTGAATCCCATAAGTTTTGGTTGTTGTTGTTTTCATTTTCATTTGTTTCTATGCATATTTTGATTTCTCTTTTGATTTCTTCTGTGATTTGTTGGTTATTCAGAAGCGTGTTGTTTAGCCTCCATATGTTTGTATTATTAATAATTTTTTTCCTGTAGTTGACATCTAATATTACCACACTGTGATCAAAAAAGATGTTTGAAATGATTTCTTTTTTTTTTTAATTTACCAAGGCTAGGTTTATGGCCCAGGATGTGATCTATCCTGGAGAATGTTTTGTGTGTGCTTGAGAAAAAGGTGAAATTCATTGTTTTGGGGTGAAATGTCCTATAGATATCAATTAGGTCTAACTGGTCCATTGTATCATTTAAAGTTTGTGTTTCCTTGCTAATTTTCTGTGTGGTTGATTGATCCATAGGTGTGAGTGGGGTATTAAAGTCTCCCACTATTAGTGTATTCCTGTTAATTTCCCCTTTCATACTTGTTAACATTTGCCTTACATATTGTGGTGCCCCTTTGTTGGGTGCATGTATATTTATAGTTGTTTTATCTTCTTCTTGGATTGATCCTTTGATCATTATGTCTTCTTTGTCTCTTTTCATGGCCTTTATTTCAAAGTCTATTTTATCTGATATGAGTATTGCTACTCCTGCTTTCTTTTGGTCTCCATTTGCATGAAATATCTTTTTCCAGCCCTTTACTTTCAGTCTGAATGTGTCCCATGGTTTGAGGTGAGTCTCTTGTAGACAGCATATATAGGGGTCTTGTTTTTGATTCTATTCAGCCAGTCTTTGTCTTTTGGTTGGGGCATTTAACCCATTTACATTTAAGGTAATTTTGATAAGTATGATCCCGTTGCCTTTTACTTTGCTGTTTGGGATTCAAGTTTATAACCCTTTTCTATGTTTCTTACTAAAGAAAATCCTTAAGCATTTGTTGGAGAGCTGGTTTGGTGGTGCTGATTTTCTCTCAGCTTTTGCTTGTCTGTAAAGCTTTTGATGAGTGGAGCTGTGTTCCCTCCCTGCTATTTACCTGGGGCCAAACTATGGTGGAGGTAATGAAGATAATGGTGACCTCCTTCAAAACATCCCTTGCGTGTACTGATACACTCAGTGCCCCCAACCCTGCAGCAGGCCACCACCAACCCACACCTCCACTGGAGACTCCTGGACACTCACAAGCAAGTCTGGGTCAGTCTCTTGTGGGGTCACTGTTCTTGTTGCTTATTTAATTATATTCAGAGTAAATCATGCAAAACGCTGGGCTGGAAGAAGCACAAGCTGGAATCAAGATTGCTGGGAGAAATATCAATAACCTCAGATATGCAGATGACACCACCCTTATAGCAGAAAGTGAAGAGGAACTAGAAAGTCTCTTGATGAAAGTGAAAGAGGAGAGTGAAAAAGTTGGCTTAAAGCTCAACATTCAGAAAACTAAGATCATGGATCTAGTCCCATCACTTCAGGGCAAATGGATGGGGAAACAGTGGAAACAGTAGCTGACTTTATTTTTGGGGGCTCCAAAATCACTGCAGATGGTGACTGCAGCCATGAAATTAAAAGATGCTTACTCCTTGGAAGGAAAGTTATGACCAACCTAGACAGCATATTAAAAAGCAGAGACATTACCTTGCCAACAAAAGTCCATCTAGTCAAGGCTATGGTTTTTCCAGTAGTCATGTGTGGATGTGAGAGTTGGACTATAAAGAAAGCTGAGTGCTGAAGAATTTATGCTTTTGAACTGTGGTGTTGGAGAAGACTCTTGAGAGTTCCTTGGACTGCAGGAGATCCAACCAGTCCATCCTAAAGGATATCAGTCCTGGGTGTTCACTGGAAGGACTGATGTTGAAGCTGAAGCTCCAATATTTTGGCCACCTGATGTGAAAAGCTGACTCATTTGAAAAGACCCTGATGCTGAAAGGTATTGGGGGTAGGAGGAGAAGGGGACGACAGAGGATGAGATGGGTGGATGGCATCACTGCCTCGATGGACATGAGTTTGGGTAAACTGCAGGAGTTGGTGATGGACAGGGAGGCCTGGCGTGCTGCAGTCCATTGGGTCGCAAAGAGGTGGACACAACTGAACGACTGAACTGAACTGAACTGAAACCTTTTGATTTCTCTTTCATATTTGAATGAGATCCTTGCTGGGTACAGTAATCTTGGTTGTAGGTTTTTCTCTTTCATCACTTTCAGTACGTCCTGCCATTCCCTTCTGGCCTGAAGAGTTTCTATTGAAAGATCAGCTGTTACCCTTATGGGGATCCCCTTGTGTGTTATTTGTTGCTTTTCCCCTTGCTGCTTTTAATATTTGTTCTTTGTGTTTGATCTTCATTAATTTGATTAACATATGTCTTGGGGTGTTTCGCCTCGGGTTTATCCTGTTTGGGGCACTCTGGGTTTCTTGGACTTGGGTGGCTATTTCCTTCTGCATTTTATGGAAGTTTTCAACTATTATCTCCTCAAATATTTTCTCATGGTCTTTCTTTTTGTCTTCTTCTTCTGGGATTCCTATGATCTGAATGTTGGGCGTTTAACATTGTCCCAGAGGTCTCTGAGGTTGTCCTCATTTCTTTTCATTCTTTTTTCTTTTACCTCTCTGCTTCATTTATTTCCACCATTCTATCTTCCACCTCACTTATCCTATCTTCTGCCTCAGTTATTCTACTGTTGGTTCCCTCCAGAGTGCTTTTGATCTCAGTTATTGCATTATTCATTATTGATTGAGTCTTTTTTATTTCTTCTAGGTCCTTGTTAAACATTTCTTGCATCTTCTTAATCTTTGTCTCTAGTCTGTTTATCTGTAACTCTATTTTGTTTTCAAGATTTGGGATCATTTTTACTATCATTATTCTGAATTCTTTTTCAGGTAGACTCCCTATCTCCTCCTCTTTTGTTTGGTTTGATGGGCATCTATCATGTTCCTTTACCTGCTGAATATTTCTCTGCCTTTTCTTTTGTTTAGATTGCTGTGTTTGGGGTGGCCTTTCTGTAGGCTGGAAGTATGTGAGTGAGTGAATGAGTGAAGTCGCTCAGTCGTGTCCAACTCTTTGTGACCCCGTGGTCTGTAGCCCACCAGGCTCCTCTGTCCATGGGATTCTCCAGGCAAGAATACAGGAGTGGGTTGCCATTTCCTTCTCCAGGGGATCTTCCCAACCCAGGGATCAAACCCAGGTCTCCTGCATTGCAGGCAGATGCTTTAACCTCTGGTTCTTCTTTATTGTGGAACTTGCTCCCTGTGGGTGGGGTTAGACTAGTGGCTTGTCAAGGTTTCCTGGTTAGAGGAGTTTGTGTCTGTGTTCTGATGGGTGGAGCTGGATCTCTTTTCTCTGGAGTGCAATGAAGTGTTCAGTAGTGAGTTTTGGGGTGTCAGTGGGTTTGGCATGGCTTTGGCAGCCTGTCTTTTAATGCTCAGGGCTGTGTTCCCACATTGCTGGAGAATTAGAGTGGTATGTCTTGTTATGGAATTTGTTCGCTCTTGGGTGGAGCTCAGTTTCAGTGTAGGTATGGAGGCTTTTGGATGAGCTCTTGTCTGTTAATGTTCCCTGGAATCAGGAGTTCTCTGGTGTTCTCAAGTTTTGGATTTAAGCCTCTTGCCTCTGGAAAAGCATAGGAATTCTGAACAATCCTATTTTATTTGAAAAAAAAATAGGATTTTTTTTTTCTTCCTTCAAAAAGAAAAATAAATGCATGATGGATTACATTGGTTTTTTCTGGATTGTTGAGGATATTCCAGACAGGAGAACTTCCTGTTTGTCATGCATTGGTGAGAAAGACCTTCTCTGCTTATAGTTATGCATTGAGGACTGGAAGGATTTTGCACAGACTAGCTTTCATCTCCACACAGTTCGAACCTCTTTTCTCACCCACTACACATATGCTTCCAGATCCACATACCTAAGATATGGTGACATTATGATATCATCTTTGGCTACACAGGGTGATGAAGGATAATTCAGTATGGTGGGCCACAGATGTATTATTCCAGGAAGACATCATGTACCATGATTACCAGTGATAATTCGTACCCAGAAGTAACAGAAACCCATTTAACATATCCCACTAAATCCAAATTAAATGAGATCTTAACTGAACTTTCTCTTAATCAGATGTCAAAAATGCTGACAGCCTGTCTGACAAAACTATCATGAGAGAAAGTCTCAATAAAAAGATATAACTGTTTTAAATGATTGCAATTAAAATAACTTAGCTGAGTAAATTTTATGAACACATTGCTAGGATCATTTCAAGGTCTTGTAGGGGTTTGTGCAATTAAGGATGACTGAAGCTCATACTTCATTGATTTCATGTAAATCAGCTTCTTGATGAGCTAAGGACTAAATTCCTTAATATATAAAGAGCTCTAACAAATCAATAAGACCAACAATTCAGTTGAAAACTTAGCAAAGGGTGTATATACACAGTACAGTTCAGTTCAGTTCAGTCGCTCAGTCATGTCCAACTGTTTGTGACCCCGTGAATCCCAGTACACCAGGCCTCCCTGTCCATCACCAACTCCCGGAGTTCACTCAGATTCACGTCCATTGAGTCAGTGATGCCATCCAGCCATCTCATCCTCTGTCGTCCCCTTCTCTTCCTGCCCCCAATCCCTCCCAGCATCAGAATCAATTCTTTCCAATGAGTCAACTCTTCACAATACAGCATTCCCCCAATTAAAAAAAAAATATATGATGAGTTGTTGCCACAATACAATCTCCAACACATGTTAAGTGAAAAAAGAAAAAGGCAAATATTGTGTATGCAGTCTTCAGTCTCCATACAAAAATGGAATGTCTATGCACACAGACTATTTCAGAAAGCTTACAACAATGAGTGGTTGCCTTAGGGACTAAGGGTTTGAGAGTGAGAGCTCTCTTTTACTTTGGTGCAGTGTGAATTTTTCAGCAGTTGCAGATACTGTTTTGTCTTTTTTACTCCAAGTGTTATTACTTACTAAAACTCATTGAACTGTAAACCTAAAAAGAGTACATTTAACTGTCTTTAAAATTAAAAATTTAGATTTTAAAAACATGATTATTAAGTGTATATTACATAATAAATATATAGTAAAATAATATTTTATGTGTATATGTATGCACACACAGAACTTAAATACATGTATATAAACACAGGACATAATGGAAAAAATGCCTGTTGTTTAACATTTGCTTTACTTTAACTACTGGATTGAATAAGGATGGAGGTAAAGCAGAGTAGTACAAAACTGTAAAATACTTTCAGCTAGATTTGATATGTGTTCTATTCAGTTGGTCAGTTGTGTCCGACTCTTTGTGACCTCATGGACTATAGCACGGCAGGCATCCTTGTCCATCACCAACTCCCAGAGCTTGCTCAAACTCACATTCATCGAGTCGGTGATGCCATCCAACCATCTCATCCTCCATCATCTCCTTTTCCTCCCGCCTTCAATTTTTCTAGCATCAGGGTCTTTTCAAATGAGTCAGTTCTTTGCATCAGGTGGCCAAAGTATTGGAGTTTCAGCTTCAACATCAGTCCTTCCAATGAATATTCAGGACTGATTTCCTTTAAGATGGACTGGTTGGATCTCCTTGCAGTCCAAGGAACTCTCAAGAGTCTTCTCCAGCACCATAGTTCAAAGGAATCAATTCTTTGGCACTCAGCTTTCTTTATAGTCCAACTCTCACATCCATACATGACTACTGGAAAAACCATAGCTTTGACTAGATGGACATTTGTCAGCAAAGTAATGTTTCCACTTTTGAATATGCTGCCTAGGTTGGTCATAACTTTCCTTCCAAGGAGTAAGCGTATTTAATGTCATGGCTGCACTCACCATCTGCAGTGATTTTGGAGCCCAAGAAAATAAAGTATGTCACTATTTCCATTGTTTCCCTATCCATTTGTCATGAAGTGATGGGACCAGATGCCACGATCTTCATTTTTTTAATGTTGAGTTTTAAGCCAACTTTTTCACTTTCATCTTTCACTTTCACCAAGAGGTTCTTTAGTTCCTCTTCACTTTCTACCATAAGAGTGGTATCATCTGCATAGCTGAGGTTATTGATATTTCTCCCGGCAATCTTGATTGCAGCCTGTACTTCATCCAGCCCAGCATTTCACATGATGTACTCTGCGTATAAATTAAATAAGTAGGGTAACAGTATACAGACTTGATGTACTCCCTTCCCAATTTGGAACCAGTCTGTTGTTCCAGGTCCAGTTCCAAGTGTTGCTTCTTGACCTGCATACAGGTTTCTCAGGAAGCAATAAAGTGGTCTGGCATTCCCATCTCTTTAAGAATTTTCCACAGATTGTTGTGATCCACAGTCAAAGGCTTTGGCATAATCGATAAAGCAGAACTGTTATTATTTGCATCAGATTTACCCCATAAGCCTATTTAAACCTGAAGTCTATAAACACATTCAACTACTGCAATAGAAAAATAAGCAAAAATGCAGCTAAGACAAAAATGACCTTGATAATCCACCAAAACAATGTTTCCAATGTGAATAATGGAAGGTTGAGATCCATGTTAGATTTGAAACTTATGCCGGGTATCTGGTACCCTGAACAGACCCCTCCCTTCCCACCCATCCTGGTAGGCCAGCCTGTGCTGTAGGGAAGGCTGCACTCACATTTGCTTGGGCTTCCTGCAGACTTTGCTGCTGGTCATCTCTGCAGTCACAGCAGCCCCCGACCCAGACAGCCTCAGCAGCTGCTCTCCATCAGCAGGCTCCTGGCATAGCCACTCTTTCTGTGTAAGAAAAACCAGAGTCCTTCAGAGCACAGTGCCTGGACCATGGACCACAGGGCAGCCTATCCGGGAACTTCTGTGTGCATTTATGGAGATGCTGAGGGAACAGTGTTGTGCGTTACACAACAGACACATGAGTCCCTTTCTGCTGAAGTAACAAGTTCCGAGAGATAGACAGGGAATGGGGAGCGATGGACCCCCTTCCTGGATGCAGGGAGAATTGCGCCACCCCCAAACTCTACCCATAAACATTATTCCTACCACCGGCTATTCCAAGCTGCAGAGTGGATTCCCAGCTGGAGAGACTGTATTTCCCTGCCCTCTGTGTGTATCTAAGGATCAGCCTGGTCCCTATTTAAATTTACTTCCTTGGTTGCTCAGCAGGTAAAGAATCTGCCTGCAATGCTGGAGACCAGGGTTTGATCCCCGGGTTGGGAAGATACCCTAGAGAAGGGAAAGGCTACCCATTACAGTATTCTGGCCTGGAGAATTCCATGGAAAGAATAGCCTGGCTGACTACAGTCCATGAGGTCTGCAAAGAGTCGGATACGACTGAGTGACTAACACTTTAACAAGGCATTTACTCCATCGAAGAAATCCTCTGTGTCTCTCCCTGGGCACCCTGCACTGCTCTGGGTGCTCAGAACACAACTCAGATGAAACCCAGGTCCCTGCTGTCATGCGCTTATGTCCTCAGGGCAGGGAGGCAGACCACACACAGATACAGAGATCAGGAACCTGGAACATGGGTTGTGATGGGGCCACGGAGACACCTGAGACAGGTAAGTGGACAGACAGAGGGGGGCGGGGGTCAGGAAGTCCTCTCTGAGATGACAGGGGAGCAGATACCTAAGGCCAGGGAGGGAGCAACCTAGACCAGGAGCATCCCCAGGTGGGGTACAGCTGGTGGGAAGCTGAGAACACACCTGGCCTGGCACGGTGTGGGGAGGGAGCTCACAGAGCCCAGGGCTGTCGGAAGGGGAAGGGACTGGGGCCAGGGAGGGGCAAGGAGCCAAGCCGTGTACACTTTTATTAGAAGTGGCAAGAATTCTTTTTTTTTTTTAAGATTTTTTTTATGTGGACCATTTTAAAATTCTTTATTGAATTTGCTACATTATTGCTTCTGTTTTTATAGGCTTTTGTTTGGTTGGTTTTTTCTGGTCACTCAGCATGTGGGATCTTAGGTCCCCTAGCAGGGATCAAACTTGCACCCCCTGGCTTGGGAGGCAAACTCTTAACCACTGGATCTCCAGGGAAGTCCAAGAATTCTTTTTCTCTGAGTGAGATGCCAGCCACTGGAAGTTCTGAGCATGAACTGATGTCCTCTGCTTTCAGACAGTCCCCCTAGTAGTCTCAGGCGGGAGGGCTGTGCCCACAGGCTGGAAAGTCACACATCTCCTTCTCTGCTGACTGTGAGTTTAATAACAGCCATGAAAGAAGCTGTTGTATAGAGAAGGAACTTGGGGAAGGAATAGGCATGGTTGTTGGGGCTCCCGTGTCAGAAGTGATGAGGTAGGAGGGTGGGGGAAGGATGAGGAAGTTGGCATTTACCCAGTATCACTGTCCAGCTCCAGCAGAGGATCAAGGAAACGGCTAGAACCCAGTGGCCTGTTAGTCTCTTGGCTCAGCCCCTGTTTTCACATCCGCTGAGATAGTCTGCTCACACCCAGAGTTCCCAGAGATGCAGTTTCATTGGTTTTATCTTCCTTCTACTCAGAGCGTGTGTTTTTCCTGAGTCCCTGTTGACAGTCTTTTCCAGTGTCTGAAATTGCTCCAAAAGTTTATAGAGAAAGTCGCCTGATGCCCAAACCACACAAAGCACTGATGACCCAGAAGGCAACTGGACCCAGAAGGTGATGTTTCAGGCTGTCTTAGGCATCAGTGAATCATTTTCACCTCTTCCTTATAGGCTCACATGAAAAGATATTTGATAATATCCCACCCAAGAGCAGAGGCAAGGAATAGAGAATGAGTTTGTGACTGTGGTTTTCATTGGCTGGTGGTGGTTTAGTCGCTAAGTTGTGTCCGACTCTTGAGACCCCATGGACTATCGCCTGCCAGGTTCCTCTGTCTGTGGGATTCTCCAGGCAAGAATACTGCAGTGGGTTGCCATTTTCTTCCCCAGGGAATCTTCCCAACCCAGGAATCAAACCCAGGTCTCCTGCATTGCAGGCAGATTCTTTACCAAATGAGCTACAAGGGAAGCCCTAAGTCTTTTGCTGGTTGGGAAAATCCTATTAGGAATTTCAAAACTGTGTGTGTTTTCCAAGCACAGAGAGGGTCCCAGCAGTGAACCCAGTGTCAGTTTACCCAGAATAGCAGGAAACCCTGTAAGCTAAGATAAAATGTGCTGATCTTGCTCAGATATTGCTTTAGTATAACAGCTTGAGGTTGAAATAAGAGTTTGCAAAGTCAGATGCCTACAGGGAGCAAATTGACTAAGGGTGAGAAACATATGTTCTCAATACAAATCTTTATCTTCTGACTTTTTTAAAATTTTATTGAGGTATAGTTGATTTGGGCTTCCCAGATAGCTCAGTTGGTAAAGAATCTGCCTGCAAAGCAGGAGACCCTGGTTCGATTCCTGGGTCAGGAAGATCTGCTGGAGAAGGGGTAGGCTACCCACTCCAGTATTCTTGGGACTCCCTGGTGGTTCAGCTGGTAAAGAATCCATCTGCAGTGTGGGAGACCTAGGTTCAAGCTTTGGGTTGGGAAGATCCCCTGGAGAAGGGAAAGGCTACCCACTCCAGTGTTCTGGCCTGGAGAATTCCCTGGACTGTATAGTCCATGGGGTCACAGAGAGCTGGACACGACTGAGCTACTTTCACTTCACATAGTTGATTTACACTGTTGTGTTCATTTCTGCTATACGCAAAGAGACTCAGTTATACATGTAGACATTCTTTTTCATATCCTTTTCCATTATTGTTTATCACAGAATATTGAATGTAGTTCCCTGTGCTATACAGTAGGACCTTATTGTTTATACTAGTTTGTATCTGCTAATCCCAAACTCCCAGTCCTTCCCTACCCATCTCCTTGGCAACCACAAGTCTGTCTATGTCTGTGAGTCTGTCATCTATGTCTGTGAGTCTGTTTCTGTTTTGTAAATATGTTCATGTGATATTTTAGAGTCCACATATGAGTGATCTCATATATATTTCTCCTTCTCTGTCTGACTTACTTCACTTACTGTGATGATCTCTAGGTACATCCATGTTGCTACAAATTGCATTATTTCATTCTTTTATGGCTGAGTAATATTCCATTGTATATATGTGCCACCATTCTTTTTTATAGCTGAGTAATATTCCATCACATATATGTACTTTGAGTCCCTTCGACTGCAAGGAGATCAAACAAGTCAATCCTAAAGGAAATCAGTCCTGAATATTTATTGGAAAGACTGATGCTGAAGCTGAAGCTCCAGTACTTTGGTCACCTGCTGCGAAGAACTGACTCATTAGAGAAGACTCTGATGCTGGGAAAGATTGAAGGCAGGAGGAGAAGTGGATGACAGAGAATGAGATTGTTGGATGGCATCACCAACTTGATGGACATGAGCTTGAGCAAGCTCTGGGAGTTGGTGATGGACAGGGAGGCCTGGCATGGTGCAGTCCATGGGGTTGCAAAGAGTCAGACACAACTGAGCAACTGAACTGAACTGACTGATGTATCACAACTTCTTTACCCATTCATCTGTCAATGGACATTTAGGTTCCAACTTTTAATAGAGACAAGGGTATTAAAAATATGTCACTGTTAGTAGAATGGATCTGAAGGCTATCACCATTGGGGGGGGGTGCTGATCTCTGACTAGTCCCACATGTATATAGTCTAATGTATATAATCTAATGGAGAAGGCAATGGCAACCTCACTCCAGTACTCTTGCCTGGAAAATCCCATGGACGGAGGAGCCTGGTAGGCTGCAGTCCATGGGGTCGCTAAGAGTCGGACACAACTGAGCGACTTCACTTTCACTTTTCACTTTCATGCATTGGAGAAGGAAATGGCAACCCACTCCAGTGTTCTTGCCTGGAGAATCCCAGGGTTGGGGGAGCCCGGTGGGCTGCTGTCTATGGGGTCACACAGAGTTGGACACGACTGAAGTGACATAGCATAGCATAGCCTATAATCTAATATACATTAGATCAATTCCACAATCTTCCCTCCTTTTGATAAATAAACCTACAGACTGTCCCCAGCTAGCACTCAAGCCTCCTTTCCAAAGACATGGCTTACACGCATCCACTCCCCAAGTAGTCTGGAAGTAGAAACCTGGGACTCTCGAACAACACAGAATCAGCTACCAGTACAACACTGTGATCCAGAACTTACCTGACCATTTCAGGCCAGATCATGCAACCTGCGGAATCAAACAGAGCTAAACAAATGAAGTGAATAACTACATCCTTCCAGAGCTATCAAGTTCCCTGGAGTGAGCCTTACCATGACAGAGGTTCTTTCCTTGGAATGTGGCTAATTGGGGGTGCTAAATATAAACATCCCAATTTGGTTAATTTTCCATCTGGGATTTCACATTCTATGTCTACAAGAGCTAGGAATTCTAGAAAGCGATTGCCTAATTGTCAACACCTCACAAAGGGGAGGAAAAGAAACATGCTTTCAGGGTCAAGTGAACCCATCCAAGTGAGAAGCGGTAATTGAGAGTGTTGAGGCCCCACCAAAAATAATTCCATTTAACTTCCTTTTTTTTTTTACTTTACAATTCTGTATTGGTTTTGCCATACATTGACATGAATCCACCACGGGTGTACATGCGTTCCCAAACATGAACCCCCCTCCCATCCCCCTCCCCACAACATCTCTCTGGGTCATCCCCGTGTTCAAACTATGCAAAGCAAACAATGCATGGTCCCTGGTTGAAGTCCTTCTTGATAGTTTCTAGGGAAAAACTTGAGAGGACTAAGGGGGACTTGGCCTTTTAAACCCCACTTGATGTCACAGCAGCTTTCAGCTTATAGACCAGCAGCTATATAATCTGACTCATCCTTCAGAAAATCTATGCACCAAGAATTCAGATCCTAAAGCTTCTAGGTCAGATCCTGTTGAGTAAGAATATCACATAGAAGGGGAAATTTCTGGGTTTCAGGGGTAGATCAATTGACAGTGGTATAAAGTTCAGACCAACAGAGTGTAGGCCCATAAATCTGGCCTACCTATTGTTTTTGTAAATAAAATTTTATTAGAACTCTCATTTGTTTACATATGTCTATGGCTGCTTCCATGCTATAATAGCAAAGATGAGGAATTGCAACAGAGACTATACAGTCTGCAGAACCTAAAATATACTGTCTGACCCTTCACAGAAAAAAAATCTGCATCCCCTGGTGAAAGGTTTCCAAACTTTTTGATCAGATACCCCTACTGATAAAAGAAAGTTACGGAGCTGTCACAGGAGTGGGGGGAGGAAAAAAGGTACAATCTGTCTGTGGAACATATGTTACTGCTACTGCTACTGCTAAGTTGCTTCAGTCGTGTCCGACTCTGTGTGACTCCATAGATGGCAGCCCACCATGCTCCTCCATCCCTGGGATTCTCCAGGCAAGAATACTGGAGAGGGTTGCTATTTCCTTCTCCAATGCATCAAAGTGAAAAGTGAAAGGGAAGTCACTCAGTCATGTCAGACTCTTAGCGACCCGATGGACTGCAGCCCACCAGGCTCCTCCGTCCATGGGATTTTCCAGGCAAGAGTACTGGAGTGGGATGCCATTAAAAATGCATTCCAATATACATTAGATGCAGACACTGTTTGATTCCACTTATAGGAGGTACCTAGAATAGTCAAATTCATAAAGTCAGAAAGTACATTGGTAGATGCCGGGGCTGGGGGGTGGGGGGGGGGGAATGGGGAGTTAGTGTTTAATTGGGACAGAGTTTCAGATTAGGAAAGTGAAAAATTCGGGAGACGGATGATGGTGAGAAGTGCACACCAATGTGAATGGGCTCAGTGCCACTGAACTGCACAGTTACATATGGTTAATGCAGTATGCTTTATGTGACTTTGCCACTATTTTTTAAAAAATTGTTTTAAGTTATGGAGCATGTAGCCCTATTATATGGATGAGTTATGGGATATATATATAGCTTCAAAGTGCATGTATGCTAAGTTGCTTCAGCCATGTCTGACTCTTTGCCACTCCATGGACCATAGCCTGCCAGGCTCCTCTGTCCATGGGATTCTTCATGCAAGAGTCCTGGAATGGGTTGCCATGTCCTCCTACAGGGGATTTCCCTGACCCAGGAGCAGAACCATGTCTCTTGTCTCCTGCATTGGCAGGTGGGTTCTTTACTACCAGTGCCACCTGGGAAGCCCAGCTTCAAAATATCTCTCCACAAATTATTTACTAACTGTAAAGGGGAGGATATTAATAGTAACCTTAATGTGAAAAATCTCCAACAGATGTTGCCTTATCCAGGCAACCAAATTAACATCAAAAGCAGGACAAGTCAAAACCACGCGTGTCCTGGATGATGCCCTAAGAAACCACATCAGCATTAGGTGAGCAACAACCACACCAAGAACACAAAACTGAACAGAATCTCGAGGAAACATCAGCAAACCTGAATCAAGGGAGAGTCTTCAGGGTCTGTCTGTCAAGGTCATACAAGGCTGGGAGGGACTGGGGACTGTTCCGCATTAAAGGAAGATGAAAAGATGCAATGGCAAGCTACATGTGATCCTGGACTGGATGCTGGGCCAGGAAAGAAAGTGACTGTTTAAGGTATTATGGGGGTAATTGATCAAGTCTGCATAGGGGCTGTGGATTAGATACTAGTGGTTCATCAGTGTTAAATCTTCACATCATTGCACTGTGGTCTTGGAACAGGATGTCTTTGTTCTTAGGAAAAAAACATGCTGAAATAGTATAGGATAAATAGACAATATATCTGCAATTTACTGTCAGTTAGATGGTTCTGGGGGAAATCTGTCTCCCTGTCCCACTGTGTGTGTGTGTGTGTGTGTGTGTGTGTCTAAACAGATGATTGATAGATGCTAGAGAAAGAGAAATAATGATAGATGGAGGATAGATGGACAGATAGGTACATAAAATGATAAAGAAATGGGGGCAAAATATAAACAATTGACGAATCTGAGTAAAGGATATGGGGCTTTCCAGATTGCACTAGTGGTAAAGAATCTGCCTGCTGATGCAGGAGATGCTAAGAGATGCAGGTTCAATTCCTGGTTTGGGAAGATCCCCTGGAGGAGGAAATGGCACCCTACTCCAGCATTCTTGCTGGGAGAATCTCATGGACAGAGGAGCCTGATGTGTGTGTGTGTGTGTGTGTGTGTGTGTGTGCATAAATAGATGACTATAGATGATAAAGAGAGATAATGATCGATGGATAGACAGATGGAGAAATAGATAAAATGATAAAGAAATGGGGGCAAAATATAAACAGTGAATCTGAGTAAAGGATATAAAAGCATTCTTTATGCTATTCTTGCTGCTTTTCTGCAAATGTTAATTATGTTAAAATAAGAATTTTTTTTAATGCAGAACAAAAATCCCCCAAAACACCCCCAAGGACAGAGCTCTTATTTTTGACTCATTCCTGGCAGCTCAGGGCCTCTGGGTTCATTTATTTTCAGGCCAGTAATACAAAGTGGATTTACCCTGAGGTCTCCATGCTGTTCCCTCTGGCGCCCCCTTCTCATCCCCCAGTTACTGATTTCTGTGTCCATGCCCAGGATGGCCTCCCTGGGCACCTGCTGCAGGGAATGAGTTTCTCCATGGCATTCAAGACCTTTGGAGTTGGTGGACAGCAGGCTTGTAGAGTGTGTTGTCCTTTTCCCAGATGAGACACAGCATGGCAGTTCTTCTAAAACAAAGGAAGAGAGATGCTGAATTTTGTGCAAATTTTGGTTTGACCAGTCTGGCTTATGCTGCTAATCCTTTCTAATATCCATTCATCCCTTTTTTCCTATATAAACAGGATAGTGATTAATTTAGGTGGCAATGTACCTAGAGTCTGTTGAAGGTAACTGTGTTATACTGCTCTGGCCAACAAGCAGTGCTGACTGGATCAGGAGGGAAGAATTCTGGGAAAAAACATTTGCTTTCCTCTTAAAGGGGAATAGATGAGATTAGTGTTATCCTTCATCCTATTTCTAGTCCTGAATACAGATGATGGCTGGAGCTGTGGCAGCCATTTTACAATCATGAGGAAACCCCCAGGAAACTCAGAATGACAGTCCTGATAGCCTTGAGTCATTAAATCATGGCCAACAACTGTCTACTTCTCATGTGAGAAAAAAATAAAGCCTTATTTGTTTAAAACACTGTTAGTTGTGTATTCCATCACTTTTTTCAAACCAATTTTTACTTGTCATAAAAATAAATCTTATTTTCCTTTTTGTATCTTAGGCTCCAGAGAAGAGCTATGATAAAATATACTGCATACTATTCTCTTGGGGGTCCCTTCCTGTTCTCCCTGCCACAATAATTTTCAGTTAAACTGTGGGCTTCATTCTTCAGTCCTGATTCAGACAAAGCTCCCACGGGGAACGTTCTCTGCGTAAAGCTGATGATTCCTACTTTCCTTCTCCAAACTGAATATTTTCACTTTTGCTTAATTATTAATATGCTGCAGATATATTTAAGATGCGACCCCAGCATAAAGCATATTTAAAACTTGAGCAAGGATTTCCATTACACTGATAAATAAAGGATGAGTTGCCCCAGCCTGCCTTCCCCTGACTGCTCAGCTGCTCACACATGCTTCTTGCCTTGCCGGCAGCTCTTCCGCCTGTTTGTCCAACCAGCTGACAGGATCATCATAAAGATCACGCTCAGAGGAGTTATGAGCCCAGGACTCCACAGGGAATGGCAAATGTAAACAATAGCCAAGAGGCTATGTGTGAAGATTCGTTTATCGAGACAGATCCAAAGAGGGAGATTAGTTCAGAAATAGATTTTCCCCAGCCTGACTCAGGACACAGAAGAGTGTCCAGCCTCTGTTCAGAAACACTAGCAACCAGACTCCATAGGCTGGGATAGGACAAGCCAACAGATTTTTGGGAGCAGAAACAGCAAAGAGACAAGCGAGCACCAGGATGAAACATCAATGTGAATGTTGCTCAGTCAATAGCTAATTTCTTGCAGGTCAAATACAGCTGCAAAGTGTTCATCTGGGTTAAGATATTATGATACAAACAAACCTATCTACAGGACAGAACAGATGCACAGACATAGAGAAAAGACTTGTGATTGCCAAGGAGGAGGGGAGTAGGGAGAGGGATAAACTGGGAGTTTGGGGTTAGTAGAAGCAAACTATTATTACATTTAGAATGGATAGACAACAAGGTCCCACTGTATAGCACAGGGAACTATATCCAGCCTCCTGGAATAAACTACAAAGGAAAAGAATATACAATAAAAATGTATACATGTGTATAATTGAGTCACCTTACTATATATACAGTAAAAATTAGCACAACATTGTAAATCAACTATTGTTGTTGTCGTTTTTCAGTCATTAAGTTATGTACAACTCTTTTGCGACCCCATGGACTATATCCCACCAGGCTCTTCAGTCCATGGGACTTTTCAGGCAAGAAGATTGGAGTAGGTTGCCATTTCCTCCTCCAGGGGATTTTCTTGATCCAGAGATCAAAGCCATGTCTCTTATGTCTCCTGCATTACAGGTAGATTCTTTACCACTAGCACCACCTGGGAAGCCCCAAACTGTACTTCAATTTAAAAAATAATATATATTCTTGATTCAGACATATATATGTACACATACACATATATATAGAAATCACTTTGCTGTATACCTGAAAGTAACACAACATTGTAAATCAACTATATTTCAATAAAATTTTTAAAAAAGACATTATAATTCCAAAACACCCAAACAATTGGACATTTCTCTAGATAGATTACAGAGGACAAGAGGCCCCTGAAGCTTTGTAATGCTTTTATCATAGATTGCACAGAGATGGCCATGGAAGAATGGGGGACAGAATGGGTGGCTCCCAGTAAAAGTAGAAAAAGAGCCCAGTGTATCAGATAGAGCAGGTAACATTGCACAGAGATTCCTGTGGCACCAGGGAATGGGCATCTCCACAGAGGTCTGGTGGTGGATGATGGATTAGGAGGACAGGTCTCACTGAAAGAGATCCAGGGCTACCAGGAGATGGGGATCACTTAGCAAAACCTTGAGGATACCAAGGAACAGGCATCACTTAGGGGAATCCTGGGGACACCAGAGGAATGAACATCACTTTATCAGATCCTGGGACACCAGGGGAAAGACATCACTGACAGCAATCCTGGGAGGATCAGGAGGTATAATTGCATCAGATGTATGAAAGATAAACATCTTTACACAGTTGGCCTTCGCCCTGTGCAGCCTCTGCTCCATTATAAGATGACCATGACCTTGGTAGTATCCTTTCCTTCAGCCCAAACTCCAGAGTGAGACACCTGCAGGGCACCCCCTGAACCCTGAGCCTGAAGCAGAACCATCCACGCATGCCCAGTCCACTCTGCTGGGCTTCACTTGACCTGCATGCCCCAATATGAGAAGCCACTTGCAATCTTCTGTGACTTGGAGACCTGGGAGTGTTTGTTATGCAGCAGTTGCTGACTGCTAGCTCCCACCTACAGGCTGCCCATGTAGTGGAGGGGAACAGAGAAGTCTATGCTTTGTGCTCAAGAACAACAGTCAATTTGTGCAGCCTATTAATTCTATCTGCCTTTGGAGAGAAAGAAGATCATTATACAGTAACTCGAGAGATTTTATGCTTCACATCAGAGGGTATCCCATTATACTTTCATAGACTTGAATATCCATGTTTATCAACAATGTTTGTCTACAAATGCAAGGTAACATAATAATGTGCTGTGAGTTGGTTTATCACAATCGAGTCAGTGCACGCCCCAGCCTGCCTTGGTTGTTTCTCAGGGGGCCTGAGGGGTCTCAGTCCCACACAGAGTCCTGGTTAGTCCTTGCTTTATAAAATCAGACAGACAACCTTCAAAACACACAGATGTGTATATTTTACTTCCTTTATTTGATGTCAAGGACTCTAGGATTTATTTTTCAACTGTAACATATACTCCATTCCATTGTACAAGCATTTTTCACTTAAAGTCTCAACAATACTGAAAAAAATCAGAAGCTCAGTGGGAAATTGCTTTTCCGAATCCTATTTTCTACTATTTCAAACTGGAGGAGTTATTACACGTTACACATCCACCCAAATGCTCCAACCAATTTTATAAGTGTAGCTTAAAAAAAAAAAAAAGTAAAATCCCTGTATATATATAACAACCTGTCCTGGGAGCAGGTAAAAATCTTACAGCATCACTTGCTGACTATAAGACAATTCATACAATTGTCACAAACAGTTGTTCTGGACACCATACCGCCAGGATATCTGAGATTCATGGCTCTTTGGTGGGCAAAAGGAAGCCTTTCCAAATATCTTGACTTTGAGGCTCTACCACTTGTATTTTGAGAGAAAGTTGAAACTTTGTCCATTTAGCAATTTGTTTAAAATGTCATCTTGAATTATGGGGTCAAAAATGTGTATTTCTCTTTAAATACATATCTGAGAGGAGATTTATTTATATCATGTATGTGTGTTAAGTCATACATTATATATTAATATATGCATTGTCCCTGTTCTTTAGTCGCTAAGTCATGTCCGACTCTTTGCAACCCCATGGACTCTAGCCCATCAAGCTCCTCTGTCCATGGGATTTCCCAGCAAGAAGAATGGAGTGGGTTGCCAGGCCCTCCTCCAGGGAATCTGTCCGACCTAGGGATCAAACCCAAGTCTCTTGTGTCTCCTACACTGGCAGGATTCTTCACCACTGCCCCACCAGGGAAGCCCAGTATATGCATAAGCATATATAATGAAGTTGGATTTTAAAAACCAGCAAATGTACTTCCAGTACATGGATATGTACCCCTTCTTTACCCGTTCACCTGTTGATCGACATTTAGGTTGCTTTCATGTCTTGGCTATTGTAAATAGTGCTTGATGGCACCTGAGTTCTCTGAGTACCCGAGACTTTCCCGGGTCAGGCTGTGCCTACCAGCGCTTGCTGCAGCTCTAGACACTAGCTACCCTCTGGCGCCACCTACTGGTTCTCTTTCCCCCTTCATCCCAGAATTTCCTTGCACTCAAAAACAAGAGATTTTCAGCCGGTGACATTCTCTTTATATTGATTGTGGGAATGGAGGGGTGACGTTCTGATTCCTAAGGTGGTACATTTGTGCTTGGACTTCCCTGGTGGCTCAGACGGTAAAGAATCTGCCTGCAATGTAGGAGATATGGGTTTGATCCCTGGGTTGGGAAGATCCCCTGGCGAAGGGCACGGGACCGACTCCAGTATTCTTGTCTGGAGAATTCCTCGGACAGAGGAGTCTGGCAGTCCATGGGGTCGCAAAGAGGTGGACATGACTGGGAGACTTTCACTTTCACACATTTTTGCTTGACATTTGTAGAAAATACAAAAATAGCCCAAAGACAAGTCCCAACTATAAACAAGCCTCTCCCACCCATAAAGCCCCACTTTGAAATAACCATTGTTCATATTTTTGGTACCAACTTTCCAGTTTATCTTGTGATATTATTTATTATGTGTATTTCATGTATATTATATTTACCATATTTATCTTCTCTATACATGTTACATTAGGGGAAGATTATTGTTACTTCATTCTGTTTTCCCTAGATTCTATTCTGTAACCTGGTTGGTTCTATTTAATTCACACTTTCCCTTAATCCATTCTGTTTGAATATTGTCATCGTTATAACAGTCTGTAACTTATGTAATATCTGCCTCCCATTATTTGATATTTCACTTAATTCTGCATGATTTTCTTGGATATAAAGCTGCTTGCTCATCTTTCATGCTTTCACAGCAATTTATTCCTGGGAACAAAACACCTAGACCCACCAACTGTAGGCTTTTTTATGGCTTTGGATTCTCTTTGTCTAACTGCCTTCTGTGTGTGTGTGTGTGTGTGTGTGTGTGTGTGTGTGTGTGTTGTGCTTAGTTGCTCAGTCTTGTACTACTCTTTTGTGACCCTATGGACTGTAGACCGCCAGGCTCCTCTGTCCATGGGATTCTCCAGGCAGCAAGAATACTGGAGTGGGTTGCCATTCCCTTCTCCAAGGGATCTTCCCAAACCAAGGATTGAACCCATATCTCTTATGTCTCTTGCATTGCAGGAGGATTTACTGTCTGAGGCACCAGGGTAAGCCCAATTGCCTTCTAGGAAGTACCAACTGGCGTTCCCACGAACAGCACCTCTTTCCCTACATCCTCACCAATGTTTGGCAGTATCATTTGTTAAAAATCATAGCCAACATGGTATGTAAAACAATGGTAACTCATTGCTTTAATTTGCTGGGGTCAGGGTAGGGGGGCGGTGAGTGCTGCTCAGCCACAAACCAGCTGTTTGACCCCGGGCCAGTCACCTGATTTTTCTGTGCCTCAGTTTCTTTGATTGTATGGTAAGAATCATATTGTACACTGGTACAGCTCCTGGCTTGTGTGAGCTTGGGATAAGTCCTTACATGGAAAGCCCGGAGGACAGCGGCTTATATACAGGACAGTGTAAATATCGATGGGAAAGGGTGCACCTCTCAGGAGTCTGTTCAGTTGGACCCGGTTTCATTACCCTGAGCTCATAGCAGCTCTCTTGAAACAATGTTATTTAATTGTGAGCAACTTTGGTTGCTATGACTTTTACCATTAGGAAGATTTGATCTACATTTCACATTTTACCCAAATGGGTGTTTCCCTAGTAGCTCAGATGGCAAAGAATCCCCCTGCAATGCAGGGATCCGGGTTTGATTCCTGGTCAGGAAGGTCCCCTGGAAAAGGAAATGGCACCCCACTCCAGTATTCTTGCCTGGGAAATTCCATGAACAGAGGAGCCTTGCAGGCTACAGTCCATGGGGTCCCAAAGAGTCAGACATGATTGAGCTACTAACACTTTCACTTTATCCAATAGAGTAGAAAAGACTTTAGGAGACTAACATGATGGGTAATTTTCAATTGTATGGTCTGTTGGAGTTTGAAAAGCTGCTTCTAATTTTAAAATAATAATAAGATTAATTCATAGATGGATAGTATAATGGATAAAATTATGTTAAAGCAAATACAGCAAAATACTAATTTTAGAATCTAGATGGTGGGCAGACCTATACTGATGGCACAACTTTTTCACATTTCTATGTGTTTGAAAAAATGTTTTAAAAGTTGTTGATGGGGAGAACTGCTTTTTTGACATTATTTCATTTTTTCACTCTCTGACCAAGCAGATTTCTGAGTCTCTTTGTCTTGATCTGTCTTTCTTGTCTAAGTTCTGAGTGTCAGCGTTAGGGGGTCTTGCCTGCAACTCTTCCCCTTTGTACACTAGGTTCCTCAAGCAAGACTAATGGCTCTGGGGCTCAGTCACCGCTCCTCCCCTGGCACCTCCCCTCACCTCTCCAGCACCCACTCCTTCAGTGAGGGCCACCCTGACTCTGACAGCCGTCCACAGCCTTCCCCCCACACACCCGGGTGGTAACTCAAGTTCAACCGTTCAAACTGAGGGGCACCATTACCATCAAGAATCTTAAGTTTTATATATGTATACACACACACACACACACACACACACACACAATGGAATACTACTCAGTCATAAAAAATGAAATACTGCCATTTTCAGGAACATGGATGGGCCCAGATGATCATATTCAGTGAAGTCAGTCAGAAGGAGAAAGACAAATATCATATCATATCATTTATATGTGGAATCTAAAAAATTATACAGATCAACCTATTTATAAAACAAAAACAGTCTCATGGACACAGAGAACAGACTTGTGGTTACTGAATGGAAAAGGGGAGGAGGAATAAATTAGGGGTCTGGGATTAGCAGATACACACTACCATATATAAAACAGGGGATCTTCCCAATCCAGGGATTGAACTCGGGTCTCCTGCATTGCAAGCAGATTCTTTACTGTCTGAACCGCTAGCAAAGCCTGAGATAAACAACAAAGGAACCATACGCAATATCTTGTAACAACCTATGATGGGGAAGAATCTGAAAAAGAACATATACAAGTGTATAGGGCTTCCCCAGGGGCTCAGTGGTAAAGAATCCACCTGCAATGCGGGAACTGCAAGGGATGCAGTTTCGGTTCCTGGGTCGGGAAGACCCCCTGGAGGAGGGCCACGGCAACCCAGTTTCCAGTATTCCTGCCTGGAGAATCCCATGGACAGAGTCTGGCGGTCTACAGTCTATAGGATTGCAAAGAGCCGGACACAACTAAAGCGATTTAGCAAGCACACAAACATGTATGTATGCAGGTGAAGTGAAGTGAAAGTCACTCAGTCGTGTCTGACTCTTTGCGACCCCATGGACTATAGAATCCAAGGAATTCTCCAGGCCAGAAGACTGGAGTGGGTAGCCTTTCCCTTCTCCAGGGGAACTTCCCAACCCAGGGATCGAACCCATGTCTCCTGCATTGCAGGCAGATTCTTTATGAGCTGAGCCACAAGGTATGTACGTATAACAGAATCACTTGGTTGTACACCTGAAACTAACAAGATATTGTGAATCAAGTGTAGTTACATTTTTAAAAAAAGAGCCTCAAGTTCTCCCCCATCCAGCCCCACTCCAGCCCTCTCCTGCAGCTCATGTGCTGGAGTTATTTTATTTCCGTGGGCTGAGGGGCGTCCCAGCGCTCTCACTGTCTGTGCTGCTGCTTGCCCAGACCACTTCCCCTCAGTCCACAAGAATAACATAACCTCATCACACATCAGCACTACAAGCCCTGGGTCCAGTCTCTCAGGACATGATATCACTGAAGAATCCAGGTCACCTTCTTTCACCACCTGGCTGACCTCAGCTTCCCCCGAGGGAGAATTATTAACAAGACAGCAGCCAGGGCAGAGTGAGTCCGGAGAGCACAGGTGGTTTGTCTGTGTGGCTTGAATGTTGGGAATTCCACAGGGGCTCAGACCCCCTCAGGGCCTGCGGACAAGCTCATCACTAAATCACTGGCTCCTGCTTTGGTCACCTAGGTATCCTTTTCCCCGTGGCCCCCCTCCCCATTTCCAGTAGGATTAAGAGAAACCACTAAGCATTGTGGGAAACTCCCTCCCGTTGCCTTCTCAGGAGGCTGCGATTATGAAAGCCCTGGCCCGGCGTTTTATTCCACCTATTGACCAAAGAGTCCCCTGCTGTCTTGGGATCCTTCACAGGGCTGAATAGGCTCCAGTTTACAAAAGCGGTCGCGGCAGGGATGTTTTCCACGGTGCCGTCCTACAGGTAACCATTGTCTGCGGATTATTCATGTACTGCGAGCTTTGGAGGCCTGAAGTCGGAAGGGGCCCGCCTTCACAAACGATGATAAACAGCTCTTAAAGGGTCGCACAGGTCAGCGAGAAATGGGATTTGATTGACACAGATTCTATTGACCCAGAGTTTTTAAGAAAACAGTTACCAAGGAGAAAAGCCACATTCCACAGCTGGGCAAAGAGCCTGGACTCAGGGATTGTGACAGAGCGCCCTCTGCTGCTCATTCAAGGCTCTGCAGACCATGAGAGCAAATCGCAGCGAAAACCCAGGCTGTGCTATATAGTAGTTTCTCACTAGTTGTCTATTTTATGTATAGTAAGGCAATGGCACCCCACTCCAGCACTCTTGCCTGGAAAATCCGATGGACGGAGGAGCCTGGTAGGCTGCAGTCCATGGGGTCGCTAAGAGTCGGACATGACTGAGCGACTTCATTTTGACTTTTCACTTTCATGCATTGGAGAAGGAAATGGCAACCCACTCCAGTGTTCTTGCCTGGAGAATCCCAGGGACGGGGGAGCCTAGTGGGCTGCCGTCTATGGGGTCGCACAGAGTCGGATACGACTGAAGCAACTTAGCAGCAGCAGCAGCAGCAGTGGGTATATGTCGATTCCAATCTTCCAATTTATTCCTCCTTCTTGCCCTCAGGTAACCATAAGTTTTGTTTTCTACATCTGTGACTCTGTTTGGTAAATTTAGTTCATTTGTGCCATTTTTTAAAAAGTCCATATATAAGCAGCATCATATGATATTAGTCTTTCTCTGCCTAAGTGCATTTTTAAGACCACATGAGCTGTGGCTGTTCAACATCCCTGGAAGAGAAGTTCCTCTTGTTATTTCCCAGGACAATGTGATGGGCCCACTCCCCGGGCATTGATGGTTTGAACAGGTTTCCCAAAAGGGTAACTTTTGGTCAAAAAATGTTGATCTGCAGGTGTTGTCATGAAGCTTCAATACCTGCAGCTTTTGAGATAAGCAACAAACGTGGAGTGTGACTTGTCCTCCTGGAATGGACACCCCGCCCCCACAGAGGGTCAGCTCCACGTCCTCCATGGATACAGTGTCAGCACCCTAGAAGTTTCCCCGACTCCACAGGCACTGGCTAACCCAACATCCTTCTTACCCATGGAGAGACTAAGGCCCAGAGAAGAGAGCAGAGTCAAGGAAAGATACCATCATGGAAGTGACAATGATGGAATGAAACGCGTCTCAGAATTTATGAAAACTAATCAACTGAACTCAATCAAGCTTATTCATCAACAGAGAAGGTAGTGAAAGAAGCGGGTGATGTCATCGGGAAGTGTACTGTTCAAGACTTGTTTCTTTGAGAGAAAGCCAGGCAACTCCCTGCTCAAATGAAAATACATCCCCAGGAGGGTTTTCAGCTCCACCATAGCCAGGGCCCCATCCCAGCATCTCGCTCAATGGAGAGACCTGGTCCTTCATCCCTGATACCCAGCTGGTCCCCTGGTTCTGCCCAGTGCCTCCTTGTAAACACATCTGTATCTCTCCTTTCCTCCCAAGCCCATGCCTTCATCTTTGGCAAGACCCTCCACAGCCGCAGAGGAGAGGTTCCAGTCTCTGCTTTTACAGATCATACACAGAGAACTCGAAGGGGAGAGCCATCACTGAGAAGGTCAGTGGCATTGTCTGGAAGAGGGCAACGTGGTTCCCCCAGAAGGACCCAGGCTCCTCGTCAGCTTCTGCGTGCTGCTTCTCTGTTCAGTGGCTTCCCATGACCTGTCATGTGGACATCTCAGCTCCTCCCTCTGGCTTCTCTGTGAAGTGTGGGGCTAAGTGTGAAATGGAAGTGGGGAACAGAAAAAGGGTTGTTAGAGGCATTAAATTATAACACTGCTCCACCTGCGTGGTATCCCTATCAACCCCTCATGGTGTCTTATTTTTTAGTCTTTTAATTCATGATTATTATTTTTTAACTAAGGCTTGAAAATGCTGGAGCTGCAGGAGACATGAGTCTGATCCCTGGTAGACAGATAGATAGATAAACTGATAAAGAAATGAGGGCAAAATATAAACAGTCAATGAATCCGAGTAAAGGATATAGGGCTTCCCAGGTGGCGCTAGTGGGTAAAGAACCCACCTGCCAGTGCAGGAGATGTAAGAGATGCAAGTTCAGTCCCGGGTGGGGAAGATCCCATGGAGGAGGAAATGGCAACCTGCTCCAGTATTCTTGCCTGGGAAATTCCATGGACAGAAGAGCCTAGTGGGCTACAGTCCATGGGGTCGCAAACAGACACGACTGAGCACAGACATTGCTGTACAATGTGGTGCTAATTACTGCTGTCCAGCAAGTGATCCAGTTATACAACATACACACATTCTTTTTTATATTCTTTTTGATTATGATCTATCACAGGACATTGAATATAGTTCTCTGTGCTATACAGTGGGACCTTGTTGTTGATCAGGGCATCTTTATTTGCTATTTAATGTCATGATTCCTGGGACAGGAAAATACTCTCACGGTGAGAACAGGTCTGCACAGATTTGGGAGGTCCTGTCCTGTGACTCAGCACGCAGCCCACTTTCCACCAGCCTCTAGACCTGGCCAGGGGGCAGGAAACTCAGTCCCCCTTTCCACGGACCCAATGACCCAGCCCACTCTGGACGGTGACCCCTTAGATGTTGGCATCCTCCATGTAGGGGTGCACTTGGTGCCTGGACAGGGGGCAGGTGAGGGCTCACCCGCCAGCCACTGCCAGGCCGCCCTGAGGCCCTGCAGTGTGTGTGCGCCTGACCCTGACACCCTGTGCAGAGCCCAGCCCTGGGGGCCACAGGGCAGCAGGCTGGGCATCAGAGTGGGGGTCGGTGGGGAGGGGCCAGGTGTGCAGGCGCTTCCCTGGTAGCCCAGTCATTAAAGAATCTGCCTGCAGTGTGGGAGACCTGGCTTCGATCCCTGGGTTGGGAAGATCCCCTGGAGAAGGGAGTGGCTACCCACTCCAGCATTCTTGCCTGGAGAATCCCATGGATAGAAGAGCCTGGCGGGCTACAGTCCATGGGGTCACTAAGAGTCGGACACGACTGAACGCACAGGTGTGCAGGGTGGCATGGCCACCTGAGAACCTATCCAGGGAGACAGAGGGACCACCTGAGGGCACACAAACCCACGGCACTCACTCCATTGTCCCATCAGACCCCACAAGACACCCACTCAAGGACAAAATGATTACGAATTATAAGATGGCAGATGTTATGAGCTAGGTTGTCCCCTTAGATGTCACACATCAAAGCCCTAAAATCCAGGGCCCCCCAAATCTGATATGATTTGCAAGTAGGGTTCTTGTGGATGGAATTAATTAAGATGAGGTCAATCTGGAGTAGGGTGAGCCCCTAACCCAACATGACTGCTGTCCTTATGAAAAGGGGGGAATCCAGGCACAGACAGGGTGCAGGAACGAGACACAAGAAGACATGGGGAACACGGCGGGGCGGGGGGCCATCTGCCGGCCGGGAAGAGAAGCTCCGGACAGTCTCCTTCATGGTCCCGGAAGGAGCCAGCCCTGCGGCACCCGCGCTGTTAGACAATTCATTCCTGCTAGTTAAGCCGCCTAGTCTGCAATGCTTTGTCACGGCTGCCCCAGGACAAAGAGGCTGCGGCATGTTGAATCCCTAGTGCGGGGCCTCCTGGGTTTGGGGCTTCCGGTGACCACATGAGTCTCACCCAGGAGGCTGCTGGCTTTTGAGTTTCCACTAGTGAAGGCCTCCCGATTTCTCCTCCTGAGCATGCATTTCCTCTTTTCTATTAATGGCACTCTGATTTGAGGGAGGAGGCACCCCAATATGCTGTGTGCATTTTTTGTGCATTTTGGGGGGGTTTCCCCAGCTCTGGGCACCAGGATGCCCAAGTGGCATCACCATCCCATCTCTCTAGCCAGCTTAGCAGGCACGGAGATGGGAAAGTGACCCACGACCTGGACAGTGCATGCATTCCTGGGAGTTTCTCTCTCTTTTTTAAAAAACTTTATTCATTTATTTTTGGTTGTACGGGATCTTTTGTTACTGTACATGGGCTTTCTCTAGTTGCGGTGAGCAGGGCTTACTCTCTCTCTACTTGCAGTGTGCGGGCTTCTCCTTGGGGTGACCTCTTGTGGCAGAGCACAGGCTTCGGTAGTTGTGGCACACGGGCTTAGCTGCCCCTCGACATGTGGGATCTCCCTGGAGCAGGTGGATAAGAATCCACCTGCCAATGCAGGGGACACAGGTTCTATCCCTGGGCCTGGAAGATCCCATATGCTGTGGAGCAACTAACTCCATACACCGCGGTTGCTGAGCCCTTGAGCCCTACAGCCCGAGCTCTGCAACAAGAGAAGCCGCCGCAATGAGAAACCCAGGTACTACAGCTAGAGAGTGAGCCCTGCTCACCACAACTAGAGGAAAAAAACCCTCATGCAGTCAAAAATAAATAAATAATTTTAAAAAATAAATTAAAAATTAATATAAAGAAAATTATTTTTTTTTAAGTTTGTGCAAGATGGAGGGGAACTCAAAATAGAGTGGAAAAGAGAGCACTTGTTGGAAGCTTATTATCTGCACCCTTCAAAAGGATTCATATTTTCAAAATCAATCCCCAGCCTTCAAGGAAGGGATGATTATTAATATCATTAGCTCTGATTCATGGATGGGTCAGTCTAAGGAAGGTCCACTCTGGTGGACGCGGGCTGGCACGGGGTTGGAGAGGAACAGGTTATCAAGTTCTGCTAACACTCTTTGCTGGAAAGTTCCATTCAGATTGGTATCTTAGCAGCTCCCTATTCTCCACCATGGGTCTCATCGATCCTGCCACCAATACAGTATCTATTTTATTACTTTGTCACAACACACTTCAACGTTATTTATGGGAAGTCCTTCCCTTAAATTTCTTTTTTGACAGAAATGTCCTTTTTAATTTTCCTAGATGAATTTGAGATACACTGGGAAACATTTTCAAAAATAATTGGAGGAAAATTTACTCTTGAAATATTGAGTCTTTCCACCTGGAATTATGATGTCTATCTTCATTTATTTAAAAGTCCTTTTACATCCCTTGTGAGACCTCAGTTTTCTTTAAACAAGAAAACCTCTCCCCTTGCATATTCAACAAAAAAAAAAAACCCTCTCTTAATACCTGTTATAAAGTCAAAATTGAAGCTACTAACCTGTTAGAAATGGGCAATAATGAAAATTGAGATGAAAAAGAATAATCATACCTATAAATTTTGAGCCCCATAAATATCGATCCTTTGATTAAAAGAATAAATAAATGAATCATTTCTGTTTATCTCAGGTAAATATATCATTTCTGATAGGTTTTTTAGCATTCTGAAAAGGACTCCTGACAATTCCACATGATCCCCTCCAGACCCCAGGCGGGGACCACTCCCGTGGGCTATGTGACATCACTAAAATGTGGGACAAGCTGTGGAGCTGACAGCAACCCAGCAACCAGGACCCTCAGCAAACTGACTCAGCTCCCAGGCTCTTCCCTGAGGCCATGATAGGCTGCCCTTCCCTTCTTAAGGGACGGAGGACCTGCACCCATGCCTGGGGCCGTCTGCCATCCCATACCATGGCCAACACTCAGTGTGGCCTGCAAGAAACTAGTAGACAGATGAACGGATAAAGAAGATGTGGTACATATATACAGTGGAATATTATTCAGTCATTAAAAACAAAACTGGGTCATTTGCAGAGATGCAGATGGACCTAGACACTGTCATACAGAATGGAGTAAGACAGAAAGAGAAAAACAAATATCGTATATTAATGTATGTATGGGGCTTCCCAGTGGTAAAAGATCCACCTGCTAGGCAGCAGACACAGGTTCAATCCCTGGGTCAGGAAAATCCCCTGGAGAAGGAAATAGCAACCCACTCCAGTATTCTTTCATGGGAAATCCCATGGACAGAGGAGCCTGGTGGGCTACAGTCCATAGGGCCACAAAGAGTCAGACACGACTGAATGACGGAGTACACACACAGCACCGTGTGTAAAATAGCTAGCTAGTGGGAAGCTTCTGTACAGCATAGGGAGCTCAGCTCGGTGCTCTGTGATGACCAAGAGGGGTGAGTCATGTCCTCAGACAGCCCCGCCCTGGCTGGGCTACAGCCCTGCGTCCAGAGCCAGGGTTGGAAGTACTGCTGGCTGAGCACCACCAGCGAGCAGCCACCTTGGTCATTTCAGTCCCGGAAGGGATGCACATTGTCTCTCTACTGACTGCCTTCCTCTCTCTGGGCTTGAAACCAGGGGTAATGATTCATCAAATCCACTTCACTTGCCTTTACCGATCAAGATCATGTGTCTCCTCCAAACATCACCTAGCCTGAACAGTAAGATGCTGCCTTGAATGGTGCCTCAGGAATTCAGAGTCAGCTGTGTCCAATTTCGAGCTGACTCTGGTTAGGACTGGCTGGAACCAACCACCCTCCAGCTGGGCATGTGTGTGTCGCTTGGTGACCTTTTGACATCGAGGGCTGAAAACTCTGCCCTCAGATTGTGCTATGCTGTTCAGTTGCTCAGTCGTGTCCAGTTCTTTGTGATCCCATGAACTGTAGCCTGCCAGAGTCTTCTGTCCATGGGATTCTCTAGGCAAGAATACTGTGGTGGGTTGCCATTTCCTCCTCCAGGGGATCTTCCCAACCTAGAGATCAAACCCATGTCTCCTGTGTGTCAAGCTGATCCTTTACCACTAAGCCACCTGGGCAGCCTTGGTGCTAGGCGCATCTGTTTTTGAATGTTGGTTTGAGATTAAAGTGTCTGCCTCCAATGCGAGAGACCCGAGTTCGATCCCTGGGTCAGGAAGATCCCCTGGGTCAGGAAGATCCCCTGGAGAAGGAAATGGTAACCCACTCCAGTATTCTTGCCTGGAGAGTCCCATGGATGGAGAAGCCTGGTAGGCTACAGTCCACGGGGTCGCAAAGAGTCGGACACGACTGAGCGACTTCACCTTCACCTAGCTTTGCCTGCACAGAACCACGATGACGCTCGTCTTTTCAATCACCTTTCCCCACACTCCCCACACCTGGTACCACCCAGCTGCTTTATTCTTCATTCCTTAAGTGCTCCAGTCCCTCACCTTCTGGGAGGAGGATCCGAGACTTGTTCTCTTGTCCCCTCACTTAGCTGCCTTGCAGACAAACCCCTTCTTTGCCTCTAACCTCGGGGCTCATGTTTTGACTGCTGCACATTGGGCAATGGGCTCTTTGCCACCAGGCAGCACACGTTTTGTTCCCAGCACAGCGCTGGGTGCTGGGTAATGGGAATTGGCGACGTGACAAAGGCCACAGAGAGGAGCAAAAGGGACTCGCACCGGGAAGGCCAGGACGGTGGCCCTGCAGGCAGGAGTG
The DNA here is from genome assembly GCF_014754425.2 of Oryx dammah. NCBI lineage: Eukaryota > Metazoa > Chordata > Mammalia > Artiodactyla > Bovidae > Oryx > Oryx dammah. The sequence goes on along the minus strand of NW_024070196.1, from coordinate 45,771,671 downwards.
AGTGTGTGCGGACTCCTCGAAGTAGGGGCTGCCCCATCCACTGGCCTCAACTGCGCCCCACTGCCCTCGGTGGTTTCCAGCTCTCTCCCGAGGTCTCCAGGGCCCAAGTGTATCCCTAACCCAGCGTGAAGACAGGAGACGTGGCCTCTGAAAGGTGATTCCCAGAGAGACTCTGAGGGAATTTCAAGGTGACTGGGAAAGATCCAGGAGGAGGTAAGGTCACTTCCAGACACCTCCAATCATGGTGAGACAGACTCAGGTGGTGCCTCCAGAAAGACTCAGGACAGGGGAAAATGTTGGGTGTCATGTGTAGCTACAAATATGTGGGAAGATTCAGAGACCAAGAAATTTTAAACCAGTTCCTATTGCAACAAGAAAACATATATATATATACACATACACATAAGCATATACATACATATAAACATATATAAATGCATATACATACATATAAATACACACTTATACATACACAAATATATACCATACACATAAATGTGTACCTATACGTATACATACACATGCAATATGTATACACTATATGTAAAGAAAAGAGGTTGAGTTTTCACCAGTAATCCCACTCCTGGGCATATATCCAGAGAAAACTCTTAATTTGAAAAGAACATATACATGCAACGTTATATTCATAGCAGCACTATTCACAATATGGAAGTAACCTAAGTGTCCATCAAAAGAGGAATGGATGAAGAAGATGTAGTATATATATAAAGGATGGAATATTACTCACATAAAAAGGATGAAATAATGCAGCAACATGGGTGGGCCTAGAAATGTTCACAGTATTTCAGACAAGACAAATATGATATCACTTATATACAGAATCTAAATAAATGACACAAATTTATTTATTTATGAAAAAGAAACAGATTCACAGACATAAGAAAAAAATTATGGTTACCAAAAGGGGCTTGGCAGGAGGGATAAATTAGTTCAGGATTAGCAGATAGACACTATTATATATAAAATAGATGAACAAGGATCTTACTGTATAGTATAGGGAACTGTGTGTTACAGTAAACACACAGGAAAAGAATATGAAAAAGGAATAGACTATGAATAGGAAAAGGAGTATTAAATAGGAAATAGGAAAAGAATATGGAAAAGAATATATACATGCAGGTCTATGTATACTGAATTCTTTTGCGGTTCACCAGAGACGAACACAATGTTGTAAAGGCAAGGATACTCTTCTCTCTCACAGGAAATCCTGTTCAGTGCCCCCTCATGCAGCCCTGGGGAGCCAACACTTAATTCAGACCCCTCCTGAGTGGGCTTTCATGGAACTGGGGAGGAGAGTGATGAGACTCAGATGCTGTGTTTCAGGGTGTCCTGGGCCAGTTCCCTGAGCTGAGCCCACATTAATGCATTTTACTCAGAAAGCCCATCTATTCACAGGCATGACTGTGATATCTACGTGTGCCCAAACTAGGAATTCCTCCCAAACTGAGAACAATCATACTTGGATTTTTTTTGTTTTTTAGAATTCAGTGGGAAAGAAAGTACAAGACAGCAAGAGGTTAAGAGAGGCCTGTTCACAACCTGAAAGTAGAGAGTTATTTTATTTGGTGGGAATGTTTAGGACTCCAAGCCCGGCAGACAGCATCTCAGTAGCTCTGAGAAAACTGCTTCAAGGAGGCAGGAGGCTATATACAAGTTTGCAACAAGGGGAGCAGGCAGTGAACATCAAAGATCAGGTATCAAGTTAAGGAATTTAGCATTCTGTGTGTAGGAAGATGGCAGCCTCTGGGTTCACTGAATTCACTCCTTTCCCATGCACCTCAGCTATCTGGGGCCAATCATGTTTCCTTGTTCACCTTGCTTCTTGCAAGGCTGCTTGTTCACCAGATCCTCAGCAATCACTGTGAGGGATGGAAGCGTCTGCTGGATCGCAGCTTGGGTAGCCCCATTCACATTTGGAGGCCAGAAATCGCTGATGGTTGTGACATTTCTTGTTTATTGATGTGGTCGGAGATATTTTCATTTCACAAGCCTGAGGGTTTCCCTCCCCCTTTGATGTCTTGCAAGATAAGATACTGCCCAGGCATTGATGCTCAGGCTGTCAGTCCTTTAAAGAGGTGGAGAAGAGGATGTTCCCTGTGCTCTTTTTTTGTTTGTTATCTTTTTTATTGAAGTATAATTGATTTGCAATGTTAATTTCTGCTCTAAAGCAAACTGATTCAGTAATTTATATATGTATGTATATATATATAAGGTCCATCTAGTTAAGGCTGTGGTTTTTCCTGTGGTCATGTATGGATGTGAGAGTTGGACTGTGAAGAAGGCTGAGCACCGAAGAATTGATGCTTTTGAACTGTGGTGTTGGAGAAGACTCCTGAGAGTCCCTTGGACTGCAAGGAGATCCAACCAGTCCATTCTGAAGGAGATCAACCCTGGGATTTCTTTGGAAGGAATGATGCTAAAGCTGAAGCTCCAGTACTTTGGCCACCTCATGCGAAGAGTTGACTGATTGGAAAAGACTCTGATGCTGGGAGGGATTGGGGGCAGGAGGAGAAGGGGACGACTGAGGATGAGATGGCTGGATGGCATCCCTGACTCGATGGACGTGAGTCTGAGTGAACTCCGGGAGTTGGTGACGGACAGGGAGGCCTGGCGTGCTGCGATTCATGGGGTCTCAAAGAGTCGGACACGACTGAGCGACTGAACTGAATTGAACTGAACTGATATATATACTTTTTCCATATTCTTTTCCATTAGGGTTAATCCCCAGACATTGAATATAGTTCCCTGTACTATACAGTAGGACCTTGTTGTTGATCCATCCTATATATAATAGTTTGCACCTGCTAGCCCCAAACACCCAGTCCTTCCCTCCTCCCAATCCCTTAGCAACCTTAAGTCTGTTCTCTGTGTCCACGAATCTGTTTCTGCTGTGTCAATAGGTTCATTTGCTTTTCTAAAACTGATACAGACTTGTAATTAACATAATACCATGTCTGTGTCGCATCCAACAAAATTAATCATCTCACAGGCACTCCATAGTCAAATTTATCTGATTAGCTCAAAAACATTTACCTTTGATTTTGCTCAAATGAGGACCACATGTTACACTGATGTTTATTTCTCTGAACTCTTCCTTTCCTACAGATGCATCAACCTTAATTAATCAGAAATATATCAAAAGAGGGACTTCCTGTTGGTCCAGTGGCTAAGACTCCAAGCTCCCAATGCAGGAGGCCTGGGTTTGATCCCTGATCAGGGAACTAAATCCCACATGACACAACTAAGAGTTCGAATGCCACAACTAAGACCTGGTTCAGCCAAATAAACAAACAAGGCAAAAAAGAGAGAGAGAGAGATGCATCAAAGAGCAAGCAGGTAGGATTTTAAACAAATGAGGGTCCTATCAGGGTGAGGGGAGTGGGATTAGAAGGCACTGCCTGCACCGCATTGCCCCTTTCTTCTTTGCAAATAAATAAACCATCCCTTGGAGGGTCACAAAGACCTTGGTGAATCTTGCTTACAAGCAATGGTCATAGATTATCAATAGATTATCAATCCCCTCTGTAGCTGGGAGATGGATAATTATCACGGCTCTGCCTAGATAATTATCATGGCTCTGCTGACTCCTTGGGGGAACTCCCCAGGTACCACGGGGGCAAAAAACATGAGTAGGATGTGCTGCAGTGAGGAGACTGGGATGTAAACCCCACGACCCCACCCCCCAGTCCCCCTGCATGTGTGTCCCTAGGCCTTGGGGTTTATCCTTAAATCAGTTCATTCTTTCTTCCACAATGCAAATATAAAGTCAAGTGTGGCAAGTCATAGAAAAAGAAATGCATTAACTCTTCTGCGAATTCAGAGAATTAAGAGCTCCTAGTGTAACCTACGGAGAAGGCAATGGCAACCCACTCCAGTGTTCTTGCCTGGAGAATCCCAGGGACGGGGGAGCCTGGTGGGCTGCCGTCTCTGGGGTCGCACAGAGTTGGACACGACTGAAGTGACTTAGCAGCAGCAGTGTAACCTAGGGCTTCCCAGGTGGCCCTAGTGGTAAAGAACCCACATGCCAATGCAGGAGACGTCAGAGATGCGGGTTCAATCCCTGGGTTGGGAAGATCCCCTGGAGGAGGGCACGGCAACCCACTCCAGTATTCTTGCCTGAAGAACCCCATGGACAGAGGAGCCTGGCGGGCTTTGGTCTATAGGGTCACAAAGAGCTGGACATGACTGAAGTGACTTAGCCTAGCCTAGTGTAACCTATATGGGTGCCAGGGCCCTCGTGGAAGATGCTCCTTAAGAACCAGGCAGAATAAAAAGGAATTCCAATCTTTAGTCGTGCTTCTGGAAAAGATTTCAGGCATTTCATTCATAAACCATAACAACCTTGTTGAATTACTTGTTAAATCTACTATTTATTCTGGAAGAGTTTCAGATTTGGGGACATTGTGGCTATTCCTGTGAGCATCTTCTTTCCTTCTGAACCCAATTCTCTACACTTAGAAACCTCTCACTGACTCCCTACCCCAGCCCACCTCCCCTGGAAAATATCCTTTCTGTTACAGCAAAAACAGAACTGAGTGAACAGCCTT